>NC_060143.1:25725264-26030472 GCF_021461385.2 Schistocerca piceifrons
TTCAAAAGATGTGCACGATGGGGGCGCGACTTGTCGTCCATGAAGACGAATGCCTCGCCAATATGCTGCCGATATGGTTGCACTATCGGTCGGAGGATGGCATTCACGTATTGTACAGCCGTTACGGCGCCTTCCAGCGGCGTACGTCGGTCCCACATAATGCCACCCCAAAACAGTAGGGAACCTCCAACTTGCTGCACTCGTGGGACGGTGTATCTAAGGCGTTCAGCCTGACGGGGTTGCCAACGTCTCTGATGATTGTCTGGTTGGAGGCATATGCGACACTATCGGCGAAGAGAACGTGATGCCAATCCTGAGCGGTCCATTCGGCATGATGTTGGGCCCATCTGTACCGCGCTGCATGGTGTCGTGGTTGCAAAGATGGACCTCGCCATGAATGTCAGGAGTGAAGTTGCGCATCATGCAGCCTATTACGCACAGTTTGAGTCGTAACACGACGTCCTGTGGCTGCACGAAAAGCATTATTCAACATGGTGGCGTTGCCGTCAGGGTTCCTCCGAGCCATAATCCGTAGGTAGCGGTCATCCACTGCAGTAGCCGCCGTTGGGCGGCCTGAGCGAGGCATGTCATCGACAGTTCCTGTCTGTCTCCTCCATGTCCGAACAACATCGCTTTTTTTCGCTCCGAGACGCCTGGACACTTCCCTTGTTGAGAGCCCTTCCTGGCACAAAGTAACAATGCGAACGCGATCGAACCGCGGTGTTGACCGTCTGGGCTTGATTGAACTTCCGACAACACGAGCCGTATACTTCCTTCCTGGTGAAATGACTGGAACTGATCGGCTGTCGGGCCCCCTCCGTCTAATAGGCGCTGCACATGCATGGTTGTTTACATCTTTGGGCGTATTAAGTGATATCTCTGAACAGTCACAGGGACTGTGTCTGTGATACATTTCCACAGTCAACCTCTTTCTTCAGGAGTTCTGGAAACCAGGGTGATGCAAAACTTTTTTTGATGTGTGTATAAGAAAACCATATGTAACATTATAAGATTTTTTTACCGAACTTCAACTATACGCAGTGTTCCAGCAATAAGAAACTAAACAGTTACAAATGTAAAAAGACTGGACTACCTTAAAAATTAGCTTTTCTCATTCTTCCATTGATATCATCTGATTTCCTCAATATCATTCCTTAAAACACTTTATTACATAATCTTTATTACATAATGCTGCCTCCACTACACGGCAGGGCACCAGACTGTTCAACACAAACCGATACTCTCCTCAAAATGAATTCTCTGACCAATGTCTCTGGTCTCTTACAAGGAATATAATATCACAGAGGTTGAGTACATTTATCAGATTCGCAACTTCATTCACAATTATGTACCAAAAACCTGAAAATTGTCATGACAAATAGAACAGTCGCCTATCAAATGTTAATAACGTTTGTTTTGTTTAAAAAAAAAACTAAGAATTCACATTCGAACCATAGCCTTATAGACATGCCTGTACCTTGGTTCTGGGAGTCAGTGTCTTCTAGAATACACCTGTGTTAACGATCTGTAACTAACGACAGAAAAAGCGGAAGAACAAAATAATGCATCATGTATTCTGACACACTTCAAATTGACAGATGGGCGTGGCCCCTGTGCAACATTACGTTCAATCTCACGTTTAGAACGAACGTAAAATGTTAATGCCCATAAACTATACAATTTTGAAATCAGCGTGAAAAGCTCTTTTCTATACACCAAGAAAATTTCAAAATGGCTCTGAATACTATGGGACTTAACATCTGAGGTCATCAGTTCCCTAGGACTTAGAACTACTTAAACCTAACTAACCTAAGGACATCACACACATCCATGCCCGAGGCAGGATTCGAACCTGCGACCGTAGCGGTCGCGCGATTCCAGACTGAAGCGCCTAGAACCGCTCGGCCAAAGAAAATTTCAAATTTTTGGTCATCTTCATGAGCTTGTCCCCATTAATACATCTACAAATGTATGTGTACTCCGCAGGCCATCTTATGATGTGTGGGGGAGGGTATTTTGTGTGCCACTGACAGTTCTCCTCATTCCTTTACCAGTCGCAAGTGGTCCATGGGAGGAATGATTGTTTGTAAGCCTCCATGTTAACTCGAATCCTTCTGGTTCTTTCATCAAGATCTTTTCGGGAAATATACGTAGGATGAAGCAACATATTCTCGATCTCTCTCTCTCTCTCTCTCTCTCTCTTCTCAGCGATCAAAGGCCTTGTAGGCATGCATCAACGATCTGTTTCCACCGTCTTCTATCTCTCGCAGTCTCTCTCCATCCTGCTGCGGAAATTCCTAATGCTGCAATGTCCTTCTCTATGTCATCTTTTCACCTTGTCCGAGATCGGCCCAATGGTCTTGTTGCCTGGAGAGTTCCTTCAAATGCTTTCTTGGTGATTCTGTTGTTTTCCATTCTAGCCACATGTCCAGCCCATTGCAGTCTCCTACTTTTTAATTTCTGGGCGGTAGAGTGGATTGCTTCAATAACTGATAAATTTCATTGTTCTTTCGAATTCTCCATACGTCATTCTCCAACACAGGTCCCGAGATTCTTCTCATTACTTTTCTTTCGAAAACATTCAGTTTTTCTCTTTCATTCTTTGTAAGCATCCAGTTTTCTGAATCGTACAGTACTATTGGTTTACCCTTTAGCAGTCGAAAATTTAGCGGTGTACCACACTGTGATGTTCAACGGCTCTAGCTTCTGCCACTGGATTTCGATGAGCATGCCTGTGACAATTTCTCACTTTATAAACGAATATGAGGACCGATTGGTCATATTTTTCTAAGTGAGTCAACTTGAGGAAATATTTCATCAGGAATATTTTATTGAATAATAAAAACTTACACAAAAATTTGCTTGGGGAACTATGTATGAAAGGCAGCAAAAAATGAAATATGGCAGTGTTGGTTGGGATACTCCAAGGAGAAGGTTCAGTCGCCTGTCGGAAAAGGTCTTCTTCCTCCGCGCACTTTGGTCCGTTTCCTTGCTGTTAAGTGAGAGCATGGAGAGCTGCGTCAAACCAGTCTCAGGACTGAATACAACAACAACAAGAAGTGAGAGTTGCGTTGTATGTGTATTTGTACAGTGTAGGTGAGTGTAATCGATGCGTGTACAGCGTAGTGTTATGTTTATATTCAGACCGGACAAACAGTGCCACTCAGACGAAAATGCTACCTAGTATCAAGTTTTACTGCATGGGAAATATTACTCGGCGTGTGGGGCCCCCTACTTCCGGGTCGGAAACTATCGGGAGCAGTCGGGAGATTTCGTGACGTGGCGTGGAGATTTGTGAAACCTGATAGTCAAGGGAAGTCAGGCATAAAATATAGATACAGATAATGTTTGAAAAAAACAAGCCACTGTTATCACGGCTCAAGGCCTTACACGCCAAGATTCGCAGCAAATTAAGAATGTTTAAGAACTCGCTGCAATTACAACTTACAGGTATTGAAATATTAAAGGCAAGTCGCCACAAACACAGCGGACGGCATCAGACGCCAGGATGGGAGCAAATAAGGTTTTAAAGGCTTACTGCGTAAATGCAAATACAAATTAGAATTTGTACATGTCGCAAAGTCTGTGACGTAGGCTGCATATGTCGTCTACTTTGTTGCCTGCTATGTCGGTCGCTTAGCTGTGCTTTTGCTGTCAGTGTGTGCTAGCTGCGTTTTCACTGTTTCGAAAATGAGTAATGATCCAATTGCTGGCCCATCGCAGGCGTTAGCGTCAACTCCAGTTCGGAAAAACAATACGGCTATAATGAGCGCCTGTCGTAAAATACCAATCAGTGTAGTGAAGTGCTGTGATGATGAAAAGAAAAAAAAAGAAAAGACACTGGTAATGTCTCTATTTAATATGTCAGAACAAATAGTGATCTCAATTTCGATAGCACGAAGTATTTAACTGACGATTAACTCTGTCCTACACATAGCTGCTTTTGTGGCAGTTTAAGATGAGAGGCACCCACGTGCCTTGCTCATACTGTGGCATCAAGCAGTCAGGCCTGCAAGATGAGTGGTCTGCCAAGCGAGTGGATTCATTCTTATTTATCGAGTAACATGAACTCTCGTACTCACAATTAAGTCACTAATCAACCTCCTGTATGAATAATACGCAACGGAAATGCACATCTGACTATCAGTAATTTACAGAACTCTGACTGCTCACTACGCACTGGCAATACCACATTTTCTTTTTTTTTTTATTTAACGGCTTTTATCAATACGTGGACACCGCACTGAATATGAATGGCGCACACATTATAAATTCGGGACATCATGACAACATACAATTCGAAGGAAAAGTCCACCAATCTTTTTCTTTTCACTATCTTATTTATTCCGATAAATTCTATAACCTAAACACACAAATTCTATAACCTACAACAATAACAAATGAGAAATTCCGCCCAGTGGGCATGGCTTTACATTGATGATTCTCTACCTTATGGTCTCGTAATTATTTAACGCTACAGTGCACTTTCTGGATAGGATGGTGGATCTTTTATTATACCTCACACTTCGACTCTCACAATCA
Source organism: Schistocerca piceifrons (assembly GCF_021461385.2). NCBI lineage: Eukaryota > Metazoa > Arthropoda > Insecta > Orthoptera > Acrididae > Schistocerca > Schistocerca piceifrons. The sequence continues at coordinate 25,729,807 of NC_060143.1, forward strand.
TCATCACGAAACTTTCCTCCAGACCGAGCGGTACCAAAGGAACAAGCATAAGCCACTAATCTTTTGAAACTACCTTGCTACTCTCCCATGCAAACCACACATACCCAAATTACATGACCTACACCACACTACAACATGGAATACAATACAATAAATAGTCACAACACTATCACTTTCAGCTTTCCCACTTCAATTAGTATTTATCCCAGTTTCACACGACACTGCCCCACTTTGTAATTCTACTTTCCTACTATGAACTCTGGAGATATATGCATGTCTTCCTGTGCAATGCAAGCCAAGTGGCGTTGCTGGATAGACGGCCGACTCACCTTGCTTCTCTCTCAGAGTTTGAATCTAGCGTCACACGGAATTATATGACGCAAGGTAATATTAAGAATGTATTCATCACACACGCGAGTCCTCAACTGATATGATACCATGTATGAGTACTTCTCTTTATCCTTTGTCTCATACACAGATTGAGACTCACACAGTACTCACCACGTGGAAGTACTCATCTCTAATTTCAAATCCTGCACACGCCATTTCTTAAGTATTTCAACTTATGGTACAAACGCTAGTAATTCAGCTTAACTTAAGCACACGGAAGCATTTCAACTTATTGCTACACGTGGTTTCATTATGACCGTTGGTCACTTCCAAAGATTACTACGATCCCATTAATATTACCTGCCTGACATTTAATTCTCTCCACTAAAGTTCCTGAAATAGAGAAATTATTATTTCAAATTACTCTTAAATATTCCACATGCATACCATGCCTCCACTCTTTTGTCTTTACAGAGCACACCCAAGACAGGTCTTAACAGCACAAGATCCAGCGGCAGAGTGCTGAAACATGGCCGTTCTTCAGGTTCTCTTGCACCTCTGTCAAGGTGGGGGAAGACCATGCTACCGTATTGGTCAGCCACATTTCAGGCGCTCAAAGCTCTGGTAAGTTTCATCTCTTTGGTTCCACCAAAGGTGGCCAAAGGATCGTCTCAAAGATGATCATATATTCACATTCACTATTGCGGTTAGCAAACGACCATACATTCATTCATTTCACAGATCTCACCAAACTGGATGTAGGGATTTATTTTGTGGGAGTGCACATGTGATCAGTTAAATAAATAAATTGTCATTCTTTCCCACACTGGTATCTGGCTTCGCTGTATTAATTGAAATTGAGTTATTATTAGAAAAAATACGTTGTTCAGACAAGATTGATGAAATATGTTGTACCTATTTTCAATGTCGGGCGGTACTGTACCCTTTCACCACCGGCTACCCATGCAGAAAAAAATGGCACGGTACTATCCTTGCAATGCGAGGGTAGTTCCGAACATTTTTTTAAGCTTTATTAGAACAAACGTAGCAAGTCATCATAATAACCAGGAGGAGACTTTAGCCCCTGGTGACCTCAAATAGACGACCATATGCTGTTACTTTACCAAATTATTGACACAGTTGTTGCATTATTGTACTCTCCACAATCCGGAGTAACGTACACATACATGTTTACAACAATCCAAATGACAAATAAAACATCACATCATACAAATAAAAAATAATGGTGGGATAAAAAATGGCTTAGTTACCGGGATCTCCGTTATTTTTAGGAGTAATCCAAACTTCAATAATTCTAAAACAAATAAAAAAAATACTAACTGTACTCATGAAATTTTAAATAGCTCACCGTCCAAACACAGAGCATGTAATCTTGCATTCATAAATTGCGGGGTAAAAACCTTTACACAGCAAAGTCTAAATACAAAACAAAATCAACAAAAGAAAAACATTGCATACACTAGTTACATGTAGAATGTCAGGCTCCATACCATTACTCTAAAATATACATCAAACCTACAGAGAAATAAAACTGAGAAGAAAAACAATGAAATATACAAGTTACATGTTGGTTACGTAATATAGTTCATCTAAGACATCATGTCATACCTAATTAACTATCATCACTTAAGCAATTGCCACCACTACTCGACTGTGAGTTTAACCTTATCCTTGTCCACCAGTACAAATACCTGCTGCTGAGCTAGTCAGTCCATCAACTTTGATCAATACACGCAGTAAATAGTTAGCAATAAGTGCTTGAATCCACCAGCAGCTCTCGTATCTTACTCTACTGCTCATTTCTCTGTTGTTGCACATTTAGACGACAAGAACTTGCATTTCGACTAGCCTTCGTTACACTTTAATGTGAAATATCACCACTGTGATAATGCAAATAAGTGGCTTCAGTCAACACACCAACAATATCACTACTGTCCACGACATCAAAATGCATCAATTAATTCCGATAATTGTTGTGCAATGCAAACTCTTGTCCCCTGTGACAACCTTACTGACCTATGCAACAAGAGCCGCTACGTTAGTATTACGCCACTGGCTAATAATTAAAGCATCATTGTACCAAATTTTCTAATAAACATGCTACGTGAACTGGTAGCCCAGAACAAACAAAAAAAAACACTAACTATTCTAAACACAAATGTTAATGAAATACAATTGCATTTGCTGTCCCTTCAGGAATGAAACATATAAAAAAAATTTTACACAATTACAAGTACAAATACATTATTCCCTATCTTGCGAGTCACACGGAATCATTTCATTCTGTGATTTTCTTGGGGTCAATAGAGTTGCTGACAGGTTCCCCAGAAACACTGTCTCGGTGTCAAAGCTCTCCCATGGTTTCCCGGACGAAAGTCTTTAAGTCACTCAAATCGGCATTTTGAACACGCACTGAACAGTAAACTGTATCTCACATTAAACACAAATGTCATAGTCACTCTCAGAGTACCATCCACACGAATCTAGTCATCCAGAAATGGCCCTACAGCTACTATTACCCACGGTTCTGTCCTTTCAGTTCATGGTGTAATTAAAAGTCGTAAGTTCCAACAAACAGCACTTATTCCCGCACCAATTAAAGAAATGTCTCCTACTACATATGCAAATGTCAATGTCCCACTTTAGTTTCTTGCGTTCATACAATAATTTGTCACCAAACGACAACTGTCCTCTTTAAGTATACCAAGCGTCCCACATGCAATTCACAAAGCACACTTAACAAGTCACTGCCAAAAGTTTATGGATCCCACCGTACAGTGGTCAAGACAAAACAAAACAATCGTCCTGTCTGCTAAAGACAAAATCTTTTCCACCACTCACAATGTGGAAACACCAGTCCTTCTCTTTCCACCTTATGGAGAGGTAACGAGCACTCATCTTGTTTCACGGCTCCACGGTCCAGTACTAGTTAATAGTTGCTGGTAAAAAATGCCCGCCGGACTCTGCCGCACGTCGTTCATTCTGCCGTGGCGCCGCCGCGCGAGTCGTTGAGGAGAAGAAACCACCCGCTGTTGCCTCTGCGGGATACTGTCTCCAGTCGTAAGGGTGGCGGAACTTATGAATGGCCAGTGGTACGTGCGTGTCACCCCAGGCCGTTGACCTGCTGTAGCGGGCGCGTGGAGTGTAGCCTCTCAGCGCTACGACTCCCAATCAGTCAGACCCTTCCATGCATCTCGCAACATTACAGACAAAAGGATATTCTTACAATATTTAAATACTCATTGATTACATGTATGATCTATTAGATACATTGGTAATAAAAGAATCTTTGTTCCAAAAAAACGTAAAATCATACACCCTAGTTTTCTACACATACAACGTCAACATTTATCCCTCTTCTATATACAGCCCACACTTGTGCTATTCATTGTACCTGTCGTCCCTCATACAAAACATGAAAGTGTAAAAAAAAAAACAAAAACCAAAAGGAATAAGAAACAATCTATACAGCTCATAATTACAATATCAAATAGTAGACTACTCTAACATCCTATCACAGTGAAAATATTAGAAACTGTTTATTCTAAAACTACAATATACAGTGAACCTTTGTGCTTGTGACAGACTGAAATTAATACCCCTTGAAAGTGTTCTAACAAAAAAATAAGAAATAACCTGCACAGCTCACAATTACCCACCGCATGTTATTAAATAGTAAACTACTTTAACATCCTAACACCATAAACATTTTAGAAACTGATGACTCTAAATCTACAACATACAATGCACCTTTGTGCTTGTGACAGACTGAAATTAGTATCTCTTTATTTATTTTACATTTTATTATATATAACAACATTTCTAGGACATGTATGTACCATCCACATGTCAGATCCTGACCTGGCATCGAGGTTCATCCCAATCAAACAATAAAATACAATAATGTTTTGGTTATGGATCGGTAGCATCCCCTTTACAGGAGTGTGCGCATTGATCACACTACTCTACGACTCTCACTCACCAGACATCACATTTTCTTTCTCATTCAATCCATTAATACACTAACAGAATAGGTCTAGAAGTTAGCTAACCTTAACACCACCACACTCACGACAACATACCATACCTTTGCTCCCTTATACTCAACCACATAACACATGAAGCTGTTTCAGAGATAGCATTCCAGTCTCCGAATTCGTCCTTTCACTCTGGCACCTCTCTCCATCGGCTCACCTCTGCATTCACTTTACCGATTATTCATCCTGCTAAATATCAACTTAGAATTGCGACATTTCGTCGAAGAAAAAAAAATACACGAATTATTCATCCTGCAAAATAACTGTACACATTCTTGGTACCGTTTTGCATAGTTATACTGGCACCAGGCTTCAACAACAACAACAAAAATTACTTTTTTTCATGTTGCAAATGTTATGGTAAGAAATAGATTTACACTTATATTACATCTTACGTCAGTACTCCACAACGTTCACCATCTGGATCTCATACTCCCGTTATGTCCCTTCACGTTGTGCAGTCGTCCTCATCTCTTCATTCGTATTTCGGCTCTCCGTCCGTCCATTACTCCATCATTTCCTGGTCTTCCTTCGCCATTAGCATCAATCTCGATTGCATCATACACAGGCCTCTCTGTAACATACATCTAAGACATCTCCACATTATTAATTCTACTCACCTTTATTTACCACTGTTTCATCACGTCGAATCTCTCTTTATTAATCACACTGCTTCACGTCGCTTCTATCCTTAACTATCACCTTCATCCACTACTATTTATCACGTCGCGTCCCTCATTATCTACCATCTTTATCCACTCATTACTCATCACGTCGTTTCTGCTTGATCCTTATTCATATGACAAAAAGTACGTACATACACCACTCTGTCGACTCCTGTTCATGACTCATTCGACCAGTCTATTCCGTCATACTTCCTGACATCCCGCCTGAAAATTCTTATGTTCGATTTGCCCCTGCACAACGTTACACACCACAAATAAATCCACTGACTATCTACCATAAATTGCCTACTTTCGATCTATCCTTAACTTTTCCATAATTTGATGTTAGAAATGTGATGAAGCCCACGAGATTGTTTTCCCTTGATCGTCTCAATCACTACAGCATTTTCATGGATAATCCGCCTCACTCTGAATGGTCCACTATACACCGTAAAGAATTTGCTAGTTAGGAATCTGTGCTTCTTTGATAATCGATGAGTTTTAATTAGAACCTTGTCTCCTATTGCCAATTCAATCTTACGGATCTTTCCTTTCTGCTTCTCCTGCCTATCCTTAGCTGCTTTCTTAATACGCTCTATCACAATTTCTGTGTGCCTCTGCTTTCCTGATCGCGGAAAATCTACCAGCTCCCTGACTCGATCTGGTGGTGGTTCATTCTTTAGTACCGTAATTGGTGATAAACCAGTTGCTCCATGTGGTAGCTCATTGAGGATGTCCTGAAAATCTTTGAGAAAAATACTCCAACTTCTATGTTGCCTATGGCAATAGATCTTACACAACTTTCCCAGTTCTTTTACCACTCTTTCACTGGGGTTACTTGCAGCATGGTATCGGGATATGAACACCGGTTTTATCCTTCTTCTCTTCAGTGTGGTTAGCCATTGTCTGGATCTATATTGTGGTCCATTGTCAGCTATGAACTTTTCTACAGTTCCTACTTCTCGCAAAAAGTTTTTAACGATCGCTGCTGCCACTGTCCTTCCCGTCGCACGTTTCAATGAGGTAAAAGTCACATACTTTGACACCAATTCCACTGCTACTAAAACATATCTACATCCCTGCACTGACTTAGGTAGCGGGCCAAACAAATCTGTTGATCCGAATTCCCTCAATCTACCTGGCACTATCGGAAAAAGCGGTGCTTTGCATGAGATAGTTAACGATTTAGCCTTCTGGCACAATTTGCAACTACCAAGCACGTTCTTGATCCTCCTCCCCATACTAATGAAATAAACTGATTCCCTTAACTTCTTACAGCATTTCCTTGCCCCGTAAAGCCCGTAACTTAGGTGCGTGTACCAGATCAACTTGTTGACTATTTCATTTGGTATACACAACACCCAGTCCTGTGTGTTCGGATTTCTACGGTAGAAAAGGACCCCGTTTTGAATTGTATAAAAGCGCGCTACATTGACATCTAAGGTCGCTCTAACTCTGTCCTTCACCATTCTCCATTACGCGTCTTTATCCTGCTCTTTCGCGATATTTGTGAGTACCGCCCCTATGTATTTCTCGAACGGCACGCCCTGCATATACAATATATCATACCAGTTCTCGTTTACCTCCTCATCAAAGCATTGACCATGACCTACTGGGTTCCTTGACAACGCATCTGCCACTATATTCTGTGGCCCACGAATATACATGACCGACAACTGAAACTCCTGTAAATAGAGTGCCCACCTAGCGAGTCGTCTATGGTTAAATTTGCCCGACATCAGAAACTGTAGTGACTTGTGGTCAGTATAGATTTTAGTATGCCTCCCATACAAATAGTATCTAAACTTACTAAAACCCCATACTATTGCCAAAGCTTCAAGCTCAGTTACCGTGTAATTTCTCTCAGCTTTGCTAAGCACTCGGCTCGCAAATGCAATAGGTTGTTGTATTACTTCTCCTCCTTGCTCTTGCTCTTGGGACAATGTTACCCCAAGTCCACTACGGGAACTGTCCGTGACCATACAAAACTCTTTTCCTAGGTGTGGATGCCCGAGAAGAGGTGCCGATAGCAGTGCCTTTTTTAACGCCTCATATTCTTCCTGCGCGACAGGATCCCAATTCCATGTCGTTTTCTTTCCAGTCAGCTGACATAGTCTGGGCGTCGCTGCACCCCCAATCTTAATGAACCTCCTGTAAAAATTGATTAATCCTAAATAACCCCGTAGCTGACGTTTTGTTCTTGGCACCTGAAAATCTCTGATTGCTTCGAGTTTGTCTGGATTTGGTCTTATTCCCTCTGGTGTAACAATGTGACCTAGAAACTCGATTTCTTTTCGTCCAAATTCTGACTTTCCCAAATTCACGGTTACCCCATGCCTCTCCAATGCACCGCGCAATATGCTTAACGTTCTATTGTGGTCTTCCCAGTTTCTTTCGGCTATCAGGACATCATCCACGTACTGTGTTACCTTATCTTTTATTTCATTAGGAATGACAGTATTTAGCGCTCTGATAAATGCCGCGGATGATACATTTAACCCAAATGGTAGTTTCCGGAATTGATACGATTTCCCGTAGCACAAGAAAGCAGTTTTTTTCTACACCCCCTATCTAACTCCACCTGCCAGAAACTCATTCTCAAATCAACTGAGCTGAGAACTCTGATCCCGTGGAACTTTTGTAGCAATTCGTCAAGTGTCAGCGGCCGATCTGTCTCTGGCTCTATTATCTTATTAATCCTTCTTGCGTCCAAAACTAACCTAATTGACCCATCCTTTTTTTCAACACAAACTAAAGGGCTGTTGTACGGACTGGATGCTGGTTCGATAATCCCTTGTTGTAGCATGCTTTCGATCTCAGCTTCCACTCTTTCTTTGTACACAACAGGTATCGGGTACACTTGGGCCCTAAACTGTTTATGAGGCTTGACCTTGAATGTATACACAAAATTTCTTATTGTACCCGCAGCATGTTTAAATACCTTTCTATTCTCGTATAAAATTTTCTGCAATTCCCCGTAGACCGTGGTCCCTCGTAAATGCCAGATTTTCTCCCTGATCTCCTCGTCCAAACATTTATGAATTTCCTCCTTCTCTTGTTCGAACCCCTTATTCTGTGCCTGTCTACCGGACTTTACCGCCAGACATAATGCTAAGTGTGCGTTATCTTTAGCATATAAGCAATCGTCGAATCTTAATGTAATTTCCTCCGAATCTCGTTTCAACTCCATCGAACCATTTCTCATGTTAACGACTGCTTTATATTGGTTCAAAAAATTAACGCCTAATATCCCTTCAACAGTTAGAGATGACACAATCATGAACACTGTACTAAATCTCTTCGCCTGGCACACAAAGTCTACCTGCGCTTGTAACTTCACCTCAATTCCCTTTCCTGTAACTGCCCCTCTCACTGTTGTCCTTTGCAATGGCAACGTTGGCCATGGTTTTGTAAGACTACAACACTTAAAGACATCTTCCCTCAAAACACTCATTACACTGCCTGTGTCGATGACACAAGGTACGATTATATTATTTATTTCTACGCTAATTATTGGGTGGACTTCACTCCCCACATCTCCTACCTCCTCTAACAGATTCTCCCTTAGTTTTCCGCAATCGATATACCTAATATTTACATCATTAATAGTCCTGGTTTGTACCCGTCTATCATGTAGTCACCTTCTTGTCCCTCCGTCATTGTGACAGTGATTGTCCTGTCGTGAACCCAATGACTGCCTATCCTCTCTTCGCCCATCATTTTCATTCTCCCTTCTTCTTCCATCTCTGTCCCATCTTCTATTTTCCCGGTTTGCCGGTCGATATCCCCATGAATTCTGCCCCCTATTTCCTCGCCATCTTCCATTTCCGTCATTCCTCTGATTCCATGCTCTCCTGTCATTCTGATAGTTTCTGCCGTTCCTATCCTCGACTCTGTCTGACCTATGAGTCGTGTCGCCGTTCACAATGTTGCTCTCATTACCCAGTTCCTGTAACAAGTGCTGAAATGACGCGGAATCGTCTAAGCCTCTGCCTGCTATCACTATATCTCTGCGCAATCTCACTGGCAACTTCGTTATACAGATCCTAATGAGCTCCCCAGTTCCATATGGCACATCCAAATACCTATTTCGTCTCAGCATTTCCTGATAGCACGACACTGGATCTCTTATACTACCTTCGTTACAATTTGGCATCATCAATATGCTTTGCTTAACCTGGTTCTGCTTACTTTTCGACCAGAATTCATTTAAAAACTTGTCACAAAATATCTTGTAGCTACTACAGTCTTTAATAACTTCCTGCATTTTCGTTCTGGCCTCGTCCCTCAAATGGTTACACACAAACTTCATTTTGAGGAGCGGTCCCCATGATGAAGGTAATGAGTCTTGAAATTGAGACAGCCACAGGCATGGATGTTGGTAATTATCAGGATCCGGAAAACAAGTGTACGTTTGTACTGACACGAAGTGCCTCCTCTATTCTTCTTCCGCATTTATGTTTACCGACCTTGGACTATACCCAGTTGGGTTTGCCACCTGTTTTATCCGACACAACCGTTCTTCTAACTCTCTGAGTTCGTCTTCCTCTTTCTGCCTATTTTCGTTTTTTGAATTTATCTCACTCTCCCTCTGCCGTCTACCTGGTGGTGTTTCACCTTCGCTTCTGCACGCTAATTGCAACTGTGCTAGTTCTTCCCTATGTTTCCCATTGGTTTCTAATTGTGCCTCTTTAAACTGTAATAGTGATTGTATCTCCTCCTGGTCGGCATAAACCTCTCGCTGCATACTGTCAGAGCCTGTTTCGCCTCTCATACTGCTCTTTTCTACATCTGCGATAATCGTATTCATTCTGACCACTACCTCCGCAACTTCATCCCTGTGTTTATTTAGTGCCACTTCCTGCCGGGTGACTTGAGCTTCCACGCTGTCTAATGCCCCTTGTTTATCTGCAAGTAAGTCCTCCACTATCTCTTTGATTCGCGCATCCGGCAACACGTCCCGACATTCTGTAATATCGCTCTTTATTGCACTTATTCGTACCTCCAAATTATTGGCTTTTTCTTTCACAGCATCACATACTTGCTTCAACGCATCCAGATTCTTCTCCCCCTCATCTAACCGATTATTAACTGTGGACAGACGCTCATCAATAACTGTGTGTAGCTTCCTCATTGCCTCTTTATTTCCCTTATCCATTGCCTCCAATCTTTCCTTATTTGCTTCCAATCTTTCCTTAGTCTCCCTATCCCTCACCTTATTATCTCTATCCATCGCTTCCAATCTTTCCTTATTTGCCTCCAATCTTTCCTTAGTTTCCCTATCCATCGCTTCCAATTTTTCCTTATTTGCTTCCAATCTTTCCTTAGTCTCCCTATCCATCGTTTCCAATCTGTCCTTATTCTCCCTATCTCTCTCCTTATCATCTCTATCCATCCTCTGTAAAAACTGCAGTAGCACATTGTCATTTGCTATTTTCGGTGCGCTCACCTCGTTCGCCTGAGAAACCGTAGCTTTGCCAAGGGTAGCTTCACTTTCACCGAATACCTGACCTAGTCCCGGCTCGCCTGCGTCGTCGGGAAAAGCCCGCCGCATAAAGGATCACCTAGCCACGGTCCGCTGAGCAATTCAGCCCCTTCCGAGTGTTTGCCGTTCTCGCTCATTAACCCAAGGTCGACAGCTACTTCCTGCCGCACTGCTACGTTCACGTCAGAATCACTATTCTCCATGGTGACTACACTTTTCGACTGCAACCTAGTTACTACCGACATTACGCAAAAAAATTATATCTTCCAACCTTAGTTGACGTAGCAAGTGATTACATAAAAAAAATAAAAGATCCTCACCAATCCAAAAAGAAATTGCAAACAAAAAAAATTTTACTTCCTAGCGCTATCACAAAACATTACATAAAAAAAATCTTAACAGCAAACCCTAACAGCAGAATATCCTGGCAAAAAATATCCTGACAAAAATATCCTGGCAAAAAATATCCTGGCAGGGTCGAAATTATGAGAGGCACCCACATGCCTTGCTCATACTGTGGCATCAAGCAGTCAGGTCTGCAAGATGAGTGGTCTGAAAGCGAGTGGATTCATTCTTATTTATTGAGTAACATGAACTCTCGTACTCACAATTAAGTCACTAATCAACCTCCTGTATGAATAATACGCAACGGAAACGCACATCTGACTATCAGTAATTTACAGAACTCTGACTGTTCACTACGCACTGGCAATACCACATTTTCTCCTTTTTTTTTTTTTTTTTTTTTAACGGCTTTTATCAATAAGTGGCCATCGCACTGAATATGAATGGCGCACACATTATAAATTCGGGACATCATGACAACATACAATTCGAAGGAAAAGTCCACCAATCTTTTTTTTTCACTATCTTATTTATTCCGATAAATTCTATAACCTAAACACACAAATTCTATAACCTACAACAATAACACACGAGAAATTCCGCCCAGTTGGCATGGCTTTACATTGGTGATTCCCTACCTTATGGTCTCGTAATTATTTAACACTACAGTGGACTTTCTGGATAGGATGCTGGATTTTTTATTATACCTCACACTTCGACTCTCACAATCATCATCACGAAACTTTCCTCCAGACCGAGCGGTACCGAAGGAACAAGCATAACCCACTAATCTTTTGAAACTACCTTGCTACTCTCCCATGCAAACCACACATACCCAAATTACATGACATACACCACACTACAACATGGAATACAATACAATAAATAATCACAAAACTATCACTTTCAGCTTTCCCACTTCAATTAGTATTTATCCCAGTTTCACACGACACTGCCCCACTTTGTAATTCTACTTTCCTACTATGAACTCTGGAGATATATGCACGTCTTCCTGTGCAATGCAAGCCAAGTGGCGTTGCTGGATAGACGGCCGACTCACCTTGCTTCTCTCTCAGAGTTTGAATCTAGCGTCACACAGAATTATACCACGCAAGGTAATATTAAGAATGTATTCATCACACACGCGAGTCCTCAACTGATATGATACCATGTACGAGTACTTCTCTTTATCCTTTGTCTCATACACAGATTGAGACTCACACAGTACTCACCACGTGGAAGTACTCATCTCTAATTTCAAGTCCTGCACACGCCATTTCTTAAATATTTCAACTTATGGTACAAACGCTAGTAATTCAGCTTAACTTAAGCACACGGAAGCATTTCAACTTATTGCTACACGTGGTTTCATTATGACCGTTGGTCACTTCCAAAGATTACTACGATCCCATTAGTATTACCTGCCTGACATTTAATTCTCCCCACAAAAGTTCCTGAAATAGAGAAATTATTATTTCAAGCTACTCTTAAATATTCCACATGCATACCATGTCTCCTCTCTTTTGTCTTTGCGGAGCACACCCAAGACAGGTCTTAACAGCACAAGATCCAGCGGCAGAGTGCTGAAACATGGCCGTTCTTCAGGTCCTCTCACACCTCTGTCAAGGTGGGGGAAGACCATGCTACCGTATTGCTCAGCCACATTTCAGGCGCTCAAAGCTCCGGTAAGTTTCATCTCCTTGGTTCCACCAAAGGTGGCCGAAGGATCGTCTCAAAGATGATCATATATTCACATTCACTATCTGCGGTTAGCAGACGACCATACATTCATTCATTTCACAGATCTCACCAAACTGGATGTAGGGATTTATTTTGTGGGAGTGCACATGTGATCAATTAAATAAATAGTCATTCTTTCCCACGCTGGTATCTGGCTTCGCTGTATTAATTGAAATTGAGTTGTTATTAGAAAAAATATGTTGTTCAGACAAGAATGATGAAGTATGTTGTACCTATTTTCAATGTCGGGCGGTACTGTACCCTTTCAAATAAACACGTTTATGTTGCCTGCACTGCGCACTTGCAATACACGGAGGCGGAGCTTGTTCCCTTCCTCACCCCGCCTCTCCCCTCAGCAGCCTTAGTGCTCGGTACCCCCTCCTGGCACCCCCGCTGGGAGATGCCCACATTATAGTTCGCTTATAGTAGGAATCAGCAGTGCTAGAAAAATGTGTTTTGTTGTTGCTGTTGTCTTCATTCCCATGACTGGTTTGGTGCAGTTCTCCATGCTACTCTGTCCTGTGCGAGCCTCTCCATCTCCAAATAACTACTGCAACCTTCATCTTTCTGAATCTGCTTGCCGTGTTCATCACTTGGCCTCCTTCTACGATTTTTACCCTACTCTTCCCTCAAATATTAAATTGGTGGGCCGTTGGTGTCTTAGAATGTGTCCTATCAAATGCTTTTCTTGTCAACATTTTATATCCTCTCTAGTTCGACCATCATCAGTTTTCTTGCAAAACTCATCTACTACTTTAAGTGTCTCGTTTCCTAATCTAGTTCCCTTAGCACCACCTGATTCAATCCAGCTTCATTCAATTGTCCTCGTTTTTCTTTTGTTGATGTTCATCTTATATCCTCTTTTCAAAACACTGCCCATTCCGTTCAACTGCTCCTCCAAGTCCTTATCCTCGTTATTCTTTTGTTGATGTTCATCTTATATCCTCTTTTCAAAACACTGCCCATTCCGTTCAACTACTCCGGATCCTAAATGACCTTTCCCGAGATCTGCTTCTACCAGTTTTCTGCTTCTACCAGTTTTTCCATTCTTTTGCAAATAATTCGTGTCAGTATCTTGCATTTTTTTTTTTGCAATCAGTCTACGAATTTCTTTCCTGTGCTAACATCTTCATCTCAGAGTAGCACTTGCAACCTACGTCCTCAATTATTTGCTTGAAATATTCCAGTCTCTGTCCCCTCTACAGTTTTTGCCCTCTACAGCTCCCTCTAGCACCATGGAAGTCATTCCCTCATGTCTTACCAGATGTCCTATCATCCTGTCCCTTCTTCTTATCGGTGTTTTCCACATATTCCTTTCCTCTCCGATTCTGCGTAGAACCTCCTCATTCCTTACCTTATCAGTCCACCTAATTTTCAACATTCGTCTATAGCACCACATCTCAAATGCTTCTATTCTCTTCTGTTCCGGTTTTCCCACAGTCCATGTTTCGCTACCATACAATGCTGTGCTCCAGACGTACATCCTCAGAAATTTCTTCCTCAAATTAAGGCCGGTATTTGATATTAGTAGACTTGTCTTGGCCAGAAATGCCTTTTTTGCCATAGCGAGTCTGCTTTTGATGTCTTCCTTGCTCCGTCCGTCATTGGTTATTTTACTGCCTAGGTAGCAGAATTCCTTAACTTCATTGACTTCGTGACCATCAATCCTGATGTTAAGTTTCTCGCTGTTCTCATTTCTACTACTTCTCATCACCTTCGTCTTTCTCGGATTTACTCTCAAACCATACTGTGTACTCATTAGACTGTTCATTCCGTTCAGCAGATCATTTAATTCTTCTTCACTTTCGCTCAGGATAGCAATGTCATCATCGAATCGTATCACTGAAATCCTTTCACCTTGTATTTTAATTCCACTCCTGAACCTTTCTTTTATTTCCATCATTGCTTCCTCGATGTACAGATTGAAGAGTAGGGGCGAAAGGCTACAGTCTTGTCTTACACCCTTCTTAATACGAGCACTTCGTTCTTGATCGTCCACTCTTATTATTCCCTCTTGGTTGTTGTACATATTGTATATGACCCGTCTCTCCCTATAGCTTACGCCTACTTTTTTCAGAATCTCGAACAGCTTGCACCATTTTATATTGTCGAACGCTTTTTCCAGGTCGACAAATCCTATGAAAGTGTCTTGATTTCTCTTCAGCCTTGCTTCCATTATGAGCCGTAACGTCAGAATTGCCTCTCTCGTCCCTTTACTTTTCCTAAAGCCAAACTGATCGTCACCCAGCGCATTCTCAATTTTCTTTTCCATTCTTCTGTATATTATTCCTGTAAGCAGCTTCGAAGCATGAGCTGTTAAGCTGATTGTGCAATAATTCTCGCACTTGTCAGCTCTTGCCGTCTTCGGAATTGTGTGGATGATGCTTTTCCGAAAGTCAGATGGTATATCGCCAGACTCATATATTCTACACACCAACGTGAATAGTCGTTTTGTTGCCACTTCTCCCAATGATTTTAGAAATTCTGATGGAATGTTATCTATACCTTCTGCCTTATTTGACCGTAAGTCCTCCAAAGCTCTTTTAAATTCCGATGCTAATACTGGATCCCCTATCTCTTCTAAATCGACTCCTGTTTCTTCTTCTATCACATCAGACAAATCTTCACCCTCATAGAGGCTTTCAATGTATTCTTTCCACCTATCTGCTCTCTCCTCTGCATTTAACAGTGGAATTCCCGTTGCACTCTTAATGTTACCACCGTTGCTTTTAATGTCACCAAAGGTTGTTTTGACTTTCCTGTATGCTGAGTCTGTCCTTCCGACAATCATATCTTTTTCGATGTCTTCACATTTCTCCTGCAGCCATTTCGTCTTAGCTTCCCTGCACTTCCTATTTATTTCATTCCTCAGCGGCTTGTATTTCTGTATTCCTGATTTTCCCGGAACATGTTTGTACTTCCTCCTTTCATCAATCAACTGAAGTATTTCTTCTGTCACCCATGGTTTCTTCGTAGCTACCTTCTTTGTACCTATTTTTTCCTTCCCAACTTCTGTGATGGCCCTTTTTAGAGATGTCCATTCCTCTTCAACTCTACTGCCTACTGCGCTATTCCTTATTGCTGTATCTATAGCGCTAGAGAACTTCAAACGTATCTTGTCATTCCTTAGTACTTCCGTATCCCACTTCTTTGCGTATTGATTCTTCCTGACTAATGTCTTGAACTTCAGCCTACTCTTCATCACTACTATATTGTGATCTGAGTCTATATGTGCTCCTGGGTACGCCTTACAATCCAGTATCTGATTTCGGAACCTCTGTCTGACCATGATGTAATCTAATTGAAATCTTCCCGTATCTCCCAGCCTTTTCCAAGTATACCTCCTCCTCTTGTGATTCTTGAACAGGGTATTCGCTATTATTAGCTGAAACTTGTTACAGAACTCAATTAGTCTTTCTCCTCTTTCATTCCTTGTCCCAAGCCCATATTCTCCTGTAACCTTTTCTTCTACTCCATCCCCTACAACTGCATTCCAGTCGCCCATGACTATTAGATTGTCGTCCTCCTTTACATACTGCATTACCCTTTCAATATCCTCATACACTTTCTCAATCTGTTCATCTTCAGGTTGCGACGACGGCATGTATACCTGAACTATCGTTGTCGGTGTTGATCTGCTGTCGATTCTGATTAGAACAACCCGGGTACTGAACTGTTTACAGTAACACACCCTCTGCCCTACCTTCCTATTCATAACGAATCCTACACCTGTTATACCATTTTCTGCTGCTGTTGAGATTACCTGATACTCATCTGACCAGAAATCCTCGTCTTCCTTCCACTTCACTTCACTGACCCCTACTATATCTAGAGTGAGCCTTTGCATATTCCTTTTCAGATTTGCTAGTTGCCCTACCACGGTGAGGCTTCTGACATTCCACACCCGACTCGTAGAACGTTATCCTTTCGTTGATTATTCAATCTTTTTCTCATGGTAACCTCCCCCTTGGCAGTCCCCTCCCGGAGATCCGAATGGGGGACTATTCCGGAATCTTTTGCCAATGGAGAGATCATCATGACACTTCTTCAATTACAGGCCACATGTCCTGTGGATACCCCTCACGTGTCTTTAATGCAGTGGTTTCCACTGCCTTCTGGATCCTCATGTCGTTGATCATTGCTGATTCTTCCGCCTTTAGGGGCAATTTCCCACCCCTAGGACAAGAGAGTGCCCTGAACCGCTATCCGCTCCTCCACCCTCTTTGACAAAGCCGTTGGCAGAATGAGGCTGACTTCTTATGCCGAAAGTCTTCGGCCGCCAATGCTGATTATTTATCAAAATGTAGGCAGTGGCGAGGATCGAACCCGGGACCGAAGATGTTTTGATTATGAATCAAAGACACTACCCCTAGACCACGAGTACACATCTTGGAACAATGACTTATTAAACTTTCACACGTGTCAGCAGCTGTTTTCTTTGGAATTGGAATTATTATATTCTTTTTGAAGTCTGGGTATTTCGCGTGTATGATACATCTTGCTCACCAGATGGAAAAGTTTTGTCATGGCTGGCTCTTCCAAGTCTATCAGTAGCTCTAACGGAATGTTGTCTGTCCCCGAGGCCTTGTTTCGACTTAAGCCTTTCAGTGCTCTGTGAAGTTCTTCACGCAGTATCATGTCTCCCATCTCGTTCTCATCTATGTCCTCTCTTTCTCTCTCTCTCTGTATATAATATAGACCCTCCATATACTCCTGTCATCTTTCAGCTTTCCATTCTTTACACAGCATCGGTTTCGTCTGCTAAGATTTTGGTATTTATACAACTGCATCTCTTTTCTCCAAAGGCCTATATGCTTTCCCTATAGGCGGTATCTATGTTTCCCCTAATGATGTGTGCTCCTAATTCCTTACATTTGTCTTCTAGCCATTTCTCCTTAGTAATTTTGCACTTCGTGTCAATCTCATTTTTTAGGCGTTTGTACCCCTTTCGCCCGTTTCATTTGCTGCATTTTTAAAATTTTATCCTTTCATAAAATAAATTCAGTATGTCTTGTGTTATTCAAAGGCTCCTACTAGGCCCTGGCTTTTTACCTATTTGATCCTCTGCTGCCTTCACTATTTCATCTCTTAAAACTACCCATTTATCTTCTTCTGTATTCTTTTGCCTCGTTCCTTTTCCTACTACCGAATTCAGTCCCCCATCACAGTTAAATTTTCGTCTCTTTTAACTATCTGAATAATTTCTTTTAGCTCATCATACATTTCTTCACTCTCTTCATCGTCTGCGGAGCTACTTGGCATGTAAACTTTTAGTATTGTGGTAGGCGTGGGCTTCGTGTCTACCTTGGCTACAATAATGCGTTCACTACGCTGTTCGTAGTAGCTTAGCCGCAATCCTATCTTTTTATTCATTATTGAACCCATTCCTGAATTACCCCCAATCTGACAACAGCCCCATATTCGCCTGACCAGAAGTCCTGTTTTGCCTGAAACGGAACTTCACTAATTCAAACTATATCTAACTTCAACCTATCCATTTCATTTTTTCGGTTTTCTAACCTACCTGCCCAGTTAAGGGATCTAACGTTTCACGCTCCGATCCGTAGATCGCCAGTTTTCTTTCTTCTGATGACGACATTCTTCTGAATAGTCCCCGCCTGGAGATTCGAATGGGGGGACTATTTTACCTCTGGAATATTTTACCCAGGAGGATGTCATCACCACTTAACTATACAGTAGAGTGAATTGTTCTGGGGAAAAATTATGGCTGTAGTTTCCCCTTGCTTTCAGCTGTTAGCAGTACCAGCACAGCAAGGCCGTTTTGGTTGATGTTACAAGGCCAGATCAGTCAATCATCCAGACTGTTACCCCTGCAACTACTGAAAAGCCTGCTTCCCTCATCAGGAACCACACGTTTGTCTGGCGTCTCAACAGATACCCCTCCGTTGTGGTTGTACCTACGGTATGGCTGCCTGTATCTCTGAGGTACGCAATCCACTCCGCACAGGGCAAGGTTCATGGTTCATGGGTTTGGAGGGGGGGGGGGCATATATATATATGGTCCATGCATTCTGTAACGGTTCTATATTAAATTTGCGAAAATTATTTTCTGAAAAAAAAACAAAAAACAAAAAAAATGTGATATGAAATTTTAAACAGAGCTTATTTCCCATGACAATCGATCCAAGATAGTGAACATGATTTTGAAAAACCCACAAAGTTGCAAAAAACCGTTTTTCTTAGCTAATGGAAAAGTAACAGCTTCGATCGAAAAATGTTAAATGAGAAAGTTGTAGGGCATGAAAAGATCTATCGATTGCTTTCTTAAAAGTGTCGATTGCTTTATTAGGGTTTGAGATATATCGGGCATATTTTCTTCACAAAGAATTGTGCTATCGTGCTATTAAAGCATTTCAAGAATTTTTTTAACTGTAAGAATCAAAAAATGAGTTAGATCTTGCACTTAACAGTGTTTTTTTCAACGTTCTCAATTTTTATTTTATGTATATAAGTTTCAATGAAAGAAATTGCATACTTTTTTCACGAATTAAAATTAAAGTCTGTGATCTTCTGGAGCAGACCATTTTTTTAATCGAATGAAAGCAATTAACATTTTACGGCGATGCGCTTGATGGGAGTTAATCTAGAAAACTTATGCTTTCAAGGAATGAATACTAGGACATATTTCATTTTTCGTATTAGTAGTTGAGTAGAAAATTGAAGTGTGTAAGTGTAGAGTGCATTAGATGGAGCTATCGGCGAAGGGGGGGAGGGGGCGACCGGCTCGTGCTCGCTCTGAAAACCGTTAAAGATGTACACGTTATGATAAATGGTTGTAAAAATTGTAATTATGAGTGCAAATAGCAGTTTATTTGGAATGTTTGCCACTACAAGCATATTAGCATGCGTGACATACACATGAGTGACACAATCTTTGATTACCAGAGTAGTAGTCGGGCGAGCGAAGGAAGTAACCGTCGAGTTGCACTTCTTAGCAGTAGGAATCATTGTGTCGGCTACAGAGGGGGAGAAAGAGTTGTGTCATGAGTGAATAAAGAGCCTGGACGGGGGACGTGCTGCGACGTATAGAGATTTGTATCAGGAATGTTCAGTGGTGTGTAATGTGTGGATAAAGAATGATCTGAGATGATTATAGAGACTCTGCTGATTTGGAAAGAGGTAATCGGCATTAAACTTTATTTGCTGCAAGCGCAACTTGAGTAATTATTGTAGTGTAACGACCTCATTGGTCTAGTAACACCTATGTGTTGGAATTCAGGAAGACTTATCACTCATATGTTCAGTGTTATAATTTGTCTTCCTCTCTCTACTATTAGTTAAAAATATTTCATTAAGAATGTAAAAGAGTAAATTATAATGTAAAGTTTTTATTGCATTCAGTAATATCTATGTGTTGGTATCCGACGAGGGTTATCAGTCTCGTGTTAAGTATTTTAATTAGTTCCCTCGCTCCACTGGCAGTTAAAGTATTTCATTAAAAAGGCGAAGTGTGAATCTGATATTTAAAATCATGTACAAAAGTAAATTTCATGATGTGTGGCTATGATGGCGGCAATTTCTCTTCTTATCTTGTTTATTAACAGGCTGCATGAGCAAATTACGGCGTTAGTCTTCTTTTGATAATATGATTCACTGCACACGCAACGGTACAGGGTGTGTCAGTGCAGGTTTCGCCAAATCTTTCAGTTAACATTCGGGACAAGCTTCATGAAAGTATTTTCAAATTATATTTATTTCTTTTAATGACAAAAATGGACTGTTCTGACATAAATTATGACTTTTCCTTGGCATTCAAAAAATGGTTCAAATGGCTCTGAGCACTATGGGACTCAACTGCTGAGGTCATTAGTCCCCTAGAACTTAGAACTAGTTAAACCTAACTAACCTAAGGACATCACAAACATCCATGCCCGAGGCAGGATTCGAACCTGCGACCGTAGCGGTCTTGCGGTTCCAGACTGCAGCGCCTTTAACCGCACGGCCACTTCGGCCGGCTTTCCTTGGCATTGTCCCACACCATAAAAGTTACTTTTCTACACGGTCTGCAAATTACATCAGATGCAATCTTTGCCTTTTTAGTGAAATACTTTAACTAACAGTGTTGAGAGGACACTGATTAAAATATTGAACACGAGACTAATAATTCTCCCTGGATACGAACATGTAGCTCTTATTAAACACAATGAAAGCTTTACGTAACAATGTACTCTTTTAGATTCCAAATGAAATACTTTTAACTGACACTGGAGGGACTAAGATGGTTAAGAGTACTGAACACATGACTGATAATTCACTCTGGATCCAGCACTTAGATACCGTTAAACACAATGAAATATTTACACCACAACAATTACTAACTAGCGCTTGCAGCAAAAAACTCAACACAATTAAGTTTTTACATATGAGCTGTCTCGCTATGAAAAAATTTCAAAAATCATCCTTTATCTTTCGTCCTCAATTACACCATGCCGTACAAAAATTCTTTCTTTGTGTGGCACATCTACCATCCAGGCTCCTTACACTACCATATTACAATACGCTCTGTCACTCTCTAGCCGACAACTGCTTACAACTGCAATTGCTTGTCCTGCTTACCTGAGCTCTACGGAATAATAAAACCTCTAGGGGCCAAAGAATATGTTGTTATAAACAACCAAACCCAATTCAAAAGTAATAGCAGTGTGCATAACTACAATACTAGGAGAAAGGATGATCTTCACTATTCAAGATTAAATCTAACTTTGGCACAGAAAGGGGTGAATTATACTGGCACTAAAGTCTTTGGTCACTTACCAAATAGTATCAAAAGTCTGACAGATAACCAACAAGTATTTAAGAAGAAATTAAAAGAATTTCTGAATGACAATTTTGGTAGATATAAATTAAGAAAAAAAAAAAAAATAAAAAAGTCGTTATATTAACTTAAGTATGTTGTTAAATTAACTTAATTATGTCATGTATTGCAAAATTTGCCTCGTTCCACATAATTACGAAATATCGTATTCATGATCCATGGAACTAGTATAAATCTAATCTAATCTAATCTAATCTAATCTACTCATGTTTTCAGGCATGCAAAGATGCTAGTAGTGGCATACATTCGAAACAAACTGATATTTCTCGTGGTACATACAATTTGTATAACAATTTTTCATAATACATATTCCTTTCATAGCTCCAATCGTACCAAATAAGAATGTGGCAAAAGGTTTCTTCCTAATACCAACGAATATTCTAAAATTTGTTAACAAACCAGAACTATAGGTGTTGATGTATGAACATACGAAAAGATTTACCAAAAATACATAGTTGTGAACCCAACAGCTAACAAAATAGAATAAAAATTATTCTAAGTTCAAACAGTAGTATATGAAAGATACTTGATAAACGTGGGCAGTGTTAATGTCACTTGGACAGCAAAATGTCATAAATGTCATGATCAATATTTCAGGGTGACCTTCAAGAGTAACTTGTTTTATATGACTATGTAGAACATACAACAGGATAAGTACAAAATAGTGGCATAAAAGAGTCAGATTTCCTTAGAAAAAGTAAGTTTCTCACTTGTGCTACATAATACCCACGGAACAATGGCATACACTAGGAGGTGAAAATGTATAACTAATGATAAATGTCACATGTACTTCTCTTCGTTTTTACTAGGACCCAGTTTTTGGTTCACAGATTCACAGTTAAAGAAGAGTTTAAGTATTTACAGATCAAAGGGGAGACTGAGGGGGGTAAGTAAAGTGATCAGTTTCTCCACTGACAACCCAAAGATCCGGACGATCTAGCACTAATGTAGATGATGGCAGACTCAGTGAGGACAAAAGCTGAGTCATTTCCACCGACTACCCAACTGTTCACAGTAGTGGGAATAACGGTAGTATTGGCTCTTCCATCATCTGCTTGTGTTGCACGTAGTCCACGTCTGATGAAACGCCAGTCTGTGACCGAGTCGTAAACTCACAGCAGACACCTCAATTTCGCAGTTCCTCTCAGTATAATGTGTGCATGCATCTCTTTTATAGTAATGAGTCTCTCTCTCTCATGTAATGTAAGTGAACAAATATTAATCGTTATGTTACGTATATTTATATTTCAAGCTGAAATAAAAAATAAATGGGTTCAGTATAACTGAATGTTTAAGTGTACAGAGAACAAAGTGCCTCATGAGACAAACTCTACTTATAATACTTTGGAGTGCTGTGCATATCATATAAGTAGGCACGTAGATAGTGTGTGTAATGAAAAGTATGTTATACAGTGACATCCGAAGTTTGCATCACAGTTACACAATAAATATGCAGAATAATATGAGCATTGTGTACGTGTAGACTAGTATACCATTTATATATTATTAAGATCTCATTTGGTAAATAATCACAAAAGAGAAAATGAAAACAATCTATAGGATATCCTTCTACTCAGTGCATCTACTAACAAAGAGATTCTGAACTACAACATCAAACTACAACACATATGTGACACCAAGTTATGGAAAAAGAAAAGGTGGTCACCTTGACTTTGGCATTTACTATGTGCACGCACCAACAGAACAAATGTCATATTTGCAGATAAGGTCAGTCACAAGCACATTCTTACTCCTTCATTAATATTATCTTACTGCTAAAACATAGTACCGTCTTATCACATCTTAAGAAAAACTTAAAGCTGTAAATACAGGGTGTTTCAAAAATGACCGGTATATTTGAAACGGCAATAAAAACTAAACGAGCAGCGATAGAAATACACCGTTTGTTGCAATATGCTTGGGACAACAGTACATTTTCAGGCAGACAAACTTTCGAAATTACAGTAGTTACAATTTTCAACAACAGATGGCGCTGAGGTCTGGGAAACTCTATAGTACGATATTTTCCACATATCCACCATGCGTAGCAATAATATGGCGTAGTCTCTGAATGAAATTACCCGAAACCTTTGACAACGTGTCTGGCGGAATGGCTTCACATGCAGATGAGATGTACTGCTTCAGCTGTTTAATTGTTGATGGATTCTGGCGGTACACCTGGTCTTTCAAGTGTCCCCACAGAAAGAAGTCACAGGGGTTCATGTCTGGCGAATAGGGAGGCCAATCCACGCCGCCTCCTGTATGTTTCGGATAGCCCAAAGCAATCACATGATCATCGAAATATTCATTCAGGAAATTAAAGACGTTGGCTGTGCGATGTGGCCAGGCACCATCTTGCATAAACCACGAGGTGTTCGCAGTGTCGTCTAAGGCAGTTTGTACCACCACAAATTCACGAAGAATGTCCAGATAGCGTGATGCAGTAATCGTTTCGGATCTGAAAAATGGGCCAATGATTCCTTTGGAAGAAATGGCGGCGCAGACCAGTACTTTTTGAGGATGCAGGGACGATGGGGCTGCAACATGGGGCTTTTCGGTTCCCCATATGCGCCAGTTCTGTTTATTGACGAAGCCGTCCAGGTAAAAATAAGCTTCGTCAGTAAACCAAATGCTGCCCACATGCATATCGCCGTCATCAATCCTGTGCACTATATCGTTAGCGAATGTCTCTCGTGCAGCAATGGTAGCAGCGCTGAGGGGTTGCCACGTTTGAATTTTGTATGGATAGAGGTGTAAACTCTGGCACATGAGACGATACGTGGACGTTGGCGTTATTTGGACCGCAGCTGCAGCACGGCGAACGGAAACCCGAGGCTGCTGTTGGATCACCTGCTGCACTAGCTGCGCGTTGCCCTCTGTGGTTGCCGTACGCGGTCGCCCTACCTTTCCAGCACGTTCATCCGTCACGTTCCCAGTCCGATGAAATTTTTCAAACAGATCCTTTATTGTATCGCTTTTCGGTCCTTTGGTTACATTAAACCTCTGTTGAAAACTTCGTCTTGTTGCAACAACACTGTGTTCTAGGCAGTGGAATTCCAACACCAGAAAAATCCTCTGTTCTAAGGAATAAACCATGTTGTCTACAGCACACTTGCACGTTGTGAACAGCACACACTTACAGCAGAAAGACAACGTACAGAATGGCGCACCCACAGACTGCGTTGTCTCCTATATCTTTCACATCACTTGCAGCGCCATCTGTTGTTGAAAATTGTAACGACTGTAATTTCGAAAGTTTGTCTGCCTGAAAATGTACTGTTGTCCCAAGCATTTTGCAACAAACGGTGTAATTCTATCGCTGCTCGTTTAGTTTTTATTGCCGTTTCAAATATACTGGTCATTTTGGAAACATCCTGTACGTTAGTCATGTGACAGTAATATGGTTGTCAGAGTAATGGCTGTTTTTGATCTTACCTTTCTGGAAATTTGCTAATAGATACATACCAGAACAATAATCCTAGAATCTCATGCATCAACATTGTTCCATTGTCTCCATCACACATACCAGAACAATCTATCCTTTCATTACTTTCATAATACGTATAATGCACATACCCAGTGACCCATTTAAGTTTTCACAACATTTTATTTAAGTGCGAAAAATATCTCTCTCCAGTTTTCAGCATACCTTGCACTCTTTATTTTTTTCGACATCCTACCACACAAAAATTAGCAGTAATCCAACTTTACATATCAGAGCACTCATTGCTTTTTTCCCCTCTTAGACGCAAGTGTGTCTGACAAAGACTGCAATGTCGCGCTTTGCACTACTGCGTGGACAGTGAATTATACGAGAGGCGTTCAATAAGTAATGTAACACAATTTTTGTCGAAGCAGGATGGTTTTATTCAAGATTCCAACATAACATACTATTCCTCATTCTTATAGCTACGAAACCCCATCATTCAACACAGTCTCCGTTCAATACGACGGCATTGCGCCACCTCACTGGTAGGGTCTGTGTATCACTCTACCGGTTAGCCGTGTGGTACAAGGTGTCTTGTCACGGTCCGCCCCCCCCCCCCCCCGCCCTCCCCCCCCGCTCATCAGAGGTTCGAGCGCTCCCTTGGGCATGGGTCATGGATGTGTGTTTCGGTCTCCTTAGCGTAAAATTGGTTTAAGTTATCATCAGTAAACACTTCCGGGCTAAGTTGCCGTGGTCGATCTGTAGAACTTCTTCTCCCTGACGTTTCGTTCTCAACTACGGAGAACATCTTCCGAGGTGAGTCAACGACTGGCTGCTAGGAGCTGGGGCCGCCGCTTATATAGAGATCGTAGGGGGCGCCACCGCACGTCACGTAGCGTCGATGTGCAGCTATCTCTGGCTATCGTCTGTTCTCTCGATTGCAGGCAATCGATTGTCACGTGATTGATGCAACGTCGACCGCCATATCTTATCCAATTTTAATCCTTCTTCTTTACGATTAAAATTGTATTGATGTTTGTGGATTTCAATTGCCTCTCTATACATACGTGTATAATAGTGCGACGTCCTCGCTAGCACGCTTGTTTCATCAAATTTTATTTCGTGATCTCCATCCTTAAAAACATGTTCCGCTACTGCTCTCTCCCATACAGCCGATATGTTCCCTACCGATATAGTAGCCTTGTTCCAACACTGTCTATCCTCAAGCTATTTTCAGTACAATGGTGAATTTTATGAACAGATCGATGGGGTAGCCATGGGAAGCCCCCTAAGTCCCGCAATTGCGAATTTATTCATGGAATATTTTGAACATCAAGCACTGCAGTCGGCCAAAATAAGCCCCTCGAAGTGGTATCGGTATGTGGATGATACCTTTGTAATATGGAATCATGAGGAAGAAGACTTGAATCGTTTTCTGGTACACTTAAATAGCATCAACCTAAAGATTAAATTTACTATGGAGAAGGTGCAGTGCTTGATGTTCAAAATATTCCATGAATAAATTCGCAATTGCGGGACTTAGGGGGCTTCCATGGCTACCCCATCGATCTGTTCATAAAATGCACCATTGTACTTAAAAATGGTTATACGAAAAACGAGATTAACCGAGCACTTCACCCAAATAGAAAAATGCCTAAAAATAGGAGACAGCAACATCCATCAGCTGGAAAAGTATTTCTTCCGTTCATCCATAATATCACGGATCGCATTGGAAAAGTACTAGCCAAGTTTCAGGTAGAGACCATTTTTAGATCTACTAAGAAAATTAGTGAATGCCTAAGATCAACAAAAGATGCTCGTCACCCCCTAGCCACCCCAGGGGTATATAAAATTCCGTGTAGTTGTGGCAGGGTTTACGTAGGAACTACAAAAAGAAGCATCAATACACGGTTGACGGAGCAAAAAAGAAACTGTCGCTTGGGACATATCGACAAATCGGCAGAAGCGGAACATGTTTTTAAGGATGGAGATCACGAAATAAAATTTGGTGAAACAAGCGTGCTAGCGAGGACGTCGCACTATTATACACGTATGTATAGAGAGGCAATTGAAATCCACAAACATCAATACAATTTTAATCGTAAAGAAGAAGGATTAAAATTGGATAAGATATGACGGTCGACGTTGCATCAATCACGTGACAATCGATTGCCTGCAATCGAGAGAACAGACGATAGCCAGAGATAGCTGCACATCGACGCCACGTGACGTGCGGTGGTGCCCCCTATGATATCCATATAAGCGGCGGCCCCAGCTCCTAGCAGCGGGGTCTGGACCCCTCCACCATCCTCCACACCTATAAGTCCCTCATCCGCCCTATCCTTTGTTATGCCCATCCGGCTTGGATCTCCGCCCCCTCTACCTTTTATAAATCCCTCCATATCCTTGAACGTCATGCTCTCCGCCTCGCCTATCGCATCCGTCTCCCCTCCCCCACGCGGCTCCTGTACGATCTCATCCCCTTCCCCCACCTCCTCCTTTTCCTTGAAAGGATACGTCTCCTGTACACCTCCCGCAAACTCGATCCTCCTCACTCGCTCGTCTCCCCGATCCTCTCCCACCCCCGCCCGCTCCTGCGCCTGTATTCGCCCGTCCCATCCGGTCTCCATCTCTCCACCCTCCTTACCCTCTCCCAAGGTGGTTTCCGCCAGCTCCCCCTCCATGATGATGCCCTCCTCCCCTCCATCTACCCCTCCTACCAACTTTGATCCTCCCGCCCTCCTCCTGTGCCTTCTCCTCTGGGCTCCCTCCCTCCCTTCTCTCCCTTTTCCCTCCCTCCTCCTTTTCTCCCCCCTCCTCCCCCGGGCCTCCCCTCCCCTGTCCCTCACCTCCTGCCCCCGTATCCTCAGCCATCGGCGTCCTTGTTCTCCCCTCTTCCCCACCTCACCCCTGTTCCCCTCTTGGCAGGTCCCCGGACTCGCACACGCTAAGTGGACATTCGCGCGCCGTAGATCACCGCCATCAATGTTTCGTGTGTGCCGTCATGTTTAGTGTTCAGTGTTCACCGTCACACTCCATCGTTCACCAGTGCCATCGCCATCTTCAATGTTTGTGCGTCGTGTCAACAGTTAGCAGTGTGGATTATCGGCGAGTGTGAACAGCTCCGTGTTTGTCTTTATGTGTCTACTGTTTTATTGCCCACCGTTCTGTAACATATGTGTCTTCTCACTGTTTTTGCTCCTTGTATATTCTATGGCTGAAGAGCAGCGTAGTGTGCTGCTGACAGCCTGCCTGTTGTACAGGTTTTAAAATAACAATAAAGTAAAAAAAACTCCTAGGAGCCAGTCGTTGACTCAGCTCGGAAGATGTTCTCCGTAGTTGAGAACGAAACGTCAGGGAGAAGAAGTTCTACAGATCGACCACGGCAACTTAGCCCGGAAGTGTTTACCGATGAAGACGCTGGCCGTAAAAGCCTACATGGAATGATTAGTTTAAGTTGGATTAAATAGTGTGTACGCTTAGGGATCGATGACCTCAGCAATTTGGTCACACAAGACCTCACCACAAATTTCCATATTTTTCTGCTGGTTAGCGTTGGAGCCAGCATCTTGCTCCATCAATAAGCTCCCCATCTTCCACGTACTGCGTGCATCCTTCACTGGCCCAGACAGATGGAAGTCAGGAGGTGCGAGACCTGGGCTGTAGGGTGAATAAGGAAGAGCAGTCCGATGAAGTTTTGTGAGCTCCATTCGGGTACTCAGACTTGTGTGAGATCTTGGTGTGAGGCCTTGCGTTGTCACGGAGAAGGGCAAGTCTGTTTATATTTTTGTGGCGATGGGCACTCTGAAGTCATTTCTTCAATTTCCTAAGAGTGGCACTGTACACTTCAGAGTTGATAGTCGTACCGTGAGGGAGCACATGAAACAGAATAACCCCTTCAGAGCCGGTCGCGGTGGTCTAGTGGTTCTAGGCGCTCAGTCCGGAACCGCGCGACTGCTACGGTCGCAGGTTCGAATCCTGCCTCGGGCATGGATGTGTGTGCTGTCCTTAGGTTAGTTAGGTTTAAGTAGTTCTAAGTTCTAGGGGACTGATGACCACAGATGTTAAGTCCCATAGTGCTCAGAGCCATTTTTTTAACCCCTTCAGAGGTCTCAGAAGACCGTCGTCATGACTTCAGCGGCTGATGGTGCGGCTTTCAACTTTTTCTTCGGGGAAGAGGTGGTGTGTCATCACTCCAGATAGTGTCGCTTTGTTTCCTGTTCGAAGTGATGAACCCATGTTTCATCGCCCGTGACGGTGTTCGACAAAAAAATCGTCACAAGCAGCCTCGTAACGCCCAAGCAAATCCGCGCAGGTGGTCCTTCGTTGCTCTTTATGGTCTTCTGTTAGGCGGCCAGGAACTCAGCAGGCACATACCTTTGAGTTCCCTCATGAGTTTGTCATCACTACAACGTCCAGTTGTGCAGCGATGTGTTTGTTTGAGATCCACTGATCGCCTTGAATGAGAGTGTCCGCACGTTCCAACGTTGCGGGAGTCACAGCTGTGTGCGGCCGTCCGCGGCCGGCGCGCCGGAGATTGGACACGTTTGCGCGACCTTGATTGCGATGGTAACAGACGCCTCGCCCAGCGACTTACCGTGTTTTAGTTCACAGCCAAGTCTCGGCAGACATTCTGCAAGCGCCTATGAATATCTGCTACGCTCTGGTTTCTCGTCAAAAGAAACTCAATGACAGCTCTCTGCTTGGCACACACCTCCGTGGCAGATACCATTTTGAGGGCCACACATAGCGCAGGCAGCTATCAGAACTTCTTGACATTGTACGGTTGATGCGGGAATATTCTACTACGTCCCGCAACAAATTTCGCATTTTTGAGCCGAAAGTGGCCGAGAAAAAAGAATGTGTTGCATTACCTATTGAACACCCCTTGTATTTTCTGTAAAAGAACAAACGTTTGATTTACGGAAACAGCATAAAAAAGAAAAATAAGATGAGAGAGCAAACTGCTGCGCAGTGATTTCTTTCTGCTCATCATTGCCGGCCGAGGTGGCCGAGCGGTTCTAGGCGCTACAGTCTGGAACTGCGCGACTGCTACGGTCGCAGGTTCGAATCCTGCCTCGGGCATGGATGTGTGTGTTGTCCTTAGGTTAGTTAGGTTTAAGTAGTTCTAAGTTCTAGGGGACTGATGACCTTAGAAGTTAAGTCCCATAGTGCTCAGTGCCATTTGAACCATTTTTTGCTCATCATTTTTGCAATGCAGTCAAAGCAAAGCCGAGTTATCCGTTGCCAGCATAAGAATCTGTTGTAGGGTCTCAACGAACCTTTGAGACAATATTAGAAACAGTTTCATTTAGAAAATTTCATATAAATTCAGTGGATGTGTTTTACAACAGAGCAAAGTTTTCGTTACGTAACAGGTAACCCATGGGTGTGATTGTGTCATGACAAAGCTGTTTTGAATGTTACCAATAACCATTCTTTACATTCATTTACAAATATTCAGATGTGTTTCAGATTAATTAAAATCGCATACCTAAAATAAGTGTACAGACAAGTATGTGTTCAAAATGAGGGTAGCAAAGGCGATTCTAGATTAGACAATGTAATCGGAATTTAAAAATAATGGCACCCAAGTTGCTAGCGAGAGGGTTTGGCACGCACACATGACCAATTACAAATGAATAGAAATAACTTTTATCTGTCGACCTTTCTGTTCAGGATACGATCATTTTGCCAGTTTCTGGTTTCGCTATTAGATAAAAAAAGACTGCTCTGCAGCTGTATCGACAGTGAAGATCTGTTGATATGTTTTGATCGTTACCTTATTATATTCCCATGTATATGTAATAACCTAAGTTTTTCCACGCTGCACAGCATTCTGCAATTAACCTCAATTATTTATATACTGTAATTATTCATTGACAGAGTACATTTGAGTTAGAATGCAAAGAACTACTAGATCCAAGTCAGGTGTTAGAGATCTAGGAACTATTAGATGCAGAAACAATGAGGCGTTCTCAGATTAGTGATTCAACTGAGGGAGGTGCGACAGTGACAGAAAGACAGGATCAGAGTAGTCGCCTCTCGGCTAATTAGAGGTGAATCTGGTAGGAGATGTCACTCGCGAAAATATATTTGTTGGATGTGATTTGTCACAATATACTAGTTCAGCAGTTGAAGACTCACGACTTTCCACGATGGCATCAGCTGTAGTTAACACAGTTTCCCCATCTGTCAATAACAATGTTAAACTTGGCAGAAAGCATCCTTTGCAAATTAACAGGCTAATGTAATCCATTCTCTTTTACACAGCAGTTCCACAGTCGGGAATAGGGGTGGTGTGCAACTTATACTGGCAGAGATGAACGAAATAGAGGAAGATAATAAAGAGATCAGAAAATAAATTAAAGAAAGTAGTAAAAGACAGGAAGGGAATCATTAAACACAGGAAGAAAGTATTGTTAAGAAGTTAGAAGAAAGAAGCAAGGCTCAGGAAGAGAGTTTCAAAAGATGAGAAGAGAACATTGCTAGCACATTAGAAGAGATTAATAAAAAACTTAGAGTTGGACTTTTGGTTAACTTTAACGAGTTATCAAAGCAGATTAGAAAAGAAGTACATGAGGATTTCATTCCTGACGTAAATAAAGTACTCCAGACATGAACACATAAATACTGTTGAAATTTCGCAGCTGAAAGAACAAGTGAATCAAGACGATACGCGCATACAGCAATTAGAAACTTAGTCTGTTAAGATTAATCAGCATTTGAGCAGTGTCGCAAAGCAGCCTGAGGAACTTACTATGAGAACGGCACAATTGTTAAGTAAATCTAATAAAAATTGAGATGATACTCAGCCAGTCTTGTTTACTTATTCAGAGAAATTTTAGTAGTTCCAGTGTTTCAAACAAGGTTCAGCAACCATTAATCAGCAATACAAACAAGAAGTTTAGAAAGTTCACGAACAGTTTTCTCATATTGAAAACAAAATTGATCAGGCAACTAATAATAGTAGGACAAACAGTTTTCATTTTGATATTTCTGATGAGCCAGCAAATGCATGGCATATAGGAGAGATTGCTCGTGAGCATAATATTTTTCGGAAACAACATAACTGGAATGAAGCGCGTGATGCAAGAGAAAATGTATGCACATATGAGAATGATGGTGTTGAATACAAGCAATTGCTCAGTGTTTGAAAGTTTGAAGTTTTTCGACATGTTGGTAATGAAATTCACCTGCGAGAATGGCTACAACAATTTCACTATTCTCTTTCACTTACGTGGCCAATTGGTCATAAATAAATAAATTAAATTTTATTGTCATTCAACTGATTACAGCTACAGACAACGTCAGGATACAAAAACATGAATAAAGCATCTTACATTAACAGAATTAGAGAGATTATGTACACTCTCCAACAGTTACTTCTATGACATCAAATTTTCAGAGTCATAAAATTGATTAATTGAGTAAACAGGATTAATCAATAACCAACTGTACAATCTGTGCTTAAATAAGTCAAGTGTAGCTTCTACCCATTCTACAGGCAGTTTGTTGAACATTTTCGTACCAATAACTTCATAGCTCTTCAGTGTTTTCGATAATCTACAGTAAGGTATGTCAATATGCCTATTATTTCTAATGCAATGGGAGTGTAGATCCTGTCTAAGCTGGTATTCCAGTAAGTCATTTTTTTGTATATTAGAGAACACTGTAAATGTATAGCTTTATTACAATTAATATTTTTAGGCCAGTAAACAGCGGCCTGTGGTGGGCACGATTTTCTGAATTCATAATAATCCTAACAACTTTCTTTTGTAGTACGAAACTATCCTGAATGTGCGTACTATTACCCAAAAATAAAAGTTCATAGGATATGATACTGTGAAAAAAGCAAAATAGGCTGTTCTTACATAAACCAAAGGTACATGATTTTTTAAATTTCTTAACAAGTACACCACTCTAGACAACCTTGCACTAACATACTTAATGTGTGGCTCCCAAGACAATTTACTATCAATGACAATACGTAAAAACTTAACACTACCTAGACAGTCTTCTACCGGCAAATCTCTTAAACTAAATACTGTTTGCTGAGTTTTACTCTCTTTGAGCAAAAATCCATTAGCTCAGAACCAGATTGCTACTTGTGATAGTGTCTTTGGTCATAGTTTGAAGGGCATCAAGGTCTGAATCAATATTGAAAAAAGTAGTATAATCAGCATAGAGGATGGAGTGAGTATTTATATAAAATGGCAAATCATTTATCATTAGAATGACTAGAACAGGTCCTAAAACTGAACCTTGTGGCACACCACACTTAAGTCATCTAACTGCGATCTCTCGTTCCCAATATACACAATTCGTTTACAGTTACTAAGAAATGATTCAAATATGTTATCTACATTATTGTTAATGATTCTATAACGAACTAATTTGTTGAGAAGTGAACTATGCTCTACACAGTTGAAGGCTTTTCTAAGGACACAAAAAGTAGCCTGAGCAAAGTTCTTCTCCTCATAAGCACTAAGCACCTTTTTTTATCAAAGAGTCAATAGCATGAACAGTAGATTTACCCTTCCTAAAGCCAAATTGAGCAGCGGAAAGAATGTTATGTTCCAAATAATGACATGACTGGTAGTAGATAATGGATTCTAAAACCTTAGGAAAAACTGGTGTCAGAGATACTGGGCAATAACTAGAGTGGCAATTTTTCTCTCCCTTCTTATAAATGGGCGCAACTCTTGATAATTTTAACACCTCTGGAAATACACCTTCATTTAAACATTTATTTATATAATAAGTGAGAGGAAGTAATTATGTTTTTTAATATATTACAAGCTAGATCATATATATCTACACTATAAGGAGGCATACAATGATTTTTTTTTTGGTCATCAGTCTACTGACTGGTTTGATGCGGCCCGCCACGAATTCCTTTCCTGTGCCAACCTCTTCATCTCAGAGTAGCACTTGCAACCTACGTCCTCAATTATTTGCTTGACGTATTCCAATCTCTGTCTTCCTCTACAGTTTTTGCCCTCTACAGCTCCCTCTAGTACCATGGAAGTCATTCCCTCATGTCTTAGCAGATGTCCTATCATCCTGTCCCTTCTCCTTACCAGTGTTTTCCACATATTCCTTTCCTCTCCGATTCTGCGTAGAACCTCCTCATTCCTTACCTTATCAGTCCACATAATTTTCAACATTCTTCTATAGCACCACATCTCAAATGCTTCGATTCTCTTCTGTTCCGGTTTTCCCACAGTCCATGTTTCACTACCATACACTGCTGTACTCCAGACGTACATCCTCAGAAATTTCTTCCTCAAATTAAGGCCGGTATTTGATATTAGTAGACTTCTCTTGGCCAGAAATGAATTTTTTGCCATAGCGAGTCTGCTTTTGATGTCCTCCTTGCTCCGTCCGTCATTGGTTATTTTACTGCCTAGGTAGCAGAATTCCTTAACTTCATTGACTTCGTGACCATCAATCCTGATGTTAAGTTTCTCGCTGTTCTCATTTCTACTACTTTTCATTACCTTCGTCTTTCTCCGATTTACTCTCAAACCATACTGTGTACTCATTAGACTGTTAATTCCGTTCAGCAGATCATTTTTCACTTTCACTCAGGATAGCAATGTCATCAGCGAATCGTATCATTGATATCCTTTCACCTTGTATTTTGATTCCACTTCTGAACCTTTCTTTTATTTCCATCATTGCTTCCTCGATGTACAGATTTAAGAGTAGGGGCGAAAGGGTACAGCCTTGTCTTACACCCTTCTTAATACGAGCACTTCGTTCTTGATCGTCCACTCTTATTATTCCCTCTTGGTTGCTGTACATATTGTATATAACCCGTCTCTCCCTATAGCTTACCCCTACTTTTTTTCAGAATCTCGAACAGCTTGCACCATTTTATATTGTCGAACGCTTTTTCCAGGTCGACAAATCCTATGAAAGTGTCTTGATTTTTCTTTAGCCTTGCTTCCATTATTAGCCGTAACGTCAGAATTGCTTCTCTCGTCTCTTTACTTTTCCTAAAGCCAAACTGATCGTCACCTAGCGCATTCTCATTTTTCTTTTCCATTCTTCTGTATATTATTCTTGTAAGCAGCTTCGATGCATGAGCTGTTAAGCTGATTGTGCGATAATTCTCGCACTTGTCAGCTCTTGCCGTCTTCGGAATTGTGTGGATGATGCTTTTCCGAAAGTCAGATGGTATATCGCCAGACTCGTATATTCTACACACCAACGTGAATAGTCGTTTTGTTGCCACTTCCGCCAATGATTTTAGAAATTCTGATGGAATGTTATCAATCCCTTCTGCCTCATTTGGCCGTAAGTCCTCCAAAGCTCTTTTAAATTCCGATTCTAATACTGGATCCCCTATCTCTTCTAAATCGACTCCTGTTTCTTCTTCTATCACACCAGACAAATCTTCACCCTCATAGAGGCTTTCAATGTATTCTTTCCACCTATCTGCTCTCTCCTCTGCATTTAACAGTGGAACTCCCGTTGCACTCTTAATGTTACCACCGTTGCTTTTAATGTCACCAAAGCTTGTTTTGACTTTCCTGTATGCTGAGTCTGTCCTTCCGACAATCATATCTTTTTCGGTGTCTTCACATTTTTCCTGCAGCCATTTCGTCTTAGCTTCTCTGCACTTCCTATTTATTTCATTCCTCAGCGACTTGTATTTCTGTATTCCTGATTTTCCCGGGACGTGTTTGTACTTCCTCCTTTCATCAATCAACTGAAGTATTTCTTCTGTTACCCATGGTTTCTTCGCAGCTACCTTCTTTGTACCTATGTTTTCCTTCCCAACTTCTGTGATGGCCCTTTTTAGAGATGTCCATTCCACTTCAACTGTACTGCCTACTGCGCTATTCCTTATTGCTGTATCTATAGCGTTAGAGAACTTCAAACGTATCTCGTCATTCCTTAGTACTTCCGTATCCCACTTCTTTGCGTATTGATTCTTCCTGACTAATGTCTTGAACTTCAGCCTACTCCTCATCACTACTATATTGTGATCTGAGTCTATATCTGCTCCTGGGTACGCCTTACAATCCAGTATCTGATTTTGGAATCTCTGTCTGACCATGATGTAATCTAATTGAAATCTTCCCGTATCTCCCGGCCTTTTCCAAGTATACCTCCTCCTCTTGTGATTCTTGAACAGGGTATTCGCTATTACTAGCTGAAACTTGTTACAGAACTCAATTAGTCTTTCTCCTCTTTCATTCCTTGTCCCAAGCCCATATTCTCCTGTAATCTTTTCTTCTACTCTTTCCCCTACAACTGCATTCCAGTCGCCCATGACTATTAGATTTTCGTCCCCCTTTACATACTGCATTAGCCTTTCAATATCCTCATACACTTTCTCTATCTGTTTATCTTCAGCTTGCGACGTCGGCATGTATATCTGAACTATCGTTGTCGGTGTTGGTCTGCTGTCGATTCTGATTAGAACAACCCGGTCACTGAACTGTTCACAGTAACACACCCTCTGCCCTACCTTCCTATTCATAACGAATCCTACACCTGTTATAACATTTTCAACTGCTGTTGATATTCCTTGTCTTCCTTCCACTTCACTTCACTGACCTTGATATTCCTTGTCTTCCTTCCACTTGACTTCACTGACCCTTACTATATCTAGATTGAGCCTTTGCATTTCACTTTCCAGATTTTCTAGTTTCCCTCCCACGTTCAAGCTCCTGACATTCCACGCCCCGACTCGTAGAACGTTATCCTTTCGTAGATTATTCAGTCTTTTTCTCATGGTAACCTCCCCCTTGACAGTCCCCTCCCGGAGATCCGAATGGAGGACTATTCCGGAATCTTTTGCCAATGGAGAGATCATCATGACACTTCTTCAATTACAGGCCACATGTCCTGTGGATACACGTTACGTGTCTTTAATGCAGTGGTTTCCATTGCCTTCTGCATCCTCATGTCGTTGATCATTGCTGATTCTTCCGCCTTTAGGGGCAATTTCCCACCCCTAGGACAAGAGAGTGCCCTGAACCTCTATCCGCTCCTCCACCCTCTTTGACAAGGCCGTTGGCAGAATGAG
Source organism: Schistocerca piceifrons (assembly GCF_021461385.2). Taxonomy (NCBI): domain Eukaryota; kingdom Metazoa; phylum Arthropoda; class Insecta; order Orthoptera; family Acrididae; genus Schistocerca; species Schistocerca piceifrons. The sequence continues at coordinate 25,766,739 of NC_060143.1, forward strand.
GCTGACTTCTTATGCCGGAAGTCTTCGGCCGCCAATGTTGATTATGTATCAAAATTTAGGCAATGGCGGGGATCGAACCCGGGACCGAAGACGTTTTGATTATGAATCAAAGATGCTACCCCTAGATCACAGGTCTATGATTTACTATACTTAAAACAATATCTTGTGTTACCGCAGAGAAAAAAAATTGTCTTTCAATGAACAACTTACGTTATTACATATTTAAAAAATATCAGATGCATTTTCCTGAGGGCTAACAATACAGTATACTAGAACTCGAGTGCAATTACCTGTTGGTGAATCAGCCAAGAGCTCATTAACCCAAGAATGTCACACCTACAGTGATCTCTATCACACGTTCTTGTCAACTTAGGAGTCAGAGACGACACACATTAAACACAACATTATTATGCTTAAGAACTTTTAACAGTCTGATTTCTCAATGCCTGTACACTTTTTCTAATACATGTTGCGCAAAAATCAGTATTTCACTAACCCTCAGATCGCCTCAAAACTCATACAAATCTATTTGATAAAATTACCGATTCGATTAATCCACATAACTTTGGTAAGTCGTTGTAAAGACAATATTGAAGCCATTGCGGGCTTGTTGCAAGAACTTGAATTTGTTAATGATGAATGGTCACTGTATAACAATTATTGTGATAATCACATAGAAAATTGCAGCCCACAACGTGATCAGTAGCATCACGGCATTCGAGAGGTCAGTTTAACAGTGGATCAGGAAAATAACAGGCACGCAATTAAGCATGAGCCATGTCTTCATTTGTGCGGCCACAGTGTCCGTAGTTGCTTTATAATTCTTTAGGGTACTTTCGCTCTATCGTCGCAACTACAGAAATGCGTGATTTTTTCACGCATTTTTGTAGCTGCGACGACAGAACAAAAATATCTTCAAGAATCAGGCATATCGTGCAAAAAATGTGAATTGTCCAGATGGAGATTTGAACCGATATTCTCCCCTGTGTGATAACTACTCCACCATCGCGCTTGGTTGAGTGGTCAGGTAATCTTGTTGTGGAAACCTACATAAAAGACTCCACACGCATATACACTAGTCTGATTATAGCTTCACCAATGGCCAAGCATTGTCCTCAAACACAGCGCAAATTTAGCTAGTAGCTGTTCTTCTGCACTGAAGTGCAACGGTCAATATGACAATTTGAGCTAAAAACCGTCTGTTTGAAATGTCTTTCATATTATGTACTGATCCGCTAGTTGCGAAACACTCACATGGCTCATGGACTATCTATTCAATGTTCTCATCTGCTAGGGGAATCACATCTCAGTAACATAGTGAAGCATATCTGCAAATTGTACTTTTAGTTCGGAGCCCTGCCTACAGATCAGGTGGCTAGGCGGTTAGATTCATTCTGAATAGCGCCATATGGCCCTTGATCTGCTTCTTCCCCTGGTCACTGCCTACAGCGCCTAACGTCGTTTTACTTGTTATGTTCAGACGTTATTGTCTTGTGCATTGCAGAGATAGGTGTTTCTAAGCTGCAGTATTCAGGATTCATGGTGAAGGCATTGTTCACTAACGTAGTGTTGACGTGTTAAGAGTCCACTCAGAATACTGTGGCCGGTAGATGATGCAGAGTCGGCATGGCTGGCGTGGTGAGAGCGGCAGTAGGGGGGGGGGGGGGCTACGGTCAAGGGAAATGCCATTCTAAACTGTAACCTACACTCGTATTTTTTGTAAATAAGAAGCAGAGCTCCTTGACTCCCACACATGCACTGTGACCATTCAAAAGGATGTATCACTCCAGCTTTGGTTAATATCAAAAAATAATTCCCGCTGAAAATGCATCGATTTATTTTCGCCCGGCTTGTTAACCATTTGTAACTTTCGAAGGTGCATCATGAGTGGCGAATTTTGAATAAAACCTAGACAGTTGCCATATTAAAATTTGCTTCTTTTGCCAAAACACAGCGGAGTTTACGTGTACAGTCACCTCATTAACATTTTGTGCAGACCCAATTGCGAGAGAGTTCTGAAACAGTGGTTTATTAAGTGAGGAGCTGAGAAAAATGAAAGTCACTAGCGTATGAAGTAGCACATTTTCGGTGAAAAAATAAACGTGTAGTGCCTTCGCCTATGTTGTCCAAAAACCCACTGCATTTCTCGTTTCACCAGCAATTGATGGTCCTTAAAAATTACATTATTTCATCGAAAAAGTCTGTAGTTAGTGGAATAACAGGGTAGCTAATGAAGTTCTGTGTAAAAAACCATATTTCAAAATACTCACCTCTTCGTGTGCTGTCAGTTGCCAAAATCTCTTTTCGATGTCTCACACCGTTTATGAAATAAGAGGAATCTAGGCTATATCACTGGCGCGGCCCGATTGCAACAGATGGGTGTGTTACATCAGATCAGTTTTCTCGAGATTGATGACCTGCGCCCAAGTCTAAAGAAAAATTCTGTATGTTAGCTACATTCTCTCCCCCCCCCCCCTTACTCCCAATGAACGATGGACCTTGCCGTTAATGGGCAGGCTTGCGTGCCTCAACGATACAGATAGCCGTACCGTAGGTGCAAACATAACGGAGAGGTATCTGTTGAGAGCCCAGACAAACGTGTGGTTCCTGAAGAGGGGCAGCAGCCTTTTTAGTAGTTGCAGGGGCAACAGTCTGGATGATTGACTGATCTGGCCTTGTAACACTAACCAAAACGGCCTTGCTGTTGTGGTACTGCGAACGGCTGAAAGCAAGGGGAAACTACAGCCGTAATTTTTCCCGAGGGCGTGCAGCTTTACTGTATGATTAAATAATGATGGCGTCCCCTTGGGTAAAATATTCCGGAGGTAAAATAGTCCCCCATTCGGATCTCCGGGCGGGGACTACTCAAGAGGACTTCGTTATCAGGAGAAAGAAAACTGGCGTTCTACGGGTCGGAGAATGCAATGTCAGATCCCTTAATCGGGCAGGTAGGTTAGAAAATTTAAAAAGGGAAATGGATAGTTTAAAGTTAGATATGGTGGGAATTAGTGAAGTTCGGTGGCAGGAGGAACAAGACTTTTGCTCAGGTGAATACAGGGTTATAAACACAATATCAAATAGGGGTAATGTAGGAGGTAATGTAGGAGTAGGTTTAATAATGAATAAAAAAATAGGAGTGTAGTTAAGCTACTACAAACAGCATAGTGAACACATTATTGTGGCCAAGATAGACACGAAGCCCACACCTACTACAGTAGTACAAGTTTATATGCCAACTAGCTCTGCAGTTGATGAAGAAATTGATGAAATGTATGATGAGACAAAAGAAATTATTCAGGTAGTGAAGGGAGACGAAAATTTAATAGTCATGGGTGACTGGAATTCGACCGTAGGAAAAGGAAGAGAGGGAAACGTAGTAGGTGAATATGGATTGGGGCTAAGAAATGAAAGAGGAAGCCGCCTGGTAGAATATTGCACAGAGCACAACTTAATCATAGCTAACACTTGGTTCAAGAATCATGAAAGAAGGTTGTATACATGGATGAACCCTGGAGACACTAGAAGGTATCAGATAGATTATATAATGGTTATACAGAGATTCAGGAACCAGGTTTTAAATTGTAGGACATTTCCAGGGGCAGATGTGGACTCTGACCACAATCTATTAGTTATGAACTGTAGATTAAAACTGAAGAAATTTCAAAAAGGTGGGAATTAAAGGAGATGGGACCTGGATAAACTGAAAGAACCAGAGGTTGTAGAGAGCTTCAGGGAGAGCATAAGGGAACAATTGACAGAATTGGGGGAAAGAAATACAGTAGAAGAAGAATGGGTAGCTTTGAGGGATGAAATAGTGAAGGCAGCAGAGGATCAAGTAGGTAAAAGACGAGGGCTAGTAGAAATCCATGGGTAACAGAAGAAATATTGAATTTAATTGATGAAAGGAGAAAATATAAAAATGCAGTAAATGAAGCAGGAAAAAAGGAATACAAACGTCTCAAAAATGAGATCGACAGGAAGTGCAAAATGGCTAAGCAGGGATGTCTTGAGGACTAATGTAAGGATGTAGATACTTACCTCACTAAGGGTAAGATAAATACTGCCTACAGGAAAATTAAAGAGACCTTTGGAGAAAAGAGAGCCACTTGTATGAATATCAAGAGTTCAGATGGAAACCCAGTTCTAAGCAAAGAAGGGAAAGCAGAAAGATGAAAGGAGTATATAGAAGGTCTATACAAGGGCGATGTACTTGAGGACAATATTATGGAAATGGAAGAGGATGTAGATGAAGATGAAATGGGAGATATGATACTGCGTGAAGAGTTTGACAGAGCACTGAAAGACTTGAGTCGAAATAAGGCCCCGGGAGTAGACAAAATTCCATTAGAACTACTGATAGGCGTGGGAGAGCCAGTCCTGACAAAACTCTACCATCTGGTAACCAAGATGTATGAGACAGGCGAAATTCCCTCAGAATTCAAGAAGAATATAATAATTCCAATGCCAAAGAAAGCAGGTGTTGACAGATGTGAAAATTACCGAACTATCTGTTTAATAAGTCACAGCTGCAAAATACCAAACGCGAATTCTTTACAGACGAATGGAAAAACTGGTAGAAGCCGACCACGGGGAAGATCAGTTTGGATACCGTAGAAATATTGGAACACGTGAGGCAATACTAACCCTCCGACTTATCTTAGAAGAAAGATCAAGGAAAGGCAACCCTACGTTTCTAGCGTTTGTAGGCTTAGAGAAAGCTTTTGACAATGTTGACTGGAATACTCTCTTTTGAATTCTAAAGGTGGCAGGGGTAAAATACAGGGAGCGAAAGGCTATTTACAATTTGTACAGAAACCAGATGGCAGTTATAAGAGTCGAGGGACATGAAAGAGAAGCAGTGGTTGGGAAGGGAGTGAAACAGGTTTGTAGCCTCTACCCGATGTTATTCAATCTGTATATTGAGCAAGCAGTAAAGGAAACAAAAGAAAAGTTCGGAGTATGTATTAAAATCCATGGAGAAGAAATAAAAACCTTGAGGTTTGCCGATGACATTGTAATTCTGTCAGAGACAGCAAAGGACTTGGAAGAGCAGTTGAACGGAATGGACAGTGTCTTGAAAGGAGGGTATAAGATGAACATCTACAAAAGCAAAACGAGGATAATGGAATGTAGTCGAATTAAGTCGGGCGATGCTGAGGCAATTAGATTAGGAAATGAGACAAAGTAGTATAGGAGTTTTGCTATTTAGGGAGCAAAGTAACTGATGATGGTCGAAGTAGAGAGGACATAAAATGTAGACCGGCAATGGCAAGGAAAGCGTTTCTGAAGAAGAGAAATTTGTTAACATCGAGTATAGATTTAAGTGTCAGGAAGCCGTTTCACCGCTACGGTCACAGGTTCGAATCCTGCCTTGGGCATGGATGTGTGTGCTGTCCTTAGGTTAGTTAGGTTTAAGTAATGCTAAGTTCTAGGGGACTTATGATTACAGCAGTTGAGTACCATAGTGCTCAGAGCCATTTGAAGCATTTGAAGCCGTTTCTGAAAGTCTTTGTATGGAGTGTAGCCATGTATGGAAGTGAAACATGGACGAAATATAGTTTAGACAAGAAGAGAATAGAAGCTTTCGAAATGTGATGCTACAGAAGAATGCAGAAGATCAGATGGGTAGATCACATAACTAATGAGGAGGTACTGAGCAGGATTGGGGAGAAGAGGATTTTGTAGCACAACTTGACTAGAAGAAGAGATCGGTTGGTAGGACATGTTCTGAGGCATCAAGGGATCACCAATTTAGTACTGGATGGCAGGGTGGAGGGTAAAAATCGTAGAGGGAGACCAAGAAATGAATACACTATAAAGATTCAGAAGGATGTAGGTTGCAGTAGGTACTGGGAGATGAAGCTTGGACACAGTAGAAGAGCATGGAGAGCTGAATCAAACCAGTCTCAGGACTGAAGACCACAACAACAACAACAACAACAGCTACATTTTACGCGCAACAAAATGTTATGTAATATGCACCAACGCAAACTCATAGCAACCTTTGTTTTTGACTGCAAATTTTTTCGAATTTCGAGCAGTGTCTTACTTCCATGTAAATATCCCAACAACTACGACCATTACCGAAATGATTGGCATATCGTTTTGAACCTGACATTTTAAAGCTATAAGTAATGCACAAAATGAAGTTTTGTTTGTCGAATAGTTCCTGTAAAATCGTTTGAGAAGACTGCGGGGCGTTCGCCTCGTTTTTCTCATCGCTGACAGGTTGAAAGGTGTAAAACGCTGTCGGCCACAGGAACAAACGAATGAACTAGTCCAGCGCCTTTGGACGAAACTTGATCAATGCGCATCGGCACCCGTATAATGCGCGGACTCAACATGATTTTTTTCTTTTTCAGCTTTGCAGACGTATTTTCACTGTCAGCATGGTTAGGCCCTTGTCAAGTACAGGTCGTTATCTGACTCGATTCATACTGCGCATAATAGAAGCTCATGGCCAGAGGTGTAATGTGGCAAAGCACCAAGATGCACTTCTCAGCCGTTGTCGAGAAAATCGAGTTAAAAGAAACCGTTGCGGTGAAATACTGTCTACGATTATTAATTTCTAATAGCGTCGTGGCGCAGCGGTAAGCGCTCGGGTTCATAATGTAAAGGTCGCCGGATCGAATCTCGCGCTATGCAACTTTTTTTTATTATTTGTTTTTTTTTGTAATTCAAATATATATATATATATATATATATATATATATATATATATATATATATATATATATATATATATATATAATTCCCGGCAGTCAGTTTCAACAATTATGCATATAATAAGTTGTTGAAAGTCGTTTGTCATGGAAAAATAAAACTTGAAATAAAACACAATATCACAAATAGTATTCAAGTGGATACAATTTATTGAAAAGTTCGGTATACACTCGCACATAATTAACAATTAGTGACCAGAAGTAGCTGGAGTATCGCACGAACCAGAGTGATAGTTATCATAGAAACATGGAAAGCAGAAAACAGCACGACATCGAGTGCATCTGATAAATGATGCGTTTTTACAACAACAATTGTTTTTTAAATATCTGTTGGGAAACACACCTGACTGACATTCTGAAAAAATTATTCTATCGTTCGTCAGGTTTGATGCATACCACGCGTATCGTATCATATCGGCAAAAATCGGAGAAGACAATTGATGGTGGACGATGGATTGTGTGTGTGTGTGTGTGTGTGTGTGTGTGTGTGTGTGTGTGTGTACATTTGAATTACAAAAAACAAAATAAAAAAATTTGCATGGCGCGAGATTCGATCCGGTGACCTTCGGGTTACGAACCTGAGTGCTTACCCCTGCGCCACGACGCTGCAGATGATTATTAATCGTAGAGAGTATATCACCATAACGGTTTCTTTTAACTCGATTTTTCTCGACAACGGCTGAGAAGTGCATCTTGGTGCTTTGCCACATTACACCTCTGGCCATGAGCTTCTATTATGCACAGTATGAATCGAATCTGAATTTCACAATTGGCGGCCTCCCCTTGTTAGTGAGGACAAGAATCTACTTTTGTTCGATCCTCTGCAGATATTAGTCGCTTTTCATTTCACTTTCTCACTCAACCACTACAACGGAGACTTTAAGGCAATGGTGTAAATTTTCTGTTCTTGAGAATATGTGGCATTGTATTTCCACGTGATCTCTTGAAGGACGTAGGTATCTACTATTTCTGAACTTTCAAGTTTATTTATTGACGCATAACTGGACTGAATCTCCAGTTTCTCCTTCATTATATCCTCCCTGTAACTGTTCCTCGCTTTTACGACTTTATGTTCAATTTATATGTGCTCGTTTATCCTTTATTCATATCACAGGTTGATGCGAGCTCTGTTTATTGGGAAGAAGCTACGTATAGCAGAATTTACAGCATTATAGACTGCTCTCTGCAGCAAGCATACTTTCTTTCCATGCATTTTGCAACCAATATAAGGTAGGTTTGAGCTGCAGAGGACTTCGAGACGCGTGTTTCAGTCCTGAAAACATCTAGAACTGTTTCTTTTGTGATTCATATTTCTTGCTGTTAGGTGTTAGGAATGATGTAGCCTTAATGTAGCCTTAATAAGCACTTCAAAAGCTGAATTAATCAGGATGATGCAAAATTATTACAAAATAGCTGAGAAAGCTGGACTTCATGTGAATGAAGAAAAGACAGAATATCTAGTCATAAGTAAAAAACTCCAAAAGAATACACCACTGACCGTAAATGGTCTCACTTTCAAGGCAGTTGACCACTTCAAGTACTTAGGGAGTCTTTTTAGCAGAGACAATAGAGCAGAAATAGAAATAGACGCCCGTCTAGCAGCAGCTAATAGAACTTTTTACAGCTGTATCAAAATTTTAAGGATGAGATCACTTAGTACTGAATCCAAAATCCGTTTTTATCAGTCAACTACTGTACCAGTAGCATTACATGGATGTGAAGCTATTACATTCAGGAAAAAAGATGAAGAAAAACTGTTGATATTTGAAAGAAAAATACTAAGAAAAATATTTGGACCAATCTTCGATGAAAATGTCATGGAGTGGAGGATAAGGAAAACTGAAGAACTAAGGGAGCTGTACAAACATAGTACCATTGTGGAAATGTTAAAGAAGAGAAGACTGAACTGGGCTGGTCATGTAGCAAGGATGCCGGAGAACAGACTACCCAAAATAGCATCCACTAAGAAATTAGAAGGAAAGAGAAGAAGAGGAAGACCTCGAATTAGGTGGATGGAGAATATCCGGGAAGATGCAGCTAGGATGGGCATCAACTCTGATTGGACAACAATTTCCCTGGATAGAAATAATTGGAAGAGGCTCGTAGAGCAGGTGTATGGTCGATAAGGCCTTAGCCACGTGTAGAGTAAAGTAAAGTAAAAGTAAAAGGTGTTAGGAATACAAGTTTCGATTTGCATTTGCACTGCACAAGTTTTCTCTGAAAGAGAAAACACAACTACATTTATAGGTTGTGTTAGGATGGTTGAACACCTTGATTATAATTTTGAATTACTTCAAAGCGTCTTAAAGACCCCTTTACGTGTTACATAGGTCTATGCAAGTGTGCTTAGTATCGAGTATTTGATTAACAGTAGTCAAACCGCGTTGTTGTTCTTTCATGGGTCAAAATTTTGTACAAGAAGGGGAGGAATATGTTCGTGGTGTTAGTGCTGCAGTCACGGCTATTATTCACCCTGACTAAAAAGTTATCTTCCACACTGAATACAAATGCTGAATACCTAGTTCCGACTAAAGTGGAAAGTACAAGAGATATTTTGTTTTGGCTCCTCTAATAGAGCGGTGCGGTACTGTGGCACGGGGATTTAAGTGTGTGCCAAAACTGCAGACAAGTACTTTCAAATAAACAATAATCATGTAACTTTAGTGTTCCTAGGTGACAATTAAAACTTCATATTTGTCCCTAGTACAGTCTGAAAGACATATACAAAGACGTATGGGAATGCCACTGGGTATCCGTCTCAAGAACTGCCAATTTTCCGACAAGTGAACACTTCCGTTATTTTCAAACCACAAATGAAACGAGAGATCGATTTGACACCCAGTTTAATCGTCGCTGAACGGGGCTTAGTCTACCAGAAACCAGAAGATGGCGTATGCAAAAAGACAACACATACGCCGCACACAATTGCCACCGCCAGGCAAGCAAAGGTAACCATTGCCAGAGGGTGTCGATTGTGGGATATTAGTTAACAACGATTGAATAAGTGATGGTAAGTTTTTCTCTGTCTTATTCAACAACGGAGAGTGCAGGATTCCAGACACAAGTTAAGGAATTTAGGAAATTAGAAAAAAAAGAATACCATATAAAAACTACGTAGTCTTTACAAAGTGTAGCAAAGCTTTTGTTAACGTGGACAGATTACGGAAAAAGATAAATACAACTACATCTAATCGAAGTTATTCATATTATCTACACAAGAAGACAGTCGACTGTAAAGCTGGATTATGGAAACATCGCCCTAGGATAGTTACATAATGAAGGGGTCAGACAAGCGTGTTGCATTTTAAAGAGAATTTTTAACATTATGGGGAAATGGAAACAACGGACTACGAAAGGTAATAAGGACAGTTTCAGAGGGAGAAGTTTTATCAAAACTCTTATTTTTGCTACCATATTGTAGTTATGGATAACGAAGATAACATACATAGAACGCTATATGAATTATATAAAACACCAAAGCATCATATGCTTTAAGCATATCGACAAATAAAACCAAACCCATGGCATTACAAGGCTTACTATCCTTAATAATTAATATTAGAACAAAAAAACTAAGCTACTGAACAAGATAACATTTTGAAGTCTTGGGCTGTGAGATATCACATCTAGGCGAAGTAGATACTGAGGAAAAATTCAGTCAGTATGATGTATGAGACCACCAAATGAACACTTAGGGGAAAAGTACTAAAGGACACTATGCCAAAATTTTATAAAGCTATAGCAGTTCCCTGTGGATTACATGGAAGTGAAAACTAAACTATGAACCCTTGAAGTAGATTCCAAGCAAGTGAGATGAGATTTTTGAGAACAGACAAAGGTGTAAGAAGGAGAGACAAATTACAAAATGAGACAACTTAAACGAAAAGGCTAAGGAATTCGGAAAGAATGGAAAGAACGTGCATAAAGAATCAGTCATGCACGTATTCTAATACAAAATGTACAGTACTTCCCCAAAAGAAGAAGGAACATTGGTAGACCCAAGAGCGGGTGAATGCGCCAAGAAGTGGCTACGGACCAATTGGTTTAATGCTTGATACAGAAGAAGAAGAAGAAGAAGAAGAAGAATATTCAATTTATGAAAGAATCTCCGTCGCTGCTAGAACAATCTCAGTTTCCTTAGTAACACTATCTCCGTAATTTCTCTGTGCCATTATGTTCCAGTATCAAGGCAATGATCTGAAATCGCAGATTTGCTCGTCCGTCTAGACCCACGTCAATTTATCCTTCATTGTTTCTCTGTCTTGCTGGTCTAACCGATGTACCACGCGCCACAATTGTACGAGATACGCTTGGCTTCCGCCTTAGACGAGCAAATTTAGCCAAGATATTGCAGCATGTAATGAGGGGCAGCCACAAATCAGAAACGACAGATCTCCGAGTTCGTTAACGTTAGGCAATTAATACCGCTGTTATCTGTGCACTTCCGACATAAGTGGCTTCTTGGTACATGGACGAATGAGCGCCTTCTCAAGTGCACAGGTAAAATTAAACGAACGATAAGCAGATAAATGAAGTTTCGGACGTTGGTAACATAGTCACCTAGTTTGTTTCATCACTCTGGAATAATTGGCTGAAGACATCTGAAGTGGTTTGTTTGTATGAATTTAATTCTGGAAAAGAAAGTAAAGTCTAAAGCTCAATGACAAAATGCAATATAAGTCAGAGATTGCAAAACCTTGTACAGTGCCATCCCGAAAATTGTTACGCAGACTTTAATTCGAAGTATGTTGCATCACGAAACTGGAGCATACAGGGGACCAAAAAGCACCTCTGCTGCCTAGTGTTCCAAGGAATATTTCAGATTTTAAAGTGCACTCGAAATGCACACATTACTTTCAATCGATCATTAACATTAGAGTGCCTTTCTGAGTACAAAAATGATATAAACTACTGTTTTCAAGGAATGCCGTTTTATTAAACTAGTGATAATTTCATGTGAAATTTAGTGTTGCTTCCCCTCAAAAAACGCTCTGTACAACCAAAAACACAACGCGGCACTACCACTGGTTTGCCAACAGTTTCGTGGTATAACTGTGCAGATGTCTTGATAAGAAAATGACATCACGCCTAGTTTTCCAGTATCTATGGTCATAGCCCAAGAGCAGGTATTCCATTTTGTCTTGGTGTACTGGTGTCTTCCCCACGCTTATCATGTGCACAACGGTCCTAAGCCAGGCTGATCTGTCGTTTCACTTTGGGCCGTCAACAAATAATAGTGAAAGCTTCGGGAGTCATGCGTCAAGCGAGCTTTTAAACTGTGCGTGAGTGTGTATTTCATTGTTAAACAGTCGCTTTTGAAAACTGTCAAACAGACGAGTCAGAACGGGTGCTGGCCCGTACAGAAACACCGAGGGTAAACCGAAGAAAGGCAAGTCACTTTTTTTACCATTGCTGGAAGGGTTATTTGATTTTAATATATGAAACACACACACACACACACACACACACACACACACACACACACACACACACACAGTTTAAAAGCTCGCTTGACGCATGACTCCCGAAGCTTTCACTATTATTTGTTGATTGCCCAAAGCGAAGAGACAGATCAGCCCGGCTTAGAACCGTTGTGCACATAATAAGGGTGGGGCAGGCACACACCGCTTCAGTGCACAGCTATTGTTTGTTGAATCCTACCTCTACGGTCTATTGTTATGTCAACCAAGAACGGTGCATTACTACTATTTTGTGGCAAGGGATTTCAAAAAGCGGATATTCGGCTAAATATCGTGTTGTTTTTTCTTGTGTAAGCTAAGAGGGGAGGCAGACCCCGTAAACACCCGACCCTCCTTATATATATATATATATATATATATATATATATATATATATATATATAAGGTGTGCCTGTGGCCACATTTATTGTGCAGAATCGTAAGTGTTTGTTTCGCGTTTGCACTTTGGCTGCAGAAAGAGGGTGGTTTGCCGTCTACTGTCGGATTTTTCTGTTACAGATGTGGACAATCGAGTTCAGGCTTTAATTACAAGCCAACCAATAGGCCTGTGGCAGAGTGAGTTCGACTAATACTTTTTTGTTTAATTCTGCTTTAGGCTATGTGAGAATCTGGATTTAATGTTCACGAATTATTTTTTTATTTACGGATACAGTAATAACTGTCCGGGTTTCTGGCGTCTTCGCTAGGAGAAAATGTTCAAATGTGTGTGAATTCCTAAGGGACCAAAGGGACCTGAGGTCCCTAGTCACACTGCTTAAACGAACTTAATCTAACTTACTCGAACCTCTGGCGGGAGGGACACTAGGGGAACCTCTCACTTTAAAACTATTGAAATGTATTAATCCGTTGTTAATAAAATTTTAATACGTTACAGGCACATGTACTTGTAGTGTATATCTCAACTTAAAGAATTTTTAATCAACCAAAAGAAACATTTTTATAAATTTTCTATCGTAACTCTTCCTCTGCTCAGAATAAACGTGGCACAGAAATCGTGGTATTGTTTAGAAGCTCTCTTTCGTTTCATTGTCGTATCCATAGCTGCCTTCATCTTGTAGTGTACATCTCAACTTAAAGAATTTTTAATCAACCAAAAAAACTTTTTTATAAGTTTCCTAAAGTAACTTTTCCTCAACCCAGAATAAACGTGGCACAGAAAGCGTGAGTTTGTTTCGAAGCTCTCTTTCGTAGTAATCTCAAACTACAACGGCTGAGAGCGTGCAAAAGATTGAAGTGTGGTCGTGTCATTGTTGGACCATGTTGAAGTAGCTTCGTACGTTCTGTGCCCAAGTTGTCGCACCAAAATGCTGTCTATTGGCTGAAAAGTGTGTGTGACAAAGTTATGGGCAAATTAAGTTGCAGTCAGTCGAACTTTTCTTGAAGCATGAGCTGCACGGTATGCAGAGGAGGAAGGTATAAGCACTCCTGGCATGTGAAATTTTGCGACGGGGCGAGGAAATATCTGCATCACTGCTGACAACTTTTTCAGCTGGTGATATGTTCTGACCAATTACTAGACGGAATTGATCAATGGAAATAATAAGGTTTCGTGACAGTGCGTTACGACATTCATATTCGCACACCGTATTTATTGTAGTGAACATGAAATATAATTAAATCAAAGCCACTTCACAATGGCGAGCAATAAGGAGTTCACTGCAAAATGGCTATTGCAGTGCCAGTAAGTATAAATTGGCAACAGTAACACTCCTCTCGAAAACTTCCAAAATCTATCGACAAGTGCCGAGCAGTACTATGGAACTCAGGTCTCAAGGATAGTTGGACGTACTGTTTGTAGACTATACCCACGGATTTAATACAGTTTCATCTAAAGCAACATACGAGTAGAAAGAAGTCTTATGGATTTTGCGCCTGTTCTCCATGTTTTCTCCAAAATAATTGTTTTCAGATACAGGAATTTACAGCTTTAGTAGGACGAGGTTGTAAAAATTAAAATATATTTTATGTAAACAGTACGAAAGTTTGATTTCGATTAAATTCAAAACAGTATCTGCATTTCTGTAAATAGTGCGGAAGTATGATTTCGATCGAATTCACGATGCAGAAAGGTCAGACATTAAAAAATTGTAAAGTCAACGTTACCAAAATTTTAATGTTGCCCTTTCAAATCTTATTGAAATCCTTGTCCGTAAAAAAAAAAAAAAAAAAAAAAAAAAAAAGCAAACTATCTGTGTTAAACAGAGAATTATGAACACTTCATAACACTCATTTACACAAATTACTTAAATTCTTGCATAGAAAAATGAACGCAAATTAAATGAAGATGTCATGTAAACATTTATTGTAGTACCACCATGTTATTTCTTTAAGAAGAGGTATGCGAGAACTACTTGTGCTATCAATTTTGTGGATGATTTTCTGGACGACCTTCGCAGTAAGAAAGATTGCACTAATGTTAATGGACGAGCTGTATGGTTGCCTCATTTACAGTTTCTCGTAGTTCATTCACAGGCATTTTTTTATACAGGCAGTCCTGTATAACATATGCATTATACTGTGCGAGAGTCACAGGTATTTCAGAAGGTGCATCACAAACCCATGTGTGACATCAAAGTATCTATGATAAAGGGGCGGGCTGTGATTTACCGAGAACCCCCATAGCCAGCTGTACAGCATCGAAAATCTATGTGTGTTGTTGTAGTGTTTAATTTTATTTTTTCTCTTTCTTTCACGGCTGGAGCGGATTTGTCTCTAGCTGGGTCCATGAATTATGATATTGGGAGATATGTAGACCTTCCAACCAATGATGATGAAAAAGCCTTGGATCCTATCGCATACTTTCAAGTTTCTAGCCACTGACTAGAACACAGCGTCATTGAACTGCCACACACTCAGGCTCGTGTATTCAAACGTCATGCAAGAGCATTTTGCCAAGTATGTGTTTTACTTGGAAAAGTGCAAGGCGTTTGTGACCATCAAGAACTAGGACTCTTTGTTAGTAAGTTATGCAGTAACGGGAGGAAAGCTTTAGAGAGCTTTGATCACCCTGCGGAAACGAAATATCATAAATTAGCTGTCGAGCCGGCAGCAAATTTTGTAAAGGTCGCGGAGGGTAAAGCAGTCGATGTTACGGAGTCTACCAATGTAGAATTTAGTAAAATTATTGAAGGTAACAGAAAAAGATCGAAAGCTATGAAGCATTAAGAATCACTTAGTTACACAAAACATCCTCAACAGAGTCATCTGTACGTTTTCAGGAGTTCAGACTAAACATATTGAACAATCTAGTAATTTTATTCAAGAGTAAGTAATTAAAAGGTTCAAAGAGGCAGGTTGTTTCGATGTACTGGCTGACGAAAAAGAAGGCTTATCACGGTGAGTACAACTAACGTTATGTTAAGATACGTAGACTGATTATCTGGAAATTCGATTATCAGGTGGGATTTTCATGAATAATTATGTACGAGTAAGATATTTCAGCTCAAGTATTTGGATACCTCTAAATCGATCGGGCAAGGCTTTAATGACACTGCAGTGATGAACGGAGGGCTACGAGGAATGAGGAAAACAATTGCAGAACAATACCAGAGAGTGCAATCTTTTGATGCAAGTTGCGGATCAAATTAATTCATTTCATTCAACGCTTACCTCTCTTTGTGAGACGTAGTGGACGCAAACGCTTATGGTTGTTGAAAGATTTGTAGAAATTCTTCCTGTAGTACGTGCATCACTTGGGGGCACTTCAACACACTGCTGGTAGACATATTGCCACTCAAGCATACCAATTGCAGACCGCCATGGAGGACACACAGTTTATCGTGCCGCTAATTATACTAAGAAACATTTTTTTTTCATATACAGAGAATCTAAACGAAGCAGTGCAGGTCAGTGTGGACCTGATCAACACGAGAACAATAAAAA
This sequence comes from Schistocerca piceifrons, assembly GCF_021461385.2. NCBI lineage: Eukaryota > Metazoa > Arthropoda > Insecta > Orthoptera > Acrididae > Schistocerca > Schistocerca piceifrons. The sequence goes on from NC_060143.1 coordinate 25,782,823, forward strand.
CTGCCTTCTTTTATCCACGATAGAGAACACCGCAACTGTTTTCGTAAATTACAAATGGTTCAAATGGCTCTGAGCACTATGGGACTTAATATCTGCGGTCATCAGTCCCCTAGACTTAGAACTACTTAAACCTAACTAACCTAAGGACATCACACACATCCATGTCCGAGGCAGTATTCGAGCCTGCGACCGTAGCGGTCGCGTGGTTCCGCACTGAAGCGCCTAGAACCGCTCGACCACAGCGGCCGTCGTGAATTACAGCGTGGGAAATTTTGCAAGAAGCCACAGGCGTTTTAGAATTGATTTCATTGTACCATTAAGAGTTTCGGGTCTGAGACAATGGTCAGACGGAAGCGTTGATTTCTTGTCAGGTACCCTAAAACATATCATTGTGTTTGCGACTATACAGTTTACAAAAGGTTTTTCGTTGTATATATGCTCTATAAATTGTACTTACTTCATGAAAAGTTCTTCCTTACATGTTGTAAGAGAGATGTTTGATCTTCTTTTTCGATCCATCTTGAGCCATGAGCTAAACTAAATACAAGATGGCGGATACATTTCTTTACATCGGCTGCTGATTTGATATGCCAAAGAACACGATCTGAGTACAGATACAGCACACTGCAACGGTACCACTGATCACCTAAAACGGCAATCGATGCTAACGTTATACCTCTGCGATTAATTTTTGAGATGTGATCGTGAAATAAGCTAATGGAAACAGAACAATCGAACTGGGATTTGTTTCCGAAACACTGCAGCATAGTACAAACAACAGTAAACGGGTGAGTCATGAACAGACGTTCTCCCACCACAAAAGCTAGCTGTAACATTACATATTAAAACCGGTCGTCAGCCTAATTACGCATTCTTGTGTCAAACCAAATGATAAAGCAGAAGGCAGTCCCAAAGATTACCTAACCTTCCTTGACACACACACTAAACTCTTTCCTTTCATCTGTTCACACTACAACACAGTAACCTAACCTTGCAGATAAATGTGCTACTAACTAGCAAGTCAAACAAATGGCCAATGAGATAGTAAACAGCAGCACATGCTTCTCAGCAATACGTACCTTAAATGAACTAGGTGCAACAGTTTATAAAACCAGTTACCGACACACATGAAACTAGCAGCATTACTGAACAGGGAGGAGCCTGAAATGATTCTGAATTTAAATCAGGGGGTCTGTTAATGATCATAATCAATAACTTCATTGCTTAATACTGGGTATCTATGCCTGTGCATTAACCATCTTGCATTAGAGTAGGTAAAACAGTAAATAGTTCTTTCTTAAACTCGTTTTGAAGCAACTAAACAGAATGCAAAACTAACTAAGCTGGCTCTGGAGGAACCATTGCATTGTCTCATTAACTAGCTTAGTACATGAGAATCTTTAAGCTCTCGTGGTTTGAAGAACCATGCTCATTAACAAAACTACACGCTTATGTATGAACAATGGTAAGTATTCTTATCATTAATTATTAATTAAGTAAAGCACAACAAAATATAACTCTTTAAATAACAAATGTGCTTTGATAAGCAGCCTTTTGTTCTCCTCAAAAAATAACTGGCTGTGCAAATGAGAACACAACATTAGATTCAACAACTTTGTCATAATGAATTAAGACACTCGGAATTACATTCACTAGGATAGGATTCCTGTGCAAGTTTATGATCTGGGATAGTCACGAGTGTAAGATAGAGTTTTTAGCAACACCACGATTATTATTGTTTTAAAATCAACCAAATTTCACAAATACCCGGTCCATTTACATCGTGCCAAATATAAACAACTAGCTGACCCGGCGAACTCTGTTCCGCCTTAAAGCCAATACGTAATCAGATTTTGGATGTTACGTTCAATTTTTTATTAGGACAAATAAAAATTAAGTATTTTAATGATTCTTTATGTTTTTTGGTGCATAGCTTCCACTCTTCAATTCAGTACCTTGTGATACACGACATTTTTTGTTTTATTATCAGGCGCAAGAACAAACAACGCATATGGTCTTCCGACCCGTGAACATGCCACATATAACTGATCATTTGAAAAATATGGATATTCCAGATTTAAACCACAAACTTTCAAGTATTGGCCTTGTGATTTGTTAATGGTCATGGCGAATGCAAGACGGATCGGAAATTGAAGTCTTTTAAACTCAAACGGCACATCGGTTGGGACCATCGGGATCCTCTGAATGAGAACTTCCTCACCCTCGAATTTTCCTTTGAGTATCGTCGCGTAAATAACATTGGTCATCAATTTACTTACCTCAAAACGTTTACCGTTGCACAGTTTTGGTTGGTTTATGTTTCGAAGCATGATTACTACGGAGCCAACTTTTAGGCGTAAATTGTGCGGTGGTATGTCAGGCACATCCTAAGAGTTTAAAAATTCAATTGGATAGTTGGTGGCTTCATCTTCATTTGTTACACAGTCAATAGATTTGAATGAATGCATTTTACCAATGATCTCATTCTGAATTATGTAGTTTAGGTCATCTACATCTTTATTCTTAGCCGCTAAAATTGCTCACTCACTCAACCATTCATTACTTTTGTAGTTAGTAATGATGTTTGGGAATACTTTGTTGATAAGTTCGTCTTTCGATGAGACAAAGTTACAGAAATTATGAGGAAATGAAATCAATCCGCTCGATTCTTCGACAGGTACTCGACCATTACCGATAGTCAGCAATTGCACAAAGAAATCTTCAGCAGATGTATCATTAAGCAATGCAACTCTCATGTTTGTTGTCAGTTAAAGTTTCTTCACAAAGCGCCATAGATTCGATGATTTGAGGCAAGCATTTATTTCATCTGCAGCAATTGGTCTTGGAACTACTGGCAGTGTTTGGCGGAATTCGCCAGACAGTAAAATCATTGCTCCTCCAAAACATCTCGAGTCATTGCGTAGATCTTTCAATGTTCGGTTAAGTGCCTCTAATGCACGTTTATGAGCCGTTGTGCATTCGTCCCAGATCTTGGATGCTGATAAAACTTCGGCCACTGCTGAGTTTTTTGTAATATTACAAGTTGGTTATTCAATAGCTTGAAGATTTAACGGTAATTTTAATGCTGACTGAGCCGTACGGCATCTTTCTAACAATGTGTCTGCTATTCCGGAAGAATCAACTGCAACCGCAATGTTGGATCTCGCACGAACTGTGGCTAAAACTACTGACATGAGGAATGTCTTGGCAGTTCCACCAGGGGCATCCAGGAAGTATAAACCACTATTTCCATCATCAATTGCCTTCATTAATGTATCATAAACTTCCTTTTGTTGGGGGTTCAACAGGGGTACATTCGTTTGAACTACTAAATCTAATTTGCGTTTTGTTATTCCACGCCAGATGCGTTTCTGTTATACTACGTTTTATAGCGGTCTAACGGGATAAAAAGTATTCTATGCCCGTCTCCTGGTTCTAAGCTACCTCTCCACCAATTTTCAGCCAAATCGGTCCAGCCGTTCTTCAGTTATAAATAGTGTAACTAACACGACTTTCTTTTATATATATAGATTAAGTATTAATTACACATTTCTGAACGCACGCGTAATATTTTTCAATCTTTTTTTTTTTTTAAATATACATAATAGTTTATTCATCCATTTTAAATAGTTTATGAACGCATGCATAAATGTCAATCATTACTTACAGCTTTTGACAAAAAAATTTGACAGCTCCGAAACTAAAGAACTTTTAGGGAAAATAACGCATTTTTTCAAGTATTCGTCAATTTTTCATTATTTTTAAGATGTATTCTGCTATTCGGGGCGGAGACAAATCCAACAAATCAAAAACCATGAAAATTGGTCCAGCAGATCTCGAGTTATAAGTGTTGTAACAAACCCGACTTTGTTTTATATATATAGATTTAGTGGAAGGCTGGTGGCACTGGTGGTGCAATTTGCAGTGGATATTAACTTGACGGTGATGCAGTCATGGCAGTACTGTTGGTCTCGCCCTGTTACATATCCTCTTGCCATCGAAATTATATTTTTATAGGCCCAAAAACCACGCCGTGATAATAGTGTCACCAAATGCAGCATCCCAGGCCCATAAATACTGCCCTTAAGCTCTTCTGGGCTCAAAACTCCCAGGAATATGAGCCACTGTGATCCGCTACTGCTGGCGAGATGTTAACCACAGCACTGCTCAGCGCAGACTCCTTACCCGTCACAAAGGACGAGTTGCCACTTGCGCGACAACCACTCTTTTTTCCATCTCGCCACGCTACTTCCTTAGCTGTGGGACTTCTCCACATCTTTCACATTCAACCCTATGTTCTCAACTATGGACAAAGTCATGTACAGCATTACATAACAATCATTCCATTAGTTATTTATATCCACAAGCATAATTTAAACAAAATTGCTCAAAAGTTTCACATAACTGAATCATGTATACATAGTCAAAAAATTTCCATGACAGATACAACATTATACAATAGCAATACTAAAATTTGACATAGAAATCGATACAGATCCATAACAGGTCAAAATTAGATGTTACAGTACTTCTTCATGGTACAGATAGTTTTCAAAGATATACACTCAATTATTTAAGTTTGAAAGCTGCTGGTAATGGCGAATGAAAAATATCCTCTCCAACAATTATTCATTATTCCTGTCATTTCAGATTATAAGAAATGTATGAAGTTTTGGAGGTACATTTGGTTTCTTCATTCTAGTGGGTCATTTAGGATGCACTCAGGTTTGCTGTGAATGTGGTTCTATGTTTCTAATTTCTCTAACAAATTCATCTGTATTCCTTTCTCAAATCAGCAATCGACGTAAAAAAATTTATCCGCCATCTTGTATTCCTAGTTTTTTCTTTTAAGTTACGCTGTATATTAATACTATCTAAAATAGTGATACTCAGAAGAAAAATTAGGTTTTATAAAAGGCAGATCAACTACTGACAACGCTTTTACACAGTAACAAGTTACAGAAAAGAGACGAGGGTTTAGTAGGGAAACCATCTTGCTTTTGTGGATTTTGAGAAAGCTTTCTATTATGTGAATAGAGAAATGCTACGGAATATCGTGGCTGAACGAGATTATCCATCTCATCTCATAAATGATATTAAGAATCTACACATAAACACCGAAATTGTTATAGATGTGGGAAATATAACAACAAAGCCACTGAATACAAACGAAGGGGTACAACAATGATGCTGTGTTTCTCGAACACACATTTCATTATATATAGATATATATACAGATGAACTTACGGGCAAATGGAAAATGTCGAACATAAATTGAGTTTCTTTATATCGTGGCACTAGACTAAATGTAATTTGATGCGCAGATGACCTAAATCTGATTACAGAGAATAAAGATGACCTTCAGATGGGTGTATATAAATGCAGCAAATAGCCTCAGATTACAACCTAGTATTGTCGGTAGATAAAACGAAAGTGAATGGCATTCAGGGCAGACTATCAGTAAGATCTAAAATAGTATTGAATAATAAACTCTTGAAACAACTAAACAATTTTAAATATCTAGGAAGCGACAGCATTTACGAATGTAACCATGAGGTGGACCAAAAATTAAACAAATTTATTTCTATGTATGGAATAGTTGTAAAAAGTTTTCAGAATAAAGCTATGAAAGAAACTTATCTCAAATTTTATAAAACAACAGCAGTACCAATCCTTACTTATGGAAGTGAAGCATGGATAACAACAAGACGCCAAGGAAGTAGAATACAGGTTCAAGAGACGAGATTTCTAAGGAAGGTGGAAGACTGTACAGAGGAAGATATAAGGGAAAAAACTAGGAATATGTAACTTAAACGAAAAAAGGAAGAAAAATGGGAGAAAATGGAAGGAACATGTAGCCCGTATGGATGGAGAAACATTCCCGGTAGAAGCACTCAGTCATAAATGCAATGGGGGAAGAAGAGTAGGAAGACTAAGAGATGGAGTACCGTAACAGGAAATTTGCCTATTACGTGAAGTGAAGAAGACGACATATGTTTTACTTAGAGGACCATCCCACACTGCCGTTTAGTGAAAAAAAAATGCGAACTTACAGAGTATCGGAGCAGATGTGAGGCGGGATTCAAGACTTCTTTGCAGACAGAGCTCAACACGTCGCTCTTAACGGAAGAAAACTGACAGATGTAAGTGTGATAGAACCGTTACTGTCCACGAAACATATAAATGATGTAGTAGAAAGCGAGGGCCGTTTCCTAAGGCTGTTCACAGATGATGTGGTTATCTATACCGAAGTAGCAACGCCAGAAGATAGTAACGACTTGCAGGATGACCTCCAGAGAATTGATGAATGGTGCAGGTTCTGGCAGTTGACCCTGAACATAAATAAATTTAATGTATTGCGCATACATAGAAGTCGACTACTGTACAATTACACTGCTGATGACAAATTGCTGGAAAGAATACGTGCCGTAAAATATCTAGGAGCAACTATCCAGAGCGACCTTAAGTGGAATGACCACATAAAACAAATAGTGTGAAAAACAGATGCCACACTCAAATTTATAGGAAGAATCTTAAGAAAATTTAACTCATCGACGAAGGAAGTGGCTTATAAGGCGCTTCTTCGACCGATTCTTGAGTATTGTTCATCTATCTGGGATCCCTACCAGACAGAACTGATAGAACAGAGAGAGAGAGAGAGAGAGAGAGAAGGTCCAATGAAGAGCAGCACGTTTCGTCACGGGACCGTTTAGTCGCCACGAGAGAGGTACGGAGATGCCCACCAAACACCACTAGCAGGCGTTACAAGAGGGGCATTGTACATCACGGAGAGACTTACTACTGAAATATCGAGAGGGAACTTTTCGGGAAGAGCCGGACAACATATTACTTCCCCCAAAATAAGTCTCGCTTAAAGACCACGAGGAGATAATTCGAGAAGCTAGAGCCAATAGAGAGGCTTACCGACAACCATTCTTCCCACATATTGTTTTCGAGTGGATCAGGGTTGGAGGGATTAGATAGTGGTACCGAAAATACCCTCCGCCACACACCATTAGGTGGTTTGGGGAGTATAATGTAGATGCAGATATAGGAGCAACATGAAAAGGCCTCGGGAGGTGTCATAGAGCGCATAAGTGAAATGACACCTTCTCTTGGGCGTTCATTTACACACATTTCGCAGTTGAAAAGGACAATTTGCATTGTGATGCGCAACAGAACGACTTTTTTTGACAGTCTTAGACACTACTGACACGCCCTGGACGATGGATTATAACTGCAATTCTTTATATGTGAAGACAGTAACTGTTCTCGAAAGAACAGAATACTGTTGATGGCCGTGTAGCTTTTCCCTGGTATAAATGATGGCTAACTGAAACCCTCAGCTGCCGACAGGTGTTGTTGATATACCTCGATGTGGACAGTTGAAAATGTGTGTCCCGACCGGGACTCGAACCCGGGATCTCCTGCTTATATGGCAGACGCTCTATCCATCTGAGCCACCGAGGACACAGATGAATAGCGCGACTGCAGGGACTTATTCCTTGCACGCTTCCCGTGAGACTCACATTCCCAACTGTCCACAATTCTACTCCTACGGGAATCGCCAAAGCGTGCGCGAGTAATGAGTGGATGGACAAATGTCTATAAGGTACATTACATATGTAGAATTGTGGACAGTTGGGAATGTGAGTCTCACGGGAAGCGTGCAAGGGATAAGTCCCTGCAGTCGCGCTATTCATCTGTGTCCTCGGTGGCTCAGATGGATAGAGCGTCTGCCATATAAGCAGGAGATCCCGGGTTCGAGTCCCGGTCGGGGCACACATTTTCAACTGTCCACATCGAGGTATATCATCAACACATGTCGGCAGCTGAGGGTTTCAGTTAGTCATCATTTACTGCAGTTCTTGTTCTGGTATAAAGAGCGGTAGCACTATGGGCCGTTAACAGCCATTCGACTAAACTTTAAAAGTGGAAAGGGTGCTTCCGCTTTTTCAACACGCCTATGTGCCCGCGCCGTCCTGTGACATGATCCGTTTAAGACTCCTTCCCCTCCCATCTCCCTCCCCCCCCCCCCCCCCCCCTCAAAGTTTGTCAAAAACTCGGTGCCACGATTGGTGAGCATTTTAAAATATCCCTGTGCATTCACCGATGTCTACGTGACGGCAGTATAGGCAATATCTATAGACACACCAGCGCCTGCTGGCCACAAGCGAAGTCTGTAGGTGTCGAAGTGTTGGCTACCGCTACGGCGCGTAGGTATCGGTAAATGCATGTCTCTGTACAGGGTAATGTTTAAAGCGCCCAACAAAGTTACACGGGTGGCGCCGAGGGTGTTGGCGAACTGGGTACTCTTGGAGCGACACTTTTCCGTTTCGAATCAGGTTCAAAAATGGCTCTGAGCACTATGGGACTTAAAATCTGAAGTCATCAGTCCCCTAGAACTTAGAACTACTTAAACCTAACTAACCTACAGACAAACTGCTTATTGGCTTCACCACCGGCAATGCAGGGTGAAGCTTTGACAATGTCAGCCACTCGTGCTGGCGAAACGTCAGAAAAATCAGTAGATGAACGTCGGCCGAAGAACCCGAGACAGAAGCCAATAGGCAGTTTGTCAACAAGTGGCCACGAAAGCCTTAACAATTTTGTAACCTACAGACATCATACACATCCATGCCCGAGGCAGGATTCGAACCTGCGACCGTAGCGGTCGCGCGGTTCCAGACTGTAGCGCCTAGAACCGCTCGGCCACACCGGCCGGCTTCGAATCAGGTTCAAATTATTTTGTCGAATAGTTCTTAATGGTCCCTAGTGGCTCCACACCATATAGCAGAGCATAAATTAGAGTCACGCTACGCTTCAAATGGTCGGAACACGTTCAGTGCCACCATGTCCTTAGATAAGTATTGAATCGTCTGGGGTGGTGGCGGGGGTGTCTCTAGTTTCTAAGTTCGTCTCTGAGTTTGACAAGAACTTCGTTTTGTTGCTCATCGCACTTCAATCGTTTACGACCGCGATATGTGTGTAAAACAACGGTCCAGGGAAGGGGTGGTTTCATTGACTTCCTGAGGCCTTTTTATGTCGATTCTGAGCAGGCGTATCTAAAATGTTTTCCTCTCCCACACGTAAGAAAACCGAGTGATTTCTACGCGAGGCGTCGAGATTCTGACCTGCACCGCAGAGGCCTCAAGAGAAGTGGTGAGATACGAAGGGTGGTCTGACGACCTTCCCTTCGTGTGACACGTCCGCGGTGCCATTGGGCAGAATTGTGGCTAAATTTGGTGCCAATATGACGTCATAAATCCGTCTTGAACCTCACACGAACTGCTGAGTTGTGGCCTCCTTTCTGTATTTTTGCAGCGTCGCCAAGCCCCAGAGTGACGTCGCAGGGAGCCACACTTTTGCGCCGTTGTATAGGAAGCTTGCAGACACCTTCGAGTCAAGTCCTAACTTCTGTGTCACAGTTGGAGAAAATAACAGGGTTTCAAAATATTGACAAATTGTGATTCGCATTGTAGACAGCAGATACATCGAAGACGGGAACAAAATAGCGAAGTTATAACCTCACACTCGTGGGCAGCTTTTCTCGTGTGGTCCACACACAGCCTTCACAAAACCGTTCACGTCGGTACAAACATACTGCTCATGACAGAGAGAAAACGCAACAAAGTGGATAAAAAGTCAAGATAATTGTAACATTCCCTTGAGCAGATTTAGTGAGAAAGCGGGACTTACTTCGCATGTCTTCAATACACAAAGTAGCGGCACGGAATAAGAACTGTACTAGCAAAGTACGTCGGGTTTTCTGGTCAGCTGGTCATTAAAGCTGCAACGCCAAGAAGGATAACAACACAGTTCGTGCATATACAGTGCTGTTTAGGTTTTTATGTTGGCAACGCCACTTAGCGCTCTTTATGAAAATCACTGACTGCTACGTGCAGTCTATAGCTTTTTAGACTCGTTGTTGGTATATTCGCTTGTGTAGTGTTGGGCAGTTCGATGTGAACAGCGAGTAGCGTTGCGCAGTTGGAGGTGAGCCGCCAGCAGTGGTGGATGTGGAGAGAGAGATGGCAGAGTTTTGAAAGGTTGCTGTAAGTAGACGATCTGGACGTGTGTCCCCCAGAAAAAGGAAGTTTGTAAAGATGGATGTCATGAATTGATAGATATATATATATATATATATTATGACTTTTGAACACTATCAAGGTAAACACTTTGCTTGTTCTCTATCAAAATCCTTCATTTGCTAACTATGCCTATCAGTAGTTAGTGCCTTCAGTAGTTAGAATCTTTTATTTAGCTGGCAGTATTGGCGCTCGCTGTATTGCAATAGTTCGAGTAACGAACGAGGTAAGTGATTCATGAAAGGTATAGGTTATTGTTAGTCAGGGCCATTCTGTTTTAGGGATTATTGAAAGTCAGATTGCGTTGCGCTAAAAAATATTGTGTGTCAGTTTAGTGATGATCAGAATAAGTAAAGAGAAAACTGTTTGAGTACGTTCAGTTTTGCTCAGCTGTTTGAAAATCAAATAACGTAAGAGGTTTACTAGCACAGTCATTTATAAATTTTTCCAAGGGGACGTTACAACAGTACCAGACCGAAAAATGCTTCTATCGTTGAGAAAAAAGATTCGAGTGTGTCCTGGGCAGAGTTAAGAATGTAAAATACGGGAACTAGCTTTACAAAGCTTCGAAATCATTTAAATCAAAATATCTTGACATATTTGCTCTTTTTACTTGTTAGTATTAGTACCCAATTCATGTAATGCATCGTGTCAAGTAAATCCATTTGTATTGTCATATAACGTGACGCATGCCATCATGTCGTCCCACAATCCAATGTGTCATTAAAGTTTAGGACGCATACATCCCCACTCTGGCATACTTCCCATTATAGATGCACCCCAACTCTCGGATACTTTCTATTCTAGATACATTTCACTTTTAGAAGCACATACATTTGAGAATTTTCTGGCACCCTACGCCATACATGTGACAGAGGGTGGGTCTATGAAAGCTCACTGCGCTAAGGAAGTAGGATTAACCTTTAGGCGCTGCAGTCATGGACTGTGCGGCTGGTTCCGGCGGAGGTTCGAGTCCTCCCTCGGCCATGGGTGTGTGTGTGTTTGTCCTTAGGATAATTTAGGTTAAGTAGTGTGTAAGCTTAGGGACTGATGACCTTAGCAGTTAAGTCCCATAAGATTTCACACACATTTGAACATTTAAAAAACCGTGCGACTGCTACGGTCGCAGGTTCGAATCCTGCCTCGGGCATGAATGTGTGTGATGTCCTTAGGTTAGTTAGGTTTAAGTAGTTCTAAGTTCTAGGGGACTGATGACCACAGCTGTTAAGTCCCATAGTGCTCAGAACCATTTTTAGGATTAACCCATAAAAGAGTGCGAATCTGTCAAGATGTTTGGATTTAAATGCCTTTGAAGCTGCCAGACAAACCGAAAGCTAGTTTCCTTCTTTTATATCCCTAACGCTGCCCAGCACATATTCGCTTTTTTTTATGCTACGACAGCAGCATTTTTCGGTCGTTTTCTCAACTTTTACTCTACAATAATTTTGATATTTGACTGCCATAGCTTAGCAACTGATGCAGATATTTGTTGACTAGGGCGACAGCTGATCCGGTATAGGCTTTTTTTATTGTCTTTCGAACCATGTTGTCTACATCACGGCAACGGATAAAGTTTCCACAAAATAACAGGGCGACCATTAATTACACGCATTTGTCAATTTCTCTACCTCCTTGCAAAATTTGAACCGATTAGCACAAGTCTGAAATATAAAAGAGGCGCGTGTAAAAAACCTCACAATAAACGTGTGATTCTTCCGTTTCTCCTGGCGTATTTGTTGCTCGAACAGTCCACGGGTATACTGCCGGTTCATAATGTCCAACGGGCACAATATTTCGGCGATCAGACATGTTGCCATCTTCAGGTGCGCTGACGAACTGAGCTCTTGAGGGCGGGCGGCCGATTTATTTATGATTGTAATTAAGAAGACTCTCAGCAAGAAGTACGAACTGGCGACCAGGGCGGACGTAGCAAGCACATCGACGCTACGACAGATTCGGACGGCCACGTCTTCGCGAGCGCCGGCGCGCGGGAGCGGACGGCGAAGCGACCGGCCCGCGGGGGGAGGGGATTTAAATCGGCCTCAGGAGTTCAGTTCGTCAGCGCACCTGACGATGGCGACATGTCTGATTGCCGAAACATTGTGCCCGTTGGACTCTATGAACCGGCAGTATACCCGTGGACTGTTCGATCAAACAATAAACGTGTTACTTGCTCGTACATCTGAATGAAGATAGAGTTTTGAAAGTGAGTTTACAATTTTATCGTAAGAATGCATTTTATATGAATCTGGTTCGCTTTAAACCGTTCCCGTGCATTCAGTTCACGTAAGAACGAATTACACCTGCTAGGTTAAGCTCGAATTTAAAACGTCGTAGCTCGACAACGGATGAAGATCATTGGATAAAAAAAAAATCGCTTTGGCTTTATCCAATTACCTATCCTCGTGCAAAGTTCGAACCAATTCGTACAAGTTTAAAGTACAGAAGTGGCGCGCTTCAAAAACCTCCCATAGAAATGTGGTTTTTGCACGTAAACTGCAAATGAAGCAAGTTTTTTCCAAATGGTTAAAACTTTTCTTAGCCCAAGGTCTGATACACCTGTGGACCAAGTTTCAACCATCAATCCCTCTCCAGTCCGGAGTTATTTAAGGGTGACTGTTTTTGCATTTAAAATCCAAACGAGGGTGACTGCTTTTGTACGTAAAATCTGAATGGTGCACATACAAATGGTGCCATCAGCTGATTATTGATTTCAGTTCAGTTAAAATCTTTTGTAAAAGGAATCATTCGATTCGCACAATTTGCCTGGGTGTCAGCTCCGGTTCGTCGTTCAAACTTTGCTTAATATATTGGAACCTAGCTACAGTACGACAGATGTTCCAATGGCTATACAAATGGCTACTGATCTGGACTAAACCAAAAACTTTTTACATGCTCCTAGCTCAAATAGGAATCGAACACCAACCCCCCTCCCCCGAAACCGTGATTCAGCGCCCACCCTTTTCATACACGTTTCTTACGCCGCTTCCACGCTGTAACGATAGGAGGAAGACTTTCATAGTAAGTGGAACTTAATTCGCAGCCTTGAATGCACGAAGTAGCACCACAGTATATATACTATACTAGCAAGTCGTCAGGCTTTCTACTCTACTGGCCGTTAAAACTGGACACGCAATTTTACTTGTGCATACACAATATAGGGGGAAGAATAAGTGAATAATTTTGCACAAGATTTGGGTTTATAACGGGTGCAAAATATAGTACACATTGTTGCCACATCTAGTAGTGACAGTTGTTCTAACCCTGCTGCACATGACAGGTAAGGTTACGTCATTCCCTGCCGCTTCGACTCTATGCCATAGTTCGTCAATCATGGTGGCAGGCGAGTGGTAACTGCCAGTTTCCCTATAACCTACTAAGAGATGATTTAGTCGGTAAGGTATCTGGAGAACGTGCTTGACAGGGCAACATTCTTCCTACAGAAGGTGTGCAACGAAGACTTCTGTGCTACTAAATTCTTCCTCCTTATCTCCAGGAACCATCGAGATGTTAAGACACACGGCTGCGTACCTCCAAGACTGCATGGTCTTGCTAAAGTTCATAAAGATGGTCTTCCTCTACTACCAATTATAGCCAAATGCACATATATACGAAACTCTACCGATTTTATTAACAGATTGGGGTCTCTCTTAAGTACTTCAGACCGTTTAGTCAGCTTTGTTTTTAGTACCTCTTTTTACATAGGTCCCTCTCTTTGACACTAAGTTTCAGATGAACATCACTGATTTATTTCGGCAAGCTCGTGTCTCAACCTATTTCATGCTCAGCCATGAATATTTTGAGCACACTGGACTTTGAGGAGAGAATACTTGAATCAGCAGCTTTTAAACCGTATTTTGGAGGTATGTGGACGATACTTTCATAGTGTGGGATCATGGCGAATACAAATTAACGGAGTTTTTACAGTTCCTCAAGCCTATTCATAAGAACTTCCGATTCACTACGGAATTAGAGAAAGATGGTTGTCTGTCTTTCCTGGCTCGTTTGACTAGACGGAAGAATGATGGCTCTCTGGGACATTCAGTTTATTGTAAGCTCATACATACCGACTTGTATTTACAATCACCAAGTTGTGACACCAGTCACAAACTATGAGTGGCTAAAAACTTGTACACAGAGTTCACACAGATGCAGATAATTTGCCCACAGGCCTCGCCCACCGAAAGACAGTGTTCAAGAAAAATTGATATTCTACCCGATAGATTGACAGCACACTATCAGTTAAAACCAAGAACCAGTGAGTGGGTGAAGATAGAACGCGCTGCAAACTGGCTAGCTTTTCTGCTCTGTGTTGGAAATATTTCGTTTAAAGTAGCAAGAACCCCCGTAATTTACAGGTAAAAATGGTTTTCCGACCACGAAATAAGACTGTCGACTCATTGCGATCAGTGGAGAACAATTTCTTATTGCGGAAGACCGAAATTTAAATACTCAGTGCGCTGAGAAATTTTTTAAAAAAATTCTCAGTCGAACATCCTCTGCGTGTCGAACTGCGTCCAGAGAGCACAAACAATAAACGGTATTGCTTTGTATTGTTGAAAGATAACAGCACTTCACCGGTCTCAACACACTGCAAATGGAACACCCCTTAGCACATCGCGCGGCAGTGAAACGGGCGATTTGGCAACTCCGAAAATAACACGTTACGTTTGGAGTCAGAAAACGGGAATCGTGCCACTTGGATAACAAACCTTTGCCGTTGACCCTGATATCGGCGTTAAGGTGAGACGGCGTCGTGGACCAGTGAAGAACTCGCTGTTAAGGCGTTGTACAAAACCAACGACAGCCACGTGGCCGCGCAGCGTGTATTTCGCGCTCATTACAATCTCGCACGTCATGCTTCAAACGCGTTGGCACATGCTACGAAAGTGTGGGTATAGACCTTTGAGGGAAAGGGTGTTACGGTGCGGAAGAGAAGTGGACCTGCAAAACTCGTCGGCACAGCATTTTATGTTGCAAGAGTGGAAGAAGCCTTCAGCTGATGTGCCAGGCGTTCTGCAAGCAAGCATGCGTTGCAACTTGACACATCGGATCTCAGTATGCGGTGAATATTGCACAAGGAACTGCAGTGCCTGCGACACCGGATTCAGATAGTGCAAAAACTGATTGCTGACGACCTTATAAAAAGGCCACGGTTTTGCCGGGGATTGTTCGAACTCGTAAACGACAACCTGAGCCTGTGCGACAATCTGATCATGAGCAATGAGGCCAATTTTCGCGTCAGACTTTGTTAACAAACAAAATATTAGATGCTGGTCAGGTGAAAATCCTGAAAGCTATGAAATGTTTCATGAAACGCCACTTTAGTCGGGAAGTGATAGTTGTTGTTGTTGTTGTGGTCTTCAGTCCTGAGACTGGTTTGATGCAGCTCTCCATGCTACTCTATCCTGTGCAAGCTTCTTCATCTCCCAGTACCTACTGCAACATACATCCTTCTGAATCTGCTTAGTGTATTCATCTCTTGGTCTCCCCCTATGATTTTTACCCTCCACGCTGCCCTCCAATACTAAATTGGTGATCCCTTGATGCCTCAGAACATGTCCTACCAACCGATCCCTTCTTCTGGTCAAGTTGTGCCACAAACTTCTCTTCTCCCCAATCCTATTCAATACTTCCTCATTAGTTATGTGATCTACCCATCTAATCTTCATCATTCTTCTGTAGCACCACATTTCAAAAGCTTCTATTCTCTTCTTGTCCAAACTATTTACCGTCCATGTTTCACTTCCATACATGGCTACACTCCATACAAATACTTTCAGAAATAACTTCCTGACACTTAAATCTATACTCGATGTTAACAAATTTCTCTTCTTCAGAAACGCTTTCCTTCCCATTGCCAGTCTACATTTTATATCCTCTCTACTTCGTCCATCATCGAAGTGATAGTATGGTGCGGTATATCATCGTTTGGAATCACAGGGCATTATTTTTTTTGAAGACGATCTCGGCAATGCTGTTGCTATGAATACAGACGTAATGTTTACACTTTGAACCGCAGACAAATTCTTCCAACAAGACGAGGCGCCCATGCCATACCTCCTGACATGCCGTTAACTCGCTACAGAACACCTTTCCTGGTCACATTACCAAGATAGACACGAAGCCCACCCCTACTACAGTAGTACAAGTTTATATGCCAACTAGCTCTGCAGATGACGAAGAAATTGAAGAAATGTGTGATGAGATAAAAGAAATTATTCAGATAGTGAAGGGAGACGAAAATTTAATAGTCATGGGTGACTGGAATTCGGTAGTAGGAAAAGGGAGAGAAGGAAACGTAGTAGGTGAATATGGATTGGGGCTAAAAAATGAAAGAGGAAGCCGCCTGATAGAATTTTGCACAGAGCACAACTTAATCATAGCTAACACTTGGTTCAAGAATCATAAAAGAAGGTTGTATACATGGAAGAAGCCTGGAGATACTGACAGGTTTCAGATAGATTATATAATGGTAAGACAGAGATTTAGGAACCGGGTTTTAAATTGTAAGACATTTCCAGGGGCAGATGTGGACTCTGACCAAAATCAATGAACTGTAGATTAAAACTGAAGAAACTGGAAAAAGGTGGGAATTTAAGGAGATGGGACCTGGATAAACTGACTAAACCAGCGGTTGTACAGAGTTTCAGGGAGAGCATAAGCGAACAATTGACAGGAATGGGGGAAAGAAATACAGTAGAAGAAGAATGGGTAGCTTTGAGAGATGAAGTAGTGAAGGCAGCAGAGGACCTAGTAGGTAAAAAGACTAGGGCTAGTAGAAATCCTTGGGTAACAGAAGAAATATTGAATTTAATTGGTGAAAGGAGAAAATATAAAAATGCAGTGAATAAAGTAGGCAAAAAGGAATACAAACGTCTCAAAAATGAGATCGACAGGAAGTGCAAAATGGCTAACAACGGAACCTCCCCATCGCACCCCCCCCCTCAGATTTAGTTATAAATTGGCACAGTGGATAGGCCTTGAAAAACTGAACTCAGATCAATTGAGAAAACAGGAAGAAGTTGTGTGGAACTATGAAAAAAAGAAGCAAAATATACAAACTGAGTAGTCCATGTGGAAGATAGGCAACATCCAGGATAATGTGAGCTCATGAGTGCCGTGGTATCGTGATTAGCGTGAGCAGCTGCGGGACGAAAGGTCCTTGGTTCAAGTCTTCCGTCGAGTGAAAATTTTATTTTTGCAAAGTTATGGTCTGTCCGTTCGTTCATTGACGTCTCTGTTCACTGTAATAAGTTTAGTGTCTGTGTTTTGCGACCGCACCGCAAAACCGTGCGATAAGTACACGAAACGACGTGCCTCTCCAATGGGAACCGAAAACATTTGATCGCAAGGTCATAGGTCAACCGATTCCTCCACAGGAAAACACGTCTGATATATTCTATATGACACTGGTGACAGCATGTGCGTCACATGACAGGAATATGTTGTCGATCCACCTAACTTGTACACTTGACGAATGGGTAAAAAGAATCTTCTACCTTGCCCGATTTAGGTTTTCTTGTAGATGTGATAGTCACTCCCAAAAAAGTGATGAAACCATAAGAGTTTGTCACGTAAACTGCAACAAATGAATGCAACTGTTTCACAGTCGCACAGTTTCCCTGTGCTCTGTCAAAACATATGTTTTTAACGTTTTCAAATTTTTCCGTGTGTAGACCGCCAAATCCTGCATATGTCCAAGCAAATCTGAACATGTCCTGGAATTTTGGAGAGAGAAGTTGATTACGTGTGAGTGCCTGAACTTTGATAACTGTCTGAAAATAAGAAATTAAAATTTTCATTCGAGAGAAGACTTGAACCAGCTGCTCACGCTAACCACGGAACCACGGCGCTTCTAAGTTTACACTCTCCTGGGTGTTGCATATATTTGCCATGGACTATTCAGTTTGTGTATTTTGCTTATTTTTTTCATATTTCCACACAACTTCTTCCTGTTTTCTCGATTGATCTGAGTTCAGTTTTTCAAGGCCTATCCACTGTGCCAACTTATAACTAAATCTGAGGGGGTTGCGATGGGGAGGTTCCCTTGTAAGCAGGGATGGCTAGAGGACAAATGTAAGGATGTAGAGGCTTATCTCACTAGGTGTGAGATAGATAGTGCCTACAGGAAATTAAAGAGACCTTTGGAGAAAAGAGAACCACTTGTATGAATATCAAGAGCTCAAATGGAAACCCAGTTCTAAGTAAAGAAGGGAAAGCAGAAAGGTGGAAGGAGTATATAGAGGGTCTATACAAGGGCAACGAACCTGAGGACAATATTATGGAAATGGAAGAGGATGTAGATGAAATGGGAGATACGATACTGCGTGAAGAGTTTGACAGAGCACTGAAAGACTTGAGTCAAAATAAGCCCCGGGAGTAGACAACATTTCATTAGAACTACTGACGGCCTTGGGAGAGCCAGTCCTGACAAAACTCTACCATCTGGTGAGCAAGATGTATGAGACAGGCGAAATACCCTCAGACTTCAAGAAGAATATAATAATTCCAATCCCAAAGAAAGCAGGTGCTGAAAGATGTGAAAATTACCGAGCAATCAGTTTAATAAGTCACGGATGCAAAATACTAACGCGATTTCTGTACAGACGAATAGAAAAACTGGTAGAAGCCGACCTCGGGGAAGATCAGTTTAGATTCCGTAGAAATATTGGAACACGTGAGGCAATACTGACCCTCCGACTTATCTTAGAAGCTAGATTAAGGAAAGGCAAACCTACGTTTCTAGCATTTGTAGACTTCGAGAAAGCTTTTGACAATGTTAACTGGAATACTCTCTATCAAATTCTGAAGGTGGCAGGGGTAAAATACAGGGAGCGAAAAGCTATTTACAATTTGTACAGAAACCAGATGGCAGTTATAAGAGTCGAGGGGCATGAAAGGGAAGCAATGGTTGGGAAAGGAGTGAGACAGGGTTGTAGCCTCTCCCCGATGTTATTCAGTCTGTATATTGAGCAAGCAGTAAAGGAAACAAAAGAAAAATTCGGAGTAGGTATTAAAATTCATGGAGAAGAAGTAAAAACTTTGAGGTTCGCCGATGACATTGTAATTCTTTCAGAGACAGCAAAGGACTTGGAAGAGCAGTTGAACGGAATGGACAGTGTCTTGAAAGGAGGATATAAGATGAACATCAACAAAAGCAAAACGAGGATAATGGAATGTAGTCAAATTAAGTCGGGTGATGCTGAGGGAATTAGATTAGGAAATGAGACACTTAAAGTAGTAAAGGAGTTTTGCCATTTAGGGAGTAAAATAACTGATGATGGTCGAAGTAGAGAGGATATAAAATGTAGACTGGCAATGGCAAGGAAATAGTTTCTGAAGAAGAGAAATTTGTTAACGTCGAGTATAGATTTAAGTGTCAGGAAGTCGTTTCTGAAAGTATTTGTATGGAGTGTAGCCATGTATGGAAGTGAAACATGGACGATAACTAGTTTGGACAAGAAGAGAATAGAAGCTTTCGAAATGTGGTGCTACAGAAGAATGCTGAAGATAAGGTGGGTAGATCACGTAACTAATGAGGAGGTATTGAATAGGATTGGGGAGAAGTTTGTGGCACCACTTGACTAGAAGAAGGGATCGGTTGGTAGGACATGTTCTGAGGCATCAAGGGATCACCAATTTAGTATTGGAGGGCAGCGTGGAGGGTAAAAATCGAGGAGGGTGACCAAGAGATGAACACACTAAACAGATTCAGAAGGATGTAGGTTGCAGTAGGTACTGGGAGATGAAGAAGCTTACACAGGATAGAGTAGCATGGAGAGCTGCATCAAACCAGTCTCAGGACTGAAGACAACAACAAAACATTACCAAGAACGGGGACATCCCTTGCCTCCAAGATCCCCTGTCCTTTGTTTGTGATTTCTTCCTTTGGGATCGTTGAAATCTCAGATCTTCCGTTTTGACCCACCATACCCCATGCAGAAACTGAAGGGTCAAATTCTGGAGGAGGTTAATCGAATTTCGGTGCCGGTCTGACTTCCATAAGAGATTTGAAGTAGTGTGAAGGAAAATGGCAGCCGCCTGTATGATGTCATTTTCAAGTAATGGGAATTTTAAATTTTAAGCATTGCAAATTCTTATTGTGTTTCTATTATACAAATGTCAATAAGTTTGTATCGTTGGTGTACGTTTCAAAATCACCCGTTTCACTGCCTCACCTGTTACAACAACTCTTTGGCAAATAACCGACAACGCGAACCTGAGGTGATCGTACTGTGTACCCAATGGCGTCCCATACTGTCACAACATGTGCAGCTTTTGACAAATACAGTTTGGCAACGTTCATTCTCCTAGAGGCCTTCACATATGACAGGTCCAACGGGAAGCTGTATGCAGATCAGGGACTCATCTGAAACCAATGTCTGCGCGCTTCTCTTTGCTTCTGTGTCAAGAGAAGTGACACCAATGACAGCCATATTGATACTCCGTGGTGTTCCAAAAATGCTTGCCTTGCTGCAAACAAGTCCATTTCCCTACTCAAGATATATGACGTAACTGTAAGATCCTGTAAGGCTGATAAAGAAAATGTCATCCTCACTGGCGCTATTCGCGTGGGGCCCAGACGTCATGTATGGAGTTACAGCCCTCCTCAACCGGTCGATTCCATATTCGCGTGACTGATGTGAGATCCTGAACAACGCGAGCAAAATATCGTGGAACTCTAAACTGCAGTCTCGATAGTCCGCTATCGTCAAATTCCAACGTACTGATACACATTTCCCGTTCCTACATGTGCCATAACACCATCTTATTTCAAACAACCAACGTTTAAAATCGTTTTCTGAACGAGAAATCCGGTACATAAATTTCCTTATATACAGAATGTAGGAGGCATTATTCTTACACGCTTTCCGCAGTTGCAATGAAAAGGTAATCATTGTACGAGGGTTGGAACTTTAGTAGGGCAACTATTTATTTACAGCTCGTAGAAAATAGATACGCGTTTCAAAGTTTTACTGACATTCAAAGAAGTCACCAGCATTGTGTATAACCCGTGCTTGAGCATTGTCCTGCAAAATGATGGTCAGGTCTTACAGAAAGTGTCATCACTTCTGTCTCCAAGCTGGTCGTAGGTTGTGTTCCAAAAATGAACAGCCTAGAAATGATGACACTTTTCGCAGGACCTCACCATCATTTTGCAGGACAATGCTCAAGCACGTACAGTGCAAGCTGTTACTGATTTGTTTGACTGATGGGGCTGCTAAGTGCTATACCACCTACTGCACTCCCCTGACTTAAGCCCTCATAAGTTCAACTCGATTTCTAAACTGAAGGAAACACTTCACGGCATTCGCCTCAGAACTGCTACCAATTCGTCGGGCAGTAGACCGCGCCGCTCGAACTGTCAACACAACTGGCACTGCTAAGAGTATCCTACGACTTCCACATCGTTGGCAACGGGTTATACACAATGCTGGTGACTACTCTGAAGTTCAGTAAAGCTTTGAAACATGTATCTATTTTGTACGAGCTGTTAATAAATAGTCGTCACTATTAAAGTTCCAACCCTTGTAAATCCAAGCATTTAGCACACTTCATCCCAGTTTTATGTTTGTTGCATGCTGCCTTCATGGTACTGAAATCTGAGTGACCAGAAGTTGTAGTGTTTGTTTCCTTTTCCTCGGGGTTCTGCCGTGAAAAATAGAAAATAGAAAATCTGATTGGGTTTTGACTTTTGTTGGTTTCAGTTACGGATAAGGCGGACTTCGTATTATTGATTGAGATCGTGCTGTAATTTGACCGTGCATGGTAGACCGGGTCGGCAACAGTACAAAAAGCGACTGTACGGAAATAGCATCAGAAACTAATTGAAATTTACCTTATAATCTTGTTAGAAACGCAGTATTAATTACAATATAGTCTTCTTGGCTGTCCTAATTTCTCTTGTAGGACGACCCGTCTTTCACTTTTCTCCGTCTGTTGAAAACTTCTTCAAGTTGTCACTGTCATGATCAAGGGTCGACAGAAGCGTCCGATCCCACGCGTCGGCTTTGACCCGTGACGTAAGGGTGTTGTCGTGTGTGACGTCATGACGGCGCGGAGTTTGGTTTGAGTGTGACTGTCTCCAGTTCTGTTTTATCTTATTTTATTTAATTTTCTGATCTGTTCGTTCTATCTTGTGAGATTTTTTTAAAATTTAAAAACACTTATTACTTATTTTAATTATCTGTTTCCTCCAATTTCTGTTTTAGTTTATTATATTTATCTTTCTGATCTGTTCGTTCTATCCCGTGAGATTTTTTTTTTAAAAAGACAAAAAACACTAATCAGCTACTGAAGCATCTTTACCTTCTATGGGTTGCAGGGGTTACGACCCCTGGGGAGGTGGGTGGGTTTCATGCATGGCTGTCTTCACTTACACGATGTAGCTACGCAAGGCGTCTAAATTTGTTTATATTTAGTTTGCCCTCCACCCAAAACACCCCATTTCCCGCGCTTGTCCGGTTAGTGTCATTAGGCTTCTTGTGGAAAGTGTGTGTGTTTGTTTTTGTTTGCGCCATATTTGTGACGTCATGGGTCAAAGCAGACGGGCGGGATCGGACGCTTTCGTATTTCCATGATCAATTTACAAATTTGGCGATAACCACCTTGAATCATTATTGAAACAACCTCGCTTTGTAATATAATTTTAATTTCCACCCAAAAGCACATTCAACACAGCGCCGAAAAATACACGTCTTTCGTATGAAGACAAGAGAGAGAGTGTAATCAATTAGTTGTTAAAAACAAAAACCTATGCAAAAGTAAAAAGACGAACAAAATTATTTATAAAAATCGGTTGCTGGCGCAGCGAAAGTGTCACAATGGCAAGGCACAACTGTAACCCACGACACTCCATCCTTGTTGTGCAAGTCATATGCTTGTATCTCTGCACCAGTAATGTGTGAATGCGAACGTGAACTAATAAGAAAAGCGTCTCCTGAATAGGTGTATTTGTAGCACGGGTTTCAGTTTGACAATTTCTGCGTCGTTCCTTCTTATCATACATCGTCTTTCCCAAAAACATTATAAATCCCCCTGCAACGATAAAATATGTCAGAGTCACTGTTTGCTTTCCAATGGTTTGTCAGATAGGAGCGTAGATGTCCAAACTAAGTTGGTCAAACTTAACCTCGCCTTGTGTAGTTATCGCGTCGCGAAATATTTCAATAAAAGTGCGAATGCCTACCAGAGCATGCAGACAGTGGCTACCGAACATAACTGAAGCCCATGACACGACACTTTATTGGCGGCTTCCAAGCTCGCTGCCCCCCTCGGCGCTCAGGGTGCGACACTACATTTCACCCCCTCCTTCCCCTGCAGAAACACATATAATATCTAGAATTTACTCCAACAATAATATATTTTCTAGGAGTCCAATTGGCGCCCTTCTGCTAGTGGTGCCCGGGGCGTGATAGATCTGTTGGCCCTCATGCCACGTCACTGCATACGAAAGTATTTCTTAAATTGACTGTAGCAATGTGTATGAAGAAAAAGAAAACGAGACCATAGTTCAAGGAATGGATGAAACAGAGAGATAAATATAATGCTTGATAATTATGTACAATTTTGGGATATCTGTCAACTGTATTTGTATCATTTTTTAAAATTTTGCTCTATTATAATGTCGTGGGAACGTTCTAACACCTGTATCACTTTAGCAATGGCCTGTGATCCTTTTTTTTTTATTTTTTTGGTCATCAGTCTACTGACTGGTTTGATGCGGCCCGCCAAGAATTCCTTTCCTGTGCTAACCTCTTCATCTCAGAGTAGCACTTGCAACCTACGTCCTCAATTATTTGCTTGACGTATACCAATCTCTGCCTTCCTCTACAGTTTTTGCCCTCTGCAGCTCCCTCTAGTACCATGGAAGTCATTCCCTCATGTCTTAGCAGATGTCCTATCATCCTGTCCCTTCTCCTTATCGGTGTTTTCCACATATTCCTTCCCTCTCCGATTCTGCGTAGAACCTCCTCATTCCTTACCTTATCAGTCCACCTAATTTTCAACATTCGTCTATAGCACCACATCTCAAATGCTTCGATTCTCTTTTGTTCCGGTTTTCCCACAGTCCATGTTTCACTACCATACAATGCTGTACTCCAGACGTACATCCTCAGAAATTTCTTCCTCAAATTAAGGCCGGTATTTGATATTAGTAGACTTCTCTTGGCCAGAAATGCCTTTTTTGCCATAGCGAGTCTGCTTTTGATGTCCTCCTTGCTCCGTCCGTCATTGGTTATTTTACTGCCTAGGTAGCAGAATTCCTTAACTTCACTGACTTCGTGACCATCAATCCTGATGTTAAGTATCTCGTTGTTCTCATTTCTACTGCTTCTCATTACCTTCGTCTTTCTCCGATTTACTCTCAAACCATACTGTGTACTCATTAGACTGCTCATTCCGTTCAGCAGATCATTTAATTCTTCTTCACTTTCACTCAGGATAGCAATGTCATCAGCGAATGGTATCATTGATATCCTTTCACCTTGTATTTACCTTTATACTGATCGATTTATTGCTTTGATCTCAGTTTTCACAACTGTGGTAACTCACGATACGAGATGAACTGCAACACAAATTCGTTTTCGCTCAAAATGCGCATCAGAACATCAACAATTGTACTGTCCGCTTTCTCGGAATTCTGGTAAGCAACGTGCGTTTGTTTGACAAACGCATGTGCATATACAAAATTTTGAAAAACACAGCCATCAGTCGCGAACATAATTTGTAACCTAGGTTTCGGTGGCACAAGGGACACCTTCTTCGGACAAAATGAAAACTAAATGTTACAGCAAAACGTACCAAAAAATACGAAAGCGGCGGTCATACCTGACAGCGTCAGATAGTCAGAATTAAAATAAAATGCAACAGAGGTGCAAGCCACTAGGGGCTGCCATGTGTCCTCTGCTACAGTCAACAGAAAAGTGAAACATGATGTGACTTGTGCGCTTCGGCAACTTCAAGACAATACCGCCATCTGGTGGCTAATTGGTAAAACAACCTCTTTTGTAAAGATCTCTCGTAACTGCAAAGAGTGAAATAAACAAATATCTGAACGGTGTACATGAAGTAATTACAAAAGCGGGATACTGCATGATATAAAATACCACTAATGAACGACTGGCTGTAGTACAAAAATTCCAGAATAAATGCATAAAGAAGACATATACGAAATACTCCATTAAATGACAATACTGCTTGCTATAATAGATACGTTATAAAAACCAAAAAAGTTTTTTTTTAATTTACGTGTATGAGCCGTAAAAAGTAGAAAGAAAAGGTATCTCTGAATCTGCAAGAACTAGTTGTTACATCAAAGTGTTAGATCTCGTCAAGCAGCGGCTTTATAGCATTGAAATAACTTCTTCCGCGCAACTGCAGCTGCTCGTTGAGAAAAAGTCCGTCATTCGAAAGTAAATGCTTGAAAATTTCCAGC
Organism: Schistocerca piceifrons; assembly: GCF_021461385.2. Taxonomy (NCBI): domain Eukaryota; kingdom Metazoa; phylum Arthropoda; class Insecta; order Orthoptera; family Acrididae; genus Schistocerca; species Schistocerca piceifrons. Next base: position 25,808,353 of record NC_060143.1, read on the forward strand.
TCCTCCAGAATGTCAAGTTTACGCCCTTTTTATTCAATATGCAAAATTTCCAACTTCTAAACACCTTTAGGAGAGTGCCCTGTGATTAACAGGTGATCTGCACAAGAAGAATTAGGGGCACACGAACCGTTTTTTCTCAGAAAATGTTCTTTGCAGCGAATTGAAAAGACACGTCCTGTTTGACCAATACAGGGTGATTCAAAAAGAATACCACAAAAAAAATGGTTCAAATGGCTCTGAGCACTATGGGACTTAACAGCTATGATCATCAGTCCCCTAGAACTTAGAACTACTTAAACCTAACTAACCTAAGGACATCACACAACACCCAGTCATCACGAGGCAGAGAAAATCCCTGACCCCGCCGGGAATCGAACCCGGGAACCCGGGCGCGGGAAGCGACAACGCTACCGCACGACCACGAGATGCGGACGAATACCACAACTTTAGGAATTTAAAACTCTGCAACGACAAAAGGCAGAGCTAAGCACTATCTGTCGGCGGATTAAGGGAGCTATAAAGTTTCATTTAGTTGTACATTTGTTCGCTTGAGGCGCTGTTGACTAGGCATCAGCGTCAGTTGATGCTAAGATGGCGACCGCTCAACAGAAAGCTTTTTGTGTTATCGAGTGCGGCAGAAGTGAATCGACGACAGTTGTTCAGCGTGCATTTCGAACGAAGTATGGTGTTAAACCTCCTGATAGGTGGTGTATTAAACGTTGGTATAAACAGTTTACAGAGAATGGGTGTTTGTGCAAAGGGAAAAGTTCTGGACGGCCGAGAACGAGTGATGAAAATGTAGCACGCATCCAGCAAGCATTTGTTCGCAGCCCAGGAAAATCGACTCGCAGAGCTAGCAGGGAGCTGCAAATTCCACAATCAACTGTATGGAGAGTCCTACGAAAAAGGTTAGTTATGAAACCTTATCGTCTGAAATTGGTTCAAGCACTGTCTGCAGCTGATAAGATTAAAAGAATCGATTTCTGTGATTTTATCATTGCTCAAATGGAAACAGATGAATCTTTCGTTTCAAAGATTGTGTTTAGTGATGAAGCAACTTTCCACACTAACGGGAAAGTCAACCGTCACAATGTCTGTATATGGGGCACTGAGAATCCGCGGGAAACAACTCAGTATGAACGTGACTCGCCTAAGGTGAACGTTTTCTGTGCCATTTCAGCCAATAAAGTTTTTGGTCCCTTTTTCTTCGAAGGTGCTACTGTAACTGGACTACAGTATCTGGAGATGTTAGAGAATTGGCTGTTCCCTCAGCTCGAACAAGAAGCACAACAATTCATATTTCAGCAGGATGGAGCGCCACCACATTGGCACTTATCTGTCCGTAACTACCTGAACGTCAACTACCCGAGGCGATGGATCGGCCGCCAGGCAGCCCGTGACAGAGCACTTCATCACTGGCCTCCAAGAAGCCCTGATCTTACCCCCTGCGGTTTTTTCTTATGGGGGTATGTTAAGGATATGGTGTTTCGGCCACCTCTCCCAGCCACCATTGATGATTTGAAACGAGAAATAACAGCAGCTATCCAAACTGTTACGCCTGATATGCTACAGAGAGTGTGGAACGAGTTGGAGTATCGGGTTGATATTGCTCAAGTGTCTGGAGGGGGCCATATTAAACATCTCTGAACTTGTTTTTGAGTGAAAAAAAACCTTTTTAAATACTCTTTGTAATGATGTATAACAGAAGGTTATATTATGTTTCTTTCATTAAATACACATTTTTGAAGTTGTGGTATTCTTTTTGAATCGCCCTGTATAATAGGCACCGCAAAGTCTCACATGAAATCTTGTAGACACCAGAATTCTGCAGAGGGTTAGTAGTTGACTTTAAATTATCGATGACATTTTTTCTCAAGTTTAGTTTTAATTTTTTCCGAAGAAGTTGTCCCTTGTGACACGGAAACCTAGGTTACAAATTAATTGTGTTCGCGACTGAGGGCTGTGTTTTTCAAAATTTTGTATTATACAACAGTCGCTGATTGACAGCCATTTTAAAAACCTTAAGCACGCGTATATGGTTACACATGTTTGTCAAATATGACGTCAATCCAAATTTCTCTCAAACACAATCTTTTAGAAGCGCGTTACCCAATAATTTGACAACCACGCGGAAACTGGGCGAACTGTTTGCTCGGGGCTCGCACCAACTGCTACCGAGCGTCAGATTCGCAGCACCTGTCGGCGCGCCCCCCCTTGCGGCCGCTCTGCGCTCCTGCTGCACGTGCCCATCGCATCGCTCCGTGTTTTCCGTCGCCTGCTGACTGGGGCCGGGCACGCCTGCGGGATTTCCAGCTGTCGACACGACGCGCTTGACGTCAGTGCCGACCGTCGACCTCGTCGTACGATAGCGGCCTGCGCCGTGCGTCTCTGCAGCTCGACGGAAGCCAGGACCCACTGCCGGTGTGCCGTACTTCCTACCAGCACAGCACGGCTTTCAGTTTCGTTTGTGTTTTCGTCCCACCACTGATGTCCAAAGGACCGTCACATTCTGAAAGTGCATTATTTTGACATAGTTACACACCAGTTTGTTGTGGCGATTATGTATGACGATGTTCAAACACAGTAGATAAATTTCACCGTGGACTAACAGCGAAGCGATATTTTTTTTGCAAAACTTAGGTGCGACTGCTTCACTAGGCAATGAGGAAAAGCGTCAATTGAAATTTATAAACCTTTCACTCTGAAATATTTAGAGGTAAACAACAACCCTGAACACCATCAGTTATACGCTAAATTAAAAAAAAAAATCAGTATGTCCTCCGTTGTCGCTGCATGCTACGTGAAACCATTACGGCGTAATTTTAAAAAGAATTAAAAAATAAATCCCTTTTATTATTACAATATCTGTTCCGTCAGACATGCATGGATGTCTGAAAGGATAGACGTTGGTGGCAATGTGCAGCTGTAATAATATTACGAAATTTTGTTGCAATTGCGAATATTTTTGATATAAGCTGTATCAGGCATGGAAATCGCACTTGATAGTGACATGCCTAATACAGTTGATATCAAAAATATTCGCAACTGGAACAAAACTTCGTAATAAATCAGTTTGTTATGGTGATACATATGTGTCACAGTTCAAATAATACAGTGCCACTGCTTCGCCAGACCGTGAAGGAAAGGCTCAACTGAAACTTGTAAATTCTTGAGATAGAGTTTTCACTCCAAAATAAATGTACACTACTGCCCATTAAAATTGCTACACCACGACGATGACGTGCTACAGACGCGAAATTTAACCGACAGGAAGAAGATGCTGTGATATGCAAATGATTAGCTTTTCACAGCATTCACACAAGGTTGGCGCCGGTGGCGACACCCACAACGTGCTGACATGAGGAAAGTTTCCAACCGATTTCTCATACACAAACAGCAGTTGACTGGCGTTGCCTGGTGAAACGTTGCTGTGATGTCTCGTGTAAGAAGGAGAAATCCGTACCATCACGTTTCCGACTTTGATAAAGGTCGGATTGAAGCCTATCACGATTTCGGTTCATCGTATCGCGACATTGATGCTCGCGTTGGTCGAGATCCAATGACTGTTAGCAGAATATGGAATCGGTGGGTTCAGGAGAGTAATACGGAACGCCGTGCTGGATCCCAACGGCCTTGTATCACTAGCAGTCAGGATGACAGGCACCTTATCCGCACCATATGCACGAACAGTTCGACGACGTTTGCAGCAACATGGACTATCAGCTCGGAGACCATGGCTGCGGTTACCCTTGACGCTGCATCACAGACAGGAACGCCTGCGATGGTGTACTCAGCGACGAACCTCGGTGCACGAATGGCAAAACGTCGTTTTTCGGCTGAATCCAGGTTCTGTTTACAGCCTTATGATGGTCGCATCCGTGTTTGGCGACATCGCGGTGAACGCACATTGGAAGCGTGTATTCGTCATCGCCATACTGGCGTATCACCCGGCATGTTGGTATGGCGTGCCATTGGTTACACGTCTCAGTCACCTCTTGTTCGCATTGACGGCACTTTGAACAGTGGACGTTACATTTCAGATGTGTTACGACCCGTGGCTCTACCCTTCATTCGATCCCTGCGAAACCCTACGTTTCAGCAGGGTAATGCACGACCGCATGTTGCTGGTCCTGTACGGGCCTTTCTGGATACAGAAAATGTTCGACTGCTGCCCTGGCCAGCACATTCTTCAGACCTCTCACCAATTGAAAACGTCTGGTTAATGGTGGCCGAGCAACTGGTTCTTCACAATACGCCAGTCACTACTCTTGATGAACTGTGGTATCGTGTTTTAGCTGCATGGGCAGCTGTACATGAACACACCAACCAAGCTCTGTTTGAGTCAATGCCCAGGCGTATCAAGGCCGTTATTACGGCCAGAGGTGGTTGTTCTGGGTACTGATTTCTCAGGATCTATGCACCCAAATTGCGTGAAAATGTAATCACATGTCAGTTCCAGTGTAATATATTTTTCCAATGAATACCCGTTTATCACCTGCATTTCTTCTTGGTGTATCAATTATAATGGCCAATAGTGTAGTAAACAAAAAAAAAAAAACAACGAAATCAGGCAATTGGTGGACATTTATTCTATGTTACATGGTGTCCCAGGAGAAATGGTCAATATTCATGGATATGACAGCAACGAAGATTCGAAGCAAAAAAAAACAAAACAAATCTAGTAAATATGAGCTCTAAAATGCATACCTCAAGAGCTATGAGCGTTGTTTCAGGAGGAGGAGGAGGAGATTAGTGTTTAACGTCCCATCGACAATGAGGTCGTTAGAGACGGAGCACAAGCTCTATTAGGGAAGGATGGGGAAGGAAATCGGCCGTGCCCTGTCTAAGGAACCATCCCGGCATTTGCCTGAAGCGATTTAGGGAAATCACGGAAAACCTAAATCAGGATGGCCGGACGCGGGATTGAACCGTCGTCCTCCCGAATGCGAGTCCAGTGTGCTAACCACTGCGCCACATCGCTCGGTGTTGTTTCAGGTGAAGACATGTTTCACCGTAGCTAAGATGAACAACTGCTAATTAGCTCTTAGGGCGTGCACTTCAGCCTGTGTTTTCTATACAGCTTTTTTTTGTTTAGGTCCATACTACGGCGTCTCAAAATGTGGAAAGTAAAGAGCTCGTAGTAGAAGAGAATTGCTGTACAGCATCGAAGATGAAGTGCTCATAGCTCTTAAAGTGTTGATTTTAGAGCTCATGTTTACCAGATATTTTTGCTTCAAATGATCGTTCCTGTCATATGCCCGACTATTGATCACTATTCCTGGAACACCCTATGTATATCCTCCACTGTTTCTTTGCGTCAGACGAAACTATTACGGATTCCTTAAATACGAGGCGTGTCCGGAAAGTAAGTACTGTTTGGAACGAAATTCATTTTTTTCAAATCAAAATTCATTTTCACAGGAAGGTTATGTCTTATACTACTTTTCCACCCAGCTGTCTCCATTTTTCAGAGATTCGTCATAGCACAAAACTAATTTTTCTACGCCCTCTTCTAGGAAGACGCAGACAGTCAAGACAACTACAGTTGAACACCGTTTCTTGCGTTGTTTTCCGCTTGTTAAGTTCCTTCCCAGAGACGAAATCGTCAGTGAGGTAGTATCCTGTGAAACACTAAGAAAAGTTAGACACGTAGTTCAAAAGGCGTGGAACGCTGAGTCAAGGCATTGTGTTGCTTCATGACAACGCGCGTCCTCATTCTGCTGGTGTCACTCAAAGCCTTGTACATAAATTTGGTTGGGAGCCGTTCGATCACTCTCCATACATGCCCGGTCTAGCACCTTCTTACTATCATTTGTTCCTGAACTTGAAGCGTGATTCTGGAGGAAGGCGCTCTGGCAACGATGACGACTCAAAAATGGTGTTCAGCGGTGGTTGTCTTCACTGGATGCATCTTTCTATGAAGGGGGCATAGAAAAGTTGGTTTCTCGCAGTGACAAACCTCTGAACAAAGTGTGGCAACTATGCAGAAAAATTATGTAAGAAATTCTCTTTCATGTATAAACAAACATTGGTTTGACAAAATTTTATATGAGTTTTTATGCAAAATGGTAGTTATTTTTCCGACTTTTCTTCCTGAATATGACCTCAAATCAGGTAGCACCTATTTTTTGCTGCATTGTTCTTCGGTATTTCATAATTGATCTATTTCAATGACTTGCCTCTGATTGTAGCATAAAATCTCAAAGGATACTCTTCTGCAGATGATACGAGCATGAATGTGTACAGATTTAATTTATAAACTAAGCAATACGAGAAACTGTGTTACGGGGACATTCAAATCTTTATTAACGGCTAACTTTGTCCTTAATTGTAACAAAATGTAGAATGTAGTCTCGGAACATATGCTCAGTAGCCAACAGGTCTCTGCTGAATGTCATCGCCAAACGAACTTTCTTGGCTAGTCTTCTAACTGCACAGTGTTCACAAACAGCCTTTTGTCTTACGTAAGACGTCATGAGCACTGGAGCAGAGAAGTACTTGAAGAGTGAACGTAAGTTTAGAGTTTGACGTCACTTCAGAAACATTGTCAGTTTATGCGGAGCGCTCTCCGGTGTGATAAGGACGGGGTAGGAAATCATGTTCTGGCATTCACGTGATGTGTTTTAGAAAACCCAGGAAGACCCCAGGATGATTAGAGTAAATCAGTTATTTAGTCAATTATTTGCTTGCTCCATAGATCATATTCACGATAGAAGTTAAGAAATGTAACATGCCAACAAAACAAACACTAACATCACCTGAATGAAAACTGTAAGGCTTCTTGTTTACTTTTGATATTCAAGAAAAGTGATGTAAACTTTTTTTTCATTGGATGTGCACTATTTCATATTTGTATGTTGAATATGTTTCCAACCGAAGTTTTCGATAATCGATATGTTACGCCGTAGAGATTCTGAATACAAGCACTTTGATCTTTGGCTGTCAGTAGCATTGTCGTTTTGGCAGCATTCTAAGAGTCAGTTGGGTATTGGCTATGCTACTGAACAGATTGAAATAACTTGCAGAGCACAGATATAAAATTACAGTTCATGAAGAACTGTGAAATATAATTTGGTAAACATTAACTGGACAAGCGAAAATTATGAGGTGAAGTTGTTACTGCATTGCTCGCTTGCACGTAATAATAATAATTATTATTATTGGAAAACCGGAAGTTTTAGTAGGATATTTTTTATTGAGTTAGGTTAGTTAGTTAATGGTTCAGAGAGAGTAAAGAAAGTTTTACCACTTCTTTACCGTTTTCAGTAATTAGTTTTGCGGTAGAGAAATTTTTTTTATAAAGGTTAATTTTTGTGAGGATTCTTGTAATTGATGAGGAATGACTATCAATTTTCAAAATAATTTTTTTAAAGGATAAATTACTTTCAATCATTTAGCAAATTGAAATTCCACCACCGTCTTTTCACGAAAGAATTTTCATATTTTCTTATTATACGTGTCGCCACATTGTACAGAGTGGAACACAGTTTTTTAAAAAGTCAAGCAGGATCTATTTAGCAAACTTGCATGTCCTCGCATTCCACTGCACATGGCTTCTTTCCAATTTATTTAGCTTGCTTGCTGCTGCACAGCATATTTTATGTTTGTCACTTCGAGCAGTACCAGGTTTCCGTTATCACAGGTAAGTCCTACGAAATTTGTTAGAACCAGTCTTACATTACAGGCACATTACAGTTAGATCATTCTTAGTTAGCTTTGATTTTCAAAATTCATTATCAGTTCAATTAAGTAAAATTCATTTCAGATTATATTTCTTATGCAAACGTTCTTAGTCTCAAAGTGTATTATTGCATTTGCGTATCATTTAGTCTTTGGAGGCTTTTTTAGCTCAGCTTGCGTATGTAGAACTCACAAGGAATTTGTATAGAAATATTTTTGGTTATTTAGTCTTTTAAAATTCAAATTGTAATTATGTAGCATTTTTATTCAGTTACATTTGTATGTTGGCATTGCAAGTCACGTATTGATACGTCACACATTCTAGCACTGCTCACTTTACTGCACCATACAGAGTTTCACAGGACAGCTTATTTACTTAATTTGGTTGAAGTTAATTGAAATACATTTATACAGTTTCAGTTTGGTGACTAATTTATCACACAGCATTTCCATAACTACACCACTTGCATCGCACAGGTTTGCAACACAGATACACAAGTCGTAACGCATAAGAGTTCAGCTTAATCCAGTTTCAGCTCATAAGATAAAACACTGAAAAGTTAAAAAAAAAAAATGCAAAATATATTAACTAACGACCTTTGACATCCTCAAAGTCGCTAGTTACCAGTTTTGGGACCAGTAGCTGAAGCTACACATTTAAGCAGATGTACTATATGGGTTTTCCACTTAAAATTTTCCACCAATACGCAGAGCTAAGAACTTAGAATTTTTGTACCCTGTTCATTATTTCTTGGTGGTATGCTAGGTTAATATGAGGTGGGATTTTTTTCACGGTACAAAACTGTGTGAGCTGTGTTTTTACAAACTTTAAAACTACCCCATTTGTCATCTTCTTTACTTGGCTTCACGACAGTGTTTGTATAATTTGCAAACAAGTCTAATTCTGCTTCCTGATGTAAGTAAACTCGCAGTTCATTAACATAAAGCTTGAACCGCGGTGGGCTAATGATGGAACCCTGTGGGATTTCCACTGTAATTTCTCCCCTTGCAGATCATGTGGCGTGCCTCTTCGCATTTATCGGACGGCTTACAGTAACTTTTTGCAATCTGTTTCTTAAATATGAACTGAGCCAGGTACGTGCTGAACTGCGTATTCCATAGAAACCTAACTTCTCTAATAGGATATTACGACTGACATAGTAAAACACCTTCGATAAGTCACAGAAGATCCCAACTGGTGATATTTAAAGACTTTATTTTGTGCTCAGTAAATATATAAATAACTGCCTCAGTAGAATGATCCTTTTGAAATCGACATTGTGATACGCTAAATACACTCCTGGAAATGGAAAAAAGAACACATTGACACCGGTGTGTCAGACCCACCATACTTGCTCCGGACACTGCGAGAGGGCTGTACAAGCAATGATCACACGCACGGCACAGCGGACACACCAGGAACCGCGGTGTTGGCCGTCGAATGGCGCTAGCTGCGCAGCATTTGTGCACCGCCGCCGTCAGTGTCAGCCAGTTTGCCGTGGCATACGGAGCTCCATCGCAGTCTTTAACACTGGTAGCATGCCGCGACACCGTGGACGTGAACCGTATGTGCAGTTGACGGACTTTGAGCGAGGGCGTATAGTGGGCATGCGGGAGGCCGGGTGGACGTACCGCCGAATTGCTCAACACGTGGGGCGTGAGGTCTCCACAGTACATCGATGTTGTCGCCAGTGGTCGGCGGAAGGTGCACGTGCCCGTCGACCTGGGACCGGACCGCAGCGACGCACGGATGCACGCCAAGACCGTAGGATCCTACGCAGTGCCGTAGGGGACCGCACCGCCACTTCCCAGCAAATTAGGGACACTGTTGCTCCTGGGGTATCGGCGAGGACCATTCGCAACCGTCTCCATGAAGCTGGGCTACGGTCCCGCACACCGTTAGGCCGTCTTCCGCTCACGCCCCAACATCGTGCAGCCCGCCTCCAGTGGTGTCGCGACAGGCGTGAATGGAGGGACGAATGGAGACGTGTCGTCTTCAGCGATGAGAGTCGCTTCTGCCTTGGTGCCAATGATGGTCGTATGCGTGTTTGGCGCCGTGCAGGTGAGCGCCACAATCAGGACTGCATACGACCGAGGCACACAGGGCCAACACCCGGCATCATGGTGTGGGGAGCGATCTCCTACACTGGCCGTACACCACTGGTGATCGTCGAGGGGACACTGAATAGTGCACGGTACATCCAAACCGTCATCGAACCCATCGTTCTACCATTCCTAGACCGGCAAGGGAACTTGCTGTTCCGACAGGACAATGCACGTCCGCATGTATCCCGTGCCACCGAACGTGCTCTAGAAGGTGTAAGTCAACTACCCTGGGCAGCAAGATCTCCGGATCTGTCCCCCATTGAGCATGTTTGGGACTGGATGAAGCGTCGTCTCACGCACTCTGCACGTCCAGCACGAACGCTGGTCCAACTGAGGCGCCAGGTGGAAATGGCATGGCAAGCCGTTCCACAGGACTACATCCAGCATCTCTACGATCGTCTCCATGGGAGAATAGCAGCCTGCATTGCTGCGAAAGGTGGATATACACTGTACTAGTGCCGACATTGTGCATGCTCTGTTGCCTGTGTCTATGTGCCTGTGGTTCTGTCAGTGTGATCATGTGATGTATCTGACCCCAGGAATGTGTCAATAAAGTTTCCCCTTCCTGGGACAATGAATTCACGGTGTTCTTATTTCAATTTCCAGGAGTGTATTTCATTAATAGTCAAGCAGGTGACAACCCTATAGAGTGCTATCTTCTTAACAATGTCAGCAAATTCTGCAAGGACTGGTCACTGGTCCCCGCTCTTTCTCAACACGAAGTTGTGGAATGTTAAGCCGTCTACACGCTGGTAATCTGAACTGGAAAAGTGCGTCTGTACTTGTTTTACCTGCCAGGTAAACCCCGTGCGTTCTGAGCACACGCGAGTCAGATAACCTGACACTTTTCCGATTCAGTTTGATGTCAACCAACAGCACACTAGCGACTGTCAGTTTAGTCCTGATAAGCCAAGACTCATTTCAATTCGAAAAAAATGTTGGGTACAGAATGGTTGGAGAAGAAAGGTAAGCGTGTTCACGTTACTACTTGCCTTAGTTCCAGCGACAGTATCCTATTCATCATTGTCCATATTTTAATCCAAGTTTCGTGGAAAAAGTTGATCATTCACGAAAGTCAGCAGCTTGCAGTACCATAACATTGGTGCATATGATTTTCAAGATTCCTTCACTTTTTTTCATTTCGTTCTGACGACTGCTTCTAACGTCATCCGGTTTGGATACTACATCTGCTTGTTGACAGCAGGTTCTGTTTATTTCAGATTTTTCTGTTACTTTGGAATGTGTAATTTTGTTTTTCTTGCGATTCTGATAATCAAATGGTTCAAATGGCTCTGAGCACTATGCGACTTAACTTCTGAGGTCATAAGTCGCCTAGAACGTAGAACTAATTAAACCTAACTAACCTAAGGACATCACACACATCCAAGCCCGAGGCAGGATTCGAACCTGCGACCGTAGCTGTCCCGCGGTTCCGGACTGAGCGCCTAGAACCGCTAGACCACCGCGGCCGGCATTCTGATAATCTTTGGAGTCAAACAACAACAGAGGCAATCAAAAACGCAATCTTTACACTATTCGGTAATGAGTGCTGAAACCTCGAAACAAGATGTATCCTGAGTAAATGGGCTAGAGACGGTCACGTCTAGTTCCTGAACTCCCCATCCATATTATAGCACCACCACCATCAGCATCAACATCATCATATCATCATCATCATCATCATCATTGGCGCAACAGCTCTCTGTAAACCTTGACCTTCTGTAGAAGATTGTTCGATTCTTCTCTGTTTAGTGCCAAACTCCTCCAATTTGGTATTCCAATTTTCCATATGTGCTCTCTGACACCTTCCCCCTACCTTAGCTTTGGTCTTTCTACTCTCCTGGTTCCTTCAGGTTCTGCGCTGAATATCTTCTTAATCATTCTGTCGGTTGCTCTCAGTACGTATCCTACCTATTTCAACCTTCTAATTTTAACATAGTTGACAATGTCTGGTTCATTATATGGGTTATACAATTCGTGGTTGAATCTCCTCCTCCATACACAATTTTCTTCCACTGGTCCAAGAATTTGTCTCAGTATCCTTATTCCAAATAAGCCCAGTTGTTTTTCATCAAATTTTGTTATTTTCAGTGTATCAATACCGTATGTTAGCATCAGTCTAACTGAAAATTTATACACCATAACTTCAATTTTCCGGAAAAGCAACTTAGATTTCCGATATATTCTGAAACCAAGGTAGCACTTGCTGTCGGACAATATTTGTTTTTGTATTTCGGAGCTTACACTGTTCTTTCAGTTTACTTCTGATCAAAGGTAAGTGAAACTACTCACGACGTCAGACCTATGAAGCAACATTTCATTTCTATAGATGGGGGGGGGGGGGGGGGGGGGTTCATTTGGATAATCTTTCTTAGTTACGGCGTATAATAAGTTTTCCCTTCATTTACCTGTAGGTTCATCTTTCTAGCAACTCTTTCAAGGCTTGTAAAGGCATCTTTAATTGCTCTTGGCATTCTTGCAGTTATATCAATACCATCACCATATGCCAGCACCTGAACTGATTTGTACAGGATAACCCCTCTTATATTGATGCACGCATGTCTTATAACCTTTTCCAAGGCTACATTAAACTGAAGGCAGGATAATGCGTCCCCCTGCTTAATCCGTTTTTTGTATTCACAGCACTTTATAACATATTCTGTATTGTAATTCGACTCCAGATGTTTTCTGTAGCAGTTTTCACTAAGGCAGTCAATTCATCATGGATGTCTAACTCTTCCATTGATGTATACAGCCCCCTTCTATCAGTATTGTCATAGGCTTATCTGAAGTTACTGAAGAGGCCCAGAGTGGTTTTAGATTTATTGCAGTACCAGAGAGATTGCACTGCTGCCACCGTTTTTAATGCAGCATTTTCTGCCATCTTATCTGGGCACCACGACTATATAGCTGTTTTTACGGATGGGTCGAAACAAGGTGTTGGTTGCTCAGTTGTTTTTCCATATCGTGTCCTCAAGGTCCGACTGCCTCAGACTTTTACTGTCTTTGATGCAGAATTGTTTGCGATCTTGCGGGCACTGGAGCACATGAGACATTCTTCCTCTCCTTAATTTCCTGTCTGTTCCGATTCACTCAGAGCCCTTCACTCATTGCAGCGTTTGTATCGGGCAGACAAAATTGTCCAGACTATCCAGGATGCCTTCCTCCGACTACAGCGACTGGGGAAGGTTGTAGCTTTCTGCGGGGTTCCGGGGCATGTTGGCATTTCTGGGAATGAAAGGGCAGATCTCGCAGCCAAGGAGGCGTGTCTCGCCCCACAAGTATCTCAGTGTGCTATCCCCTTGCACGCACTCACCTCGCTGTTGAGCTCACGGGTCATGCGTCGGTGGGAGGGTGAGTGGCTGGAAGTGGCTGACAATAAGCTCCGTATAGTCGAGCCCACAACGCGTGTGTGGTGTACTTCCTTTCAGCCCCGTCGGCGGGACGAGGTTCTCCTCACGCGGCTTCGAATAGGCCACAGCCCTATGACGCATGGCTTCCTGCTCCGGCGAGAGGACCCTCCAATTTGTGGTGCTTGCGGCGTCCAGGTCACTGTGCGCCACGTTTTATTGGATTGCGTTTTATTTTCTGACCAGCGGGTCGCGGCTGACTTGCCAGCGGACCTGCCATCTCTTTTAGGCAACACTCGGACGAATGTTGTTAAAGTTTTAAAGTTCTGTGCCCTGTCAAATGTTTTTACAAAGATTTTAGGGAGAGGATTTTAATTTGCTCACTGTGTGACAAGCGCGCCCATATTTTATGTAAGTGGCCAGCCAATAACAATTTCCTGTGACATTCTTGTTGCTATGTTTCCCCTTTCCTTAGGTTTTACTTTCATATGTAGCATTTTCCTTCTTTTCCTGCTTTCTTTGAGTGTGTGCTTTAGTTTTCTTAGGTCTGTCCACATTCGTTCCTTTTAATGTGTGTCAGGGCGCTGATGACCTCGATGTTCAGCGCCCATAAGCCCCAACACACCACCACCACTTATCTGAAGTTTATAGTGTGATGATGTGTATCAGTCCCAGATTCTAAGTGTCTTTACAGTTTTTACTGTGTCATGAAGGACGAAACCGACATTGATAGACACAAACAGCATTTTCGACATAGGGTGTAAGCCCAGTAAAATAGGATACTGGAGAATATAACCCATAGCCAGATTTGACGATTCAGAACTCCTGTCCCTCTGTGCACGTTTCTTAAATGAGCATTTGCTCCAACAAACTCGTATTCCATAAAAACAGCTCGCTTAGAAACTTTTTAACAGTGATATAAGAAGAGTAATAATAATATTTATTCATCCATTCAGCGTTTTGTACGATGGTGTAGGCACGTCGCTTCCTACAGCGGTAAACAGTGTAGCACAGAGAATGTACACAAAACCATGTGTAAAGAAGTATGTGTCTTAATTTGCATAACAGGAATATAAATCTCTTTTCTTATTCTTACACTCATTTCACCATTTCTAAAGTTTCTATGTGTGTGTATTAAGCACACCACTCCATTAACACGACTATACGTACTCAACATCATTCATACAGTCATTCTTCTGCGCCAGACTCACTTCCACAGGCAATTGAGTGCCCGACTGCACTGAAGCAATAAAAACTGGGAAGCAACAACTTAAATATTGTAGATGTTGTCGTCTTTGTTTCTCAGACTTTTCTTTGCAGTTGCTGATATACAAGTTGTATAGGTTAAATACCTTCTTTTGCAACTGTAATGAGAGTCTTATTAAGACCAAACGCATTTCGCTTTACTGTAAAGCATCTTGAGTGGTCACTGTAACAATATGGTTTTTTCCCTCTTGCAATTTTATTTGCTACGATCATGAAAAGTTCACATGCTTTAACTTACTACGAAAAACAATATTGATTGTTATCGTTACTCAGGGTTTTTTGTTGTTTAGATCATTCTTCCTGTTCTTCCATTTATATGTGCTTCATTTTAGCACACAGCACTTTCACAGACACAAAATATATCCACATTTTTGTGTTGTGAAGAACCACTAGAACCACTGCCTTCTCACTGTTTCTTGTGTTTTGTTTTGCTATTGCGGGATGCGTTTCTCTTTTGTGTGTTTTGGTAGTAATAGGAGCATGTGCTACCGCTCTGAGTGTGTGAGTGTATATTTTCCGACGAGCCTGTGTGTGTGTGTGTGTGTGTGTGTGTGTGTGTGTGTGTGTTTGTGTAAAGGGAGCTAATGTGCCCTAAATACTGTGTGTGTAGATTGTTGCTTTACTATGGTACAATTGCGATATGTTCGCTCCTTTTACACACACACACACACACACACACACACA
Organism: Schistocerca piceifrons; assembly: GCF_021461385.2. Taxonomy (NCBI): domain Eukaryota; kingdom Metazoa; phylum Arthropoda; class Insecta; order Orthoptera; family Acrididae; genus Schistocerca; species Schistocerca piceifrons. The sequence goes on from NC_060143.1 coordinate 25,823,439, forward strand.
CACACACACACACACACAAAGTAATAGAAAACGCTTCCACTACTGCCAAAACAAACTAAAGACGAACGCATCCCGTAATAGAAAAACAAATACACGAAATGGCGAGACGGCAGTGGTTCTTCACAGCACAAAAACGTGAATATATTTAATGTTTGTAGAACTGATGTGTGCTAAAATCTAACACAAATATGTGGAAGAACAGAGAGAATGATGTAAATAACAAAAAAAAAACCCTGACTGATGATAAGAATTAATACTATTTCCAGTAGTAAATTATAGCATGCGAACTGTTAATGATCCTAGCAAACAAAATTGTTAGAGGAAAAACCCATATTGTTACAGTGACCTCCGAAAATGGTTAAAATAAAGCGAAACATGTTTGGTTTCAATAAGACTTAAATTACAATTTCAAAAGATGTTATTTAACCTATACATCTCGAAAAATCCTTTATATGAAAAAAACAGTAAACAGTAGTTAACGGGGTGCTATTTCTACCTCTAGGTGAATAGTTTATGTATTCCTCGATACTACAAAAATTGTTAGACAGCAACATATTTTTCACCTCTTTCACAAATAGATCTATTGTATTTGTGTTATCTGAATAATTTTCAAGTTAAAATGACATTCTTTCGTAGGGCCCTGCTATGTGCTGCTCTATGACAATCATTTCGACTTCTAGTTTCATGGATGTGAACTTGGCAGTTTACAATTGTCTGTGTTTCTTGACAGTGTTACGTGACGGACGAGCCTTGAGACACAATCGACGAGAGTTTCGTGACACTCGAGAAACAGTTGTTCTCTCGGAATACCAGTGTAAAGGCAGTAGGTTTTCCAGCAGCAACGCCGGTTCTGCTTGAGGGGCAGTAGCACCTCCGCTGGTTGCCACGCATCCAGTACGAGAAAACTGCTGAACCCATCTCACACATGATATCTTGATGCTGCAGTGTTCCGTTAATTTTGCCAATGGAGAAATTCACCGACTGAAAACCTGTAAACGAGTAGAAAAGGTTTCCATTTACTTCAAGCGCCGTGATCAGTTCGAGCTAATCATTCATCACCTGGTGTCACACTCTGAAATGGTCTTATTTCATGGACACTGTTCTTACATCACACTGATTTAGGTCCTCCCCTGTTGTGATAGGGGAAGTATTAGTATTTGGGGTACGTCAGCCATTGCACATTTTAGAAACATTCAAAAGTAGTTTAGTAAACGAATTTGGAACTTGCATCACCTGTAAGTGAAATGAATTTTATATCCACATGCACGGACACGTAAGACGATGGAAAAATTTTGTCGTTTCCACTTTCGCGGCGTTGCCGTTACTATAGTTACTGCAGGCCCTGACTAACCACTCGGTTAGATCGAATTTTCACAACACTCGCAAAATGAAACCTGTGACAGTTCAAGCTGCTGTTTACAGCAACCAGCCAAAGACACATGGCTCAGCTACATTAATGTGACCATCGCCTGTGTTTGTTGTCAATGTGCAGTAACCGTTTACAGACCGCGGGTGGCAGCACTAGAAGCAGAGGAATATAAAGCGTGTCCGGGGTGGTGGACGGGGGGATGGGACGCGGAAAACTATGCAGTCGTTGTAATGTGGTTGAAATGGAGCGATTTACGTGACTTGGCTTTCGGACCAAGGACGAAAACATTTCCGAAACGGCTAACTCTATAAATTGTTTGTGTGCCACATGGTTGAAATAATCGTCCTTGGCAAAATGGCGGCAGCTAAAACGCGCGCTGAGGCAACTGTTGGGCACCATGGACCATAGATGACAGGGGTGTGCAGCCGAATAGACGCGCAACGATTGGGCGACTGACCATTCAATGGTCTTTTAGGTGTGTGAGAGTAGTTTGGGGATCTTACGGGCGCCCAACGGAGAGGTTATGGGCACCCTAACAATGATTAAAATAAACGAATGTGGATAAGAACGAAAACTGTCGTACATGCACGCACACGAAATGACCACAAAATTACTCTATCGCACAGGCACTCCCACATGCACTAAAACCAATAAGGAGGCAAGATAGCTAATCAAGAAATTGAAACAGAGGGAAAACACAGAAGAGCTAAAAGACCAGCACAGGGAGATGTGACTGGCTGACCACTTGCAAAAAACTTGGGTGAGTCAGCCACCCTGTTGACACATTAAAAACATCTCCCCAAAATCTTGTTAAAAACGTGGGACAATTCACAAAACTTGAAAACGCGAACCACACTCGTTTGACCATTGCATAATGTAGACTGCAAATCCACCGGAAAATACGATGCAGTCCGCTGGTCAGCAAATAAAGTGCAGTCCAGTAAAATGTGGTGCACCGTGATATGCACGCCACAAGCACCACACATCAGAGGATCCTCTCGCCGGAGTAAAAATCCATACGTCATAGGGCTGTGGCCGATGCGAAGACGATTAAGGAGGACCACGTCCCGTCGACGTGGCTGGAAGGAAGTACGCCACGGCCGAGTTGTGCGCTTGACGACACGGAGCTCGTTGTCGGTCTGTTCTAGCCACTCACGTTTCCAACGACACAGGACTTTATACTGCAACAGGGAGGTGAAGGCATGCAGGGAGACAGTATACTGAAAGACCTGACAGTCACGACACGCCTCCTTGGCTGCTCGATCAGCCCTTTCATCCCCTAGAATCCCCTAGAATGCCCTGGTACCCAGCAGAAAGACACCTCCACCCATCTAGGCGTTTCAGTCCGGAACCGCGCGACTGCTACGGTCGCAGGTTCGAATCTTGCCTCGGGCATGGAAGTGTGTGATGTCCTTAGGTTAGCTAGGTTTAAGTAGTTCCAAGTTCTAGGGGACTGATGACCACAGATGTTAAGTCCCATAGCGCTCAGAACCATTTGAACCATTTTGAACCTCCTTCCCCAGTCGCTGCAGTTGGAGGAGGGCGTCCTAGATAGTCTGGGTTACTTTATCTGCTGGGTGAAAACGCTGGAGAGAGTAAATGGCGCTCAAAAAATCTGAACAGACGAGAAATCTAACACTGGCAGAATGTTTCATCTACCCCAGTGCCCGCAAGATTGCATATAATTCTGCGTCAAAGATAGTAAATTCGGGAGGCAGTCTGACCTTGAGCACATGACCCAGGAAGACGACAGAGCAACCAACGGAATCACCCTGCTTAGACCCATCCCTGAAAACAGCTACATGGTCGTGGTACTCAGGTAAAACGGCAGAAAAGACCGCAGTAAAAACGGAAAAAGGAGTGCTATCTCTCCTGTACCGCATCGAACGTTCTTGTCTCTGTAGTAGGCGCCTTGTTCATGCGCCCATGTTGACCACTGTTCATCAGCGACGCAGGCCGACATTTACACGCCATAACCGCAAATGGACGTCCACAGAGCGGCGACAGGTGACCTTTTCAGATGAATCACGTTTTATCCTCCGTCAGACAGATGGCCGCTCGCGTGTGCGGCCTGAAACATTTGAAAGCAGACACCCTGAAAGAATCGTCAGAAGCATCCAGCCCAGAGGGCCTCCCTGGGTGATATCGCCATTCTGGAAGACACAGTGTGTCAATACAACAATGCATCTATCCTTGGGGGCCATGTACTCCCCTGTTTCTTTTTTTTTTTTTTGTCATCAATCTACTGACTGGTTTGATGCGGCCCGCCACGAATTCCTTTCCTGTGCTAACCTCTTCATCTCAGAGTAGCACTTGCAACCTACGTCCTCAATTATTTGCTTCACGTATTCCAATCTCTGCCTTCCTCTACAGTTTTTGCCCTCTGCAGCTCCCTCTAGTACCATGGAAGTCATTCTCTCATGTCTTAGCAGATGTCCTATCATCCAGTCCCTTCTCCTTATCGGTGTTTTCCACATATTCCTTTCCTCTCCGATTCTGCGTAGGACCTCCTCGTTCCTTACCTTATCAGTCCACCTAATTTTCAACATTCGTCTATAGCACCACATCTCAAATGCTTCGATTCTCTTCTGTTCCGGTTTTCCCACAGTCCATGTTTCGCTACCATACAATGCTGTGCTCCAGACGTACATCCTCAGAAATTTCTTCCTCAAATTAAGGCCGGTATCTGATATTAGTAGACTTCTCTTGGCTAGAAATGCCTTTTTTGCCATAGCGAGTCTGCTGTTGATGTCCTCCTTGCTCCGTACGTCATTGGTTATTTTACTGCCTAGGTAGCAGAATTCCTTAACTTCATTGACTTCGTGACCATCAATCCTGATGTTAAGTTTCTCGCTGTTCTCATTTCTACTACTTCTCATTACCTTCGTCTCAAACCATACTGTGTACTCATTAGACTGTCCATTCCGTTCAGCAGATCATTTAATTCTTCTTCACTTTCACTCAAGATGGCAATGTCATCAGCGAATCGTATCATTGATATCCATTCACCTTGTATTTTAATTCCACTCCTGAAGCTTTCTTTTATTTCCATCATTGCTTCCTCGATGTGCAGATTGAAGAGTAGGGGCGAAAGGCTACAGGCTTGTCTTACACCCTTCTTAATACGAGCACTTCGTTCTTGATCGTCCACTCTTATTATTCCCTCTTGGTTGTTGTACATATTGTATATGACCCGTCTCTCCCTATAGCTTACTCCTACTTTTTTCAGAATCTCGAACAGCTTGCACCATTTTATATTGTCGAACGCATTTTCCAGGTCGACAGATCCTATGAAAGTGTCTAGATTTTTCTTTAGCCTTGCTTCCATTATTAGCCGTACCGTCAGAATTGCCTCTCTCGTCCCTTTACTTTTCCTAAAGCCAAACTGATCGTCACCTAGCGCATTCTCAATTTTCTTTTCCATTCTTCTGTATATTATTCTTGTAAGCAGCTTCGATGCATGAGCTGTTAAGCTGATTGTGCGATAATTCTCGCACTTGTCAGCTCTTGCCGTCTTCGGAATTGAATGGATGATGCTTTTCCGAAAGTCAGATGGTATGTCGCCAGACTCATATATTCTACACACCAACGTGAATAGTCGTTTTGTTGCCACTTCCCCCAACGATTTTAGAAATTCTGATGGAATGTTATCTATCCCTTCTGCCTTATTTGACCGTAAGTCCTCCAAAGCTCTTTTAAATTCCGATTCTAATACTGGATCCCCTATCTCTTCTAAATCGACTCCTGTTTCTTCTATCACATCCGCCAAATCTTCACCCTCATAGAGACTTTCAATGTATTCTTTCCACCTATCTGCTCTCTCCACTGCATTTAACAGTGGAATTCCCGTTGCACTCTTAATGTTACCACCGTTGCTTTTAATGTCACCAAAGGTTGTTTTGACTTTCCTGTATGCTGAGTCTGTCCTTCCGACAATCATATCTTTTTCGATGTCTTCACATTTTTCCTGCAGCCATTTCGTCTTAGCTTCCCTGCATTTCCTATTAATTTCATTCCTCAGCGACTTGTATTTCTGTATTCCTGATTTTCCCGGAACATGTTTGTACTTCCTCCTTTCATCAATCAACTGAAGTATTTCTTCTGTTACCCATGGTTTCTTCGCAGCTACCTTCTTTGTACCTATGTTTTCCTTCCCAACTTCTGTGATGGCCCTTTTTAGAGATGTCCATTCCTCTTCAGCTGTACTGCCTACTGCGGTATTCCTTATTGCTGTATCTATAGCGTTAGAGAACTTCAAACTTATCTCGTCATTCCTTAGTACTTCCGTATCCCACTTCTTTGCGTATTGATTCTTCCTGACTAATGTCTTGAACTTCAGCCTACTCTTCATCACTACTATATTGTGATCTGAGTCTATATCTGCTCCCGGGGTACGCCTTACAATCCAGTATCTGATTTCGGAATCTCTGTCTGACCATGATGTAATCTAATTGGAATCTTCCCGTATCTCCCGGCCTTTTCCAAGTATACGTCCTCCTCTTGTGATTCTTGAACAGGGTATTCGCTATTACTAGCTGAAACTTGTTACAGAACTCAATTAGTCTTTCTCCTCTTTCATTCCTTGTCCCAAGCCCATATTCTCCTGTAATCTTTTCTTCTACTCCTTCCCCTACAACTGCATTCCAGTCGCCCATGACTATTAGATTTTCGTCCCCCTTTACATACTGCATTACCCTTCCAATATCCTCATACACTTTCTCTATCTGTTCATCTTCAGCTTGCGACGTCGGCATGTATACCTGAACTATCGTTTTCGGTGTTGGTCTGCTGTCGATTCTGATTAGAACAACCCGGTCACTGAACTGTTCACAGTAACACACCCTCTGCCCTACCTTCCTATTCATAACGAGTCCCACACCTGTTATACCATTTTCTGCTGCTGTTGATATTACCCGATACTCATCTGACCAGAAATCCTTGTCTTCCTTCCACTTCACTTCACTGACCCCTGTATGCAGTTTGTTTCTCTTAGGCTTGATGACACAAAGTGTCACACAGCTCGCAGAGTACGTGCGAAGTTCGAAGTGCACCAGGATGAGTTCACTGTACTCCCCTGGCCACCAGACTCCCCAGATTTAAAGACCATCGAGAATCTGTGGCACCACCTCGATCGCCTTGTTTGGGGCATGTGTTCCGAGAGACCCAGCGCAGCTGGACATGGTACTGGAGTCGGCATGCCTCCCCATCCCTGCTGGTACCTTCCAGAACCTTACTGACCCTCCTCCTGCACGTCTCGCAGTGGTCCGCGTTGCTTAACGTGGTCATTCGAGCTTTTGACAGGTGGTCACTTAAATGTGACTGGACAGATCTTACTTCTTCCACATATGACTTATAATTGGTTTACTGATGCGAACAACCGGTATAAAATGGCACATTGCATATTTTTCCAGCTGTACTGCGGAAATCCTAATAAATTATGTTGAGCTGTTCCGGCGTCATGATCGACCACACTTTGATGGAGCTGTGAGGCGAATCAATGTGGGGTTAGGGATGGCTCTGAGGACAGCCAGATCTGCTCAGCCGGCCGCGGTGGTCTAGCGGTTCTAGGCGCTCAGTCCGGAACCGCGCGACTGCTACGGTCGCAGGTTCGAATCCTGCCTCGGGCATGGATGTGTGTGATGTCCTTAGGTTAGTTAGGTTTAAGTAGTTCTAAGTTCTAGGGGACTGATGACCACAGATGTTAAGTCCCATAGTGCTCAGAGCTATTTGAACCATTTGAAGATCTGCTCATGTTTCTCTGGTGCCCGTCGGGATTATCAACAGATGGGATTTCACTAGGTATGGCCTACACCTAAACAGGATTGGGAAGGAAGATTGGTACAGCTGATTCATGAAAGTATAGGGGGTAGATCTCGGGCCACGCATGGTCACCGCGCGACTGCTACGGTCGCAGGTTCGAATCCTGCCTCAGGCATGGATGTGTGTGATGTCCTTAGGTTGGTTATGTTTAAGTAGTTATAAGTTCTAGGGGACTGATGACCTCCGCTGTTAAGTCCTATAGTGCTCAGAGCCATTTTGAACACATGGTCAAATACCTGTTGTCATAGGTAGGAAAAGTAGGTCTTTTTTAGGATAAATCCGGACAACAGGTTCCTCTGCATAAAACGTACCTCCAGCAGTTTAAAAAATACTGAAACAATCATCCAAAAAACAGTTTTTAAACTGTAAATATCACATATAACAGATGTCACAAAGGAAAACAAACCACTGGCAAGAGTAACTTGGGACATTTCACAGACTTAACAATCCTCCATCAAAACATGCGATCAACAAAAAATAAAATACAACTATTAGAAATTGAGCTCCAATCTTTGAACTGCACAGTAGTTTGTATTACTAAGCACTGGTGTAGAGACACAGAAATCCAACATGTAGTATTATCATAGTATAAAAAGGCAAACTCTTACTGCAGATCTGCTTCAAGGGGTGGAGCATCATGCATTTCTATCAGAAAAGGAACACAGTTCAAATCAAGACATGGCCTCAGTACAGTAAGAGAAGACAAACACTTTGAAATATCAGCTATTGAATTAACAGCGCTTGATAGCACTATGTGTGTGTGTGTGTGTGTGTGTGTGTGTGTGTGTGTGTAGTGAGTGAAGTGTTATGAAACAATGTGTGTATAGTGTGTGCAGTGATTGATAGTGAGATATGAGAGAACAGTGTGGCATTACATTATTTAATAAGTTATTTGTAAAAAAAAAAGTATTGTATAACAGGAGTAAATCTAATGATTGTCTCTAGCTAGAAGTCTGTAAATATACATGTATACGAATTAGCTTATTTTAAATTTGTCTATACTTGTAAATACTTTGACATGTCCTATATTCTTGTAAAAAGAGATCTACGGATGAATAAAGCTACTACTACTAATACTACTACTACTACTATTTATCAGTATCGGATACGGACCAAAGGTAGTAGCGACAACAGTATGAAAACGGAAAGTACAATCGTAATAGATATAGAGAGCATGCCAAATTGCTTGTTGAGTGTTTATAAGACGTGCAATGCGTAAAATATGTTGTTTTTTCACACGACCTGCAACGTAGACTGCAGGCCGTGTTTCACATTTCTTATTATTACCGTTACAATCCACAACACTACTGACTTTGGTGTAGAATGTATGAGTCTGGCAATATACCATCACATTTTCGGATAAAAGCCATCGATACAATTCCGCTGACTACAAGAGACGACAATTATCGTACAATCAGCTTAACAGCTCGTGCATCCAAGTTGCTGACAAGAATAATATACAGAAGAAACGAAAATAAAATGGATGATATGTTAGATGACGATCAGTTTGGCTTTAGGGAAGGTAAAGGCACCAGGCAGACAATGTTGACGTTGTCAAATGGTGCAAGAGGAAAATAGGGTTCAGTTATAGTGAGAGAAGGATAATATACAACATGTACAAGAGCCATAAGGAAATATAAGAATGGAAGACTAAGGAAGAACTGCTCGGTTTAAAAAGAGTGTAAGACAGGGATACAGGCTTTCGCCCCTATTGTTCAGTCCATACATCTAAGAAATGATGGAAATAAAAGAAAGGTTCAGGAGTGAAATTAAAATTCAAGATGAAAGGATATCAATGGTACGATTCGCTGGTGGCATTGCTATCTTCAGTGGAAGTAAGAAAGAATTGCATAATCTGTTGAATGAAGTGGACAGTGTAATGATACAGAATACTGATTGAGAGTAAATCGATGAAACCCAGAAGTAATGAGAAACAGCAGAAATGGGAACAGCGAGAAACCAGGATTGATGGTCACGAAGTAGATGAAGTTCAGGAATTATACTTCTTAGGCAGCAAAATAATCCATGACGGACGGAGCAAGGAGCACATAAAAAGCAGAATGGCGCTGCCAAAAAGAACATTCGTAGTCATGGTAAGTCTACTAGTATCAAACGTAGGCGTTAATTTGAGAAAGGAATTTCTGAGAATGCATGTTTGGAGCACAGCATCGGATGGCAGTGAATCACGGACTATGGGAAAATCGAAACAGTGGAGAATCGAAGCATTTGAGTTGTGATGTTACAGGCGAATGTTGAAAGTTAGGTTCAAAAAATGGTTCAAATGGCTCTAAGCACTGTGGGACTTAACATCTGAGGTCATCAGTCCCCTAGAACTTAGAACTACTTAAACCTAACTAACCTAAGGACATCACACACATCCATGCCCGAGGCAGGATTCGAACGTGCGACCGTAGCAGCAGCGCGGTTCCGGACTGAAGCGCCTAGAACCGCTGGGTCACAGCGGCCGGCCGAAAGCTAGGTGGACTGATAAGGTAAGATATGAGACTCTGTGCAGGATCGGAAAGGAATATGTGGAAAACACTGACAAGAAGAAGTAACAGGATGACAGGACATTTGTTAAGACATCAGGGGATGACCTCCATGGTAGTAGAAGGGACTTGAAGAGGTTAAAAGCTGTAGAGGAAGACAGAGATTGGAATGCATCCAGCAAATAATTGGGGACGTAGATTGCAAGTGCTATTCTTAGATGAGGAGGCTGGCACAGGAGAGGAAATCGTGGCGGGCCACGAAGTAGGAAATGAAAATCATTGGCCATAGACGAGCGATATGTGGTTAACTGTTCTCCCCGCCGGCGATTGCCCGGGACCTAGCTAGAAAATGATCTAAGAATAGCAGCTGGGCGCAGTGTCGGTGACCAGGCGATACGCAACAAATTCTGAGAGTCCGGTTTAAGACCAAGAAGACTTTATCATGTCCCTCGTCAACTGCTCGTCACATGAGATTCGCTGAGGAGCGACTGCACTGGCAGCTGCTTCACTGGCGCAATGTGCCGTACCGGTATTGTTTACAGATGAGTACCACTTTTACCTAAGATGGGGCCACAGTTGTATACGTGATCATCGTAGAGGTGAACGTTATAATGAAGCAGTAGTCCAGAAAAAGGACAGATTTGGCTGCGGCTCAGTGATGATGTGGGATGGCATCATAACTGATGGTCGTTCGTACCTTCAGATACTCAGAGACCGACTTAATGTGCAGATGTACATCAACGACTTTGTACTGTAACATGTTTCGTCCATTGCAATTGCAATGCCCCCCCCCCCCCCCCCCCCCCCCCCCCCCCGTCCAGTTTATCCTGAAACTGGACAATGCGAGAGCTGCCGCCATGGAAACGTTACGGGACCTCGCGATTGCCGGCCGGTGTGGCCGAGCGGTTCTAGGCGCTTCAGTCTGGAACCGCGCGACCGCTATGGTCGTAGGTTTCAATCCGGCCTCGGGCATGGATGTGTGTGATGTCCTTAGGTTAGTTAGGTTTAAGTTGTTCTAAGTTCTAGGGGACTGATGACCTCAGAACTTAAGTCCCATAGTGCTCAGAGCCATTTGAACCACTTTGAACCTCGCGATTAAAATATTAGTGTGGCCTGCTCTGAGTCCTTAGCTCAAACCCACTGAGCATTTATGGGATGTACTGGACTGACAACTTCGGGTCCGTACTGTAGCATCTCAGACTCTTGAAAAACTTGCCGAGTTCCTTCTTGAGGAGTGGGAAAAAACACAAGAAAATGTTCGCAGACCTGTCAGGAGCATGCCTCGAAGATTTGTGGTAGTAATACGGGCACATGGAGGGCCTTCCAGATATTGAAATATTTCTTTTTGTGTCTTATGTGACTTAAGTGAAGGAGTTTCCACTTTGGTTTTGCACGCTGTCTTGAATTTATGGTCGTAGCACCAACATTTGTGATGAGAAGAGAACAGGATATGTACAGTTCTGTTATATAAACGTTTAGTTTTCCAGAACAACATTATCTTTCACTCCAAACATTCCTGAAAAAATTATGGAGATGTTTGAAATGAGCCGGCCGGAGTGGCCGAGCGGTTCTAGGCGCTACAGTCTGGAACCGCGCGCCCGCTACGGTCGCAGGTTCGAATCCTGCCTCGGGCATGGATGTGTGTGATATCCTTTGGTTAGTTAGGTTTAAGTAGTTCTAAGTTCTAGGGGACTGATGACCTCAGAAGTTAAGTCCCATAGTGCTCAGAGCCATTTTTTTTATTTGAAATGAAGTCATTCTAATTTTTTTGAGCAATGCAGTAATCCGTCTGTCGGCTAGGGACGTCAGGCTGGGCGACACTTGGTACTGTTGCAGTGGAGTAATCGATTTACATCTGGCTTCATCTTCTCCGTTCTTTCATCTGATCATCAACGCTAACATGTCATTACCTCTGCACCGATTCATTCAAATCACTTTCATCAAAGTTCAAACCTCTGCCGGCCGTTCATATTTATTCCAGGGTTACCGTGAATCAGTTACGGTAGCATCCGTGTTGGATTTCTTAAAACCATCACGATCAGTTTCCTTCGCCATCCTTGTTCAATCCGAATTTTTGCTCCATTCGCAATGGCCTCGTCGTCTACGGTACATTACAGGTATTTTTTTCCTGTTTTTACCTGCGCTAAACGGTTATATGGTAGTCAAGACACACTGCAGACCGTAAAGGCGCTATTGTGCGCGAAGAAGGAAAACTTTTTTGATAAGGTGCAGTGATTGTTCCCCTTGTGGCTGCCTAACTAAGAACGCCGATAATTTGAAGCCAACAACAACTCCACATTACATTATCTTCACGCTGTTAGCAACAGCTCTGATACTGAAAACAGTTGCATCATAAATTTAAAAAAAAAGCTGATTAAAATATCTCCCACTATTCACGATAAAGCAGACGAGCCAACATACACAGCCAAAAAAATATTCGACCGACTCTCTAGAGTTACTCACAGTCAATATAGACAAGTCTAACAACAAAATTAAATCATTTCGCTTTACGGTTCCTTCCGCTGCACAGAGGAATTATCGAGTACATCTTTCATTTAGTTAATTCAAATGTAGGATAAGTATTAATGGGATTATAATACAAAAACATTGATCTAAATAGTCGGAATATAGCTGTATATTCCATGGTAAAAGTTCCTTTTTTGTGAACCAAGTGGTACGTTCCGCAACATGAAAATCGTGAACATTTAGTATGGAACAATAACGTCTTCATTACTTTAGAGACGTACATCGTTGCCAATAAAATAAAAATGTGGACTTCGAGTCACGACACAATGCTTTAACCTGCTACTCGAGTCGCCGGACGGTCCACCTGTCTTCGGGAATCAGCCTTAGGCTTTATAATATAAACCACGCCAGTGCTATTAAGACATAGCCGTCTACACTATCCCCTTTCTCAGACGTATACGACCCACAACACCAGTGGAAATGTCTGCGAGGTTACTTTCAGTCCACGTCCTACGATTCCTGTTAGTCGATTCACGCTGAATGTTTGAACGGCTTAGTAAATATAGCGTTGACCGCAAAATGTAAGACTTGGACTCACCTTTTGGATCTTTCTGTGGGTTTAAAGCACAAAACTGAGAAATTCCAACTAGCTATACGTGGCTAAGATCATACTTTCATCGAGGAATTGCAACCCTACAAGCGATCAACTGTCTTGTGTTAAGACAAGCCAAGGTTACGTAACCGCTCTGGTTGTAACATACATAATGGTCTCTCTGTTCCAATGCTAGCAAATTAGTATTTTATTTAGGAACGGTGGTTTTCAAAGCCCAGTATGGCCATCTAGATATAAATTTTCTATGGTTTGCCTAAACAGTCTCAGACAGATGCTTATTTGCACAATAAAATGGGAGATTTCCATCCTATAGACGTATAGGAGGTAGTATACTGTCTTTAACAAGACGTTAATATCAAATATTCCTTCCTTCTAGAGCACATGTAAACTCTTGTCTCAGAGGTATTTATTTTGATTAATATTAGAGAGCACTTAGTTTTGCATTGTCCTCTTTTTGTCATGAAGCGATGCTACGTGTAAGTCGAAATAATCGCTATAGTTTCCTAATCTAACAGACACATAGTCCCCCTCCACCCGCTCCTCGAATAAAAGGTAATGAAGTGAGCATAAACGTGAACATTGACTGTCATCTTGATTTGCGTTGTCTGACATACAGTTGCTTAACTTTCCTTCTTTTTCGAAACAACTGTTATCGTAAGAAGCTAACTGGAAACAAGAAGCTAACTGGAAACACTCTACGACTGGATTTTCCCACTGCTCAATTAAGCCTCTGACGACTTTATTTTTCACGTTTATGGAGCAGCTTCACAATGACATAACAACTTTTGACGGTTTCTGAATATGTTGGATAAGTTTTTACGAGGCTGCTTTATTTCAAAAACTTGATGTTGGTATTGAAAGTCAGTGGTTTCACTTGAGTGCTGTTATCACGCCCAATTTTTTTGCGGGTCTAAAATGTAAGAGGGTAACTAGTATTTGATGACGTGGACAACAAGGTCAACCATTTAGTGACAGTCCTGCAAAGCCTAACCCAGGGATTAAGGTAAAGTATACATTAGATGAAATGTTTTAAGACTAATTTTTCATTTAGGAATAGTTCCGAAAAATACATATTGTATTCATACATCTACAAAAATTTGTCCACTGTGCAACTGAGTCGAGAAACGTTTGGTAAATAAGATTTAGCGGTCTGTTGAACCAAGCAGAATTCAGTTCTCAAAATTTGCTCTGTAAACCCGGTTGCTGTTAGGGCATCAGAACCAAAATAATGATCAATTAGTCCAGAACAGTAAATCACTGACCTTAATGTTCTTGGAACATGTGTTTGACCTTGGGTTTCTACTAATAATCATCCCACTACAAGAAAATATGGCGTAAACATCAGTCTTTGTGAATTTTAAGAGGAAAAAAGAGATAGGAAAGAGATATTTTAACAACACTGATGTGTCACTCGTTCTTTGGTGCAGTTGCTGATTGCCATATAGTTCCACTCTCGTGTTCGCCTAACACATGTTAGAGAAATGCTAGTCAGGTATATTTCTAGAAGGTAAGCATTTATTTCTGTACCTTTGAACTGTTTCGTAAACGTTAAAGGCGCCAGGTAATGGTTTAAGGTTCCGGCATCCTATGAACAGAGAGATCGATCAATTTCACAGATAAAGTCGATATGCACCCATAACGCCCTGAGCTCTCACTCTGGCGAACTAGGAACCAAACGTAACTAAAATGAAGAAAGCTTTACGTAAAGAATGATGCTGGCTTGCTACAAAATGTATGGCCCAAAGGTCTATATCTGTGATAACTCCCACCAAATAATTGTAAGGCACCAACACCGTCGCTAATTGTTAACAGTTTCATACTAGTAGTGTTGTATTGCTTAGGCTGTACGCACCTGCGGTCTGGGCGGGTTGCGTCTTTGATTAGTAATCAATACGCCCTCGGTCCCAGTTTTGACCGCCGCCTCCGTTTAAATTTTGGATGAAAATCATCAGCAATGGCGGCCGAAGACTTAGAGCATAAGAAGTCACCCTCATCCTGCTAACAGTCTTGTCGAAGAGGTTTGAGGAGCAGACAGAGGTTTAGGGCGCTCTCTTGCTCATTGGGTGGGAAACTGCTCCTAAAGGCGGATGAATCAACAATGACCAGCGTCATACAGAAGGTAATGCAAACCACTGCATTAAAGACATATAATGTGTATCCACAGGACATGTGGCTTGAAAAAAGTGTCATGATGATCTCTCCATTGGCAAAACATTCTGAAGTAGTCCACCATTCGGGTCTCTAGGAATAGACTGTCAAGGGGAAGGTCACCATAAGAATAAGAATGAATAACCAACGAAAGGATGACGTTCTACGAGTCGGCGCATGGAATGTCAGAAGTTTGACTCTGATCGGAAATCTAGAAAATCAGAAAATGAAAATGCTACGGCTCAATCTAAATAAGAGGGGTCAGTCAGGTGAAATGGAAAGTAGACAAGGATTTCTGGTCAGATGAGTACACCAACAGCAGCAGAAAATGGTATAACGGGAGTAGGATTCGTAATGAATAGGTAGGACAGGGAGTGAGTTAATGTGACAGTTCAGTGACAGGATTATGATTAGGTAGGACGGAGACTGAGTTACTGTTAACAGTTCAGTGTTAGGGTTGTCCTCATCAGAATCGACAGCAAACCAACACCGACAAAGACAGTTCGTGTATGCATGCCGACGTCGCAAGCCGAAATCGAAGGGATAGAGAAAGTCTATGAAGATACTGAACGGGTAGTTCAATACAGAAAGGGAGATGAAAATCTAATAGTGATGGGGTATTGGAATGCGGTTGTAGGAAGGAGTAGCGGAAAGGGTTACAGGAGAATATGGGCGTGCTACTAGGAATGACGGAGGAGAAAGATTAATTGAGTTCTACAACAAATTCCAGCTAGTAATAGCGAATACTCTATTCAAGAATTACAGGAGGAGGAATAGATATACTTGGAAAAGACCGGAAAATACTACAAGATTTCAGATTACCTCATGGTCTGGTACAATTCCAAAATCAGATACTGGATTGTAAGGCATACCCAGGAGCATATATAGACTCGGATCACAATTTGGTTCAAATGGTTCAAATGGCTCTGAGCACTATGGGACTTAACATCTATGGTCATCAGTCCCCTAGAACTTAGAACTACTTAAACCTAACCAACCTAAGGACAGCACACAACACCCAGTCATCAAGAGGCAGAGAAAATCCCTGACCCCGCCGGGAATCGAACCCGGGAACCCGGGCGTGGGTAGCGAGAACGCTACCGCACGACCACGAGCTGCGGACCACAATTTAGTAATGGTGAAGAGTAGACAGAAGTTTAAGAGACTAGTAAGGAAGATCCAATATGGCTAGAAGTGGAATAAGAAAGTACTAAGGAACAAAAAGATACGCTTCGAGTTCTCTGAGGCTACGGATACTGTGATAACGAATAGTTCAGTAAGCATTTCAGACGAAGTGGAATGGACATCTCTAAAAAGGGCGATCATAGGAGTAGGAAAAAAATATAGGTACAAAAAAAGTACTTTACTTGATGGATTAAAGAAGGAAGTGCAAAAATATTCAGGGAAATTCTGGAATACATAGGGAGAAGTCTCTTAATAATGAAATAAATAGGAGGTACAGGGAAACTAAAAGATTGTACGAAAGAGTGACTTAAGTAGTTCAGCATAAAAAAAAGTCAAAACTAACTTCGATGAAATTAGATGTAAGAGCTGTGACATTAAGAGTAAAATAGGAATTCCACTGTTAAATGAAGAGGAGAGAGTGATAGATGGCACGAGTATATTAAGGTCTTCTATGAGACAAAAGACTTGTTTGGTGACATGATAGAAGAAGAAACAGGAGTCGATATAGAAGAGCTAGGGGATAGGGGATCCAGTATTAGACTCAGAATTTAAAAGAGCTTTTGAAGACTTAGGGATGGATAACATTCTATCAAAATTTCTAAAACCATTGGGGCGGGCGGCGGGGGGGGGGGGGGAACAACAACAACAACAACAAAGCGACTATTCACAACAGTGTGTAGAATGTATGAGTCTGGTGATATGCCATTTGACTTTCGAAAAATAGCATCTACACAGTTCCGAAGACTGCAAGAGCTGACAAGTGCGAGAATTATCATTCAGTTTAACAGCTCATGCATCCAAGTTGCTGACAAGAATTACATACAGAAGATTGGAACTGAAAATTTAGCATGTGTGAGATGACGATCAATTTAGCCTTACGAAAGGTGAAGGAACCAAAGAGACAGTTATGACATTGCTGTTGATAATGGAAGCAAGACTAAAGAAAACTCAGGACACATTCATTGGGTTCGTTCATCTGGAGAAAGTGTTCGATAATATCAAATGATGCACGATGTTCGAAATTCTGAGGAAAATAGGGGTAAACTACAGGGAAAGACGGGTAACATCAAACATGTACAAGGGTCAAGAGGGAAAAGGGTGAAAGACCAATAACGAAGTGATAGGATTAAAAAGGGTATAAGAGAAGGATTTAGTATTTCACCCCTAATGTTCAGTCTATACATAGAAGAAGCAATGGCGGAAATAAAAGAAAGGGAAAGGTTGGAATTAAAATTCAACGTGAAAGGATATCAGTGGTAAGATTCGCTGGTGATATTGCTATCCTCAGTGAAAGTGAAGAAGAATTATTTGATCTACTGAACGGAATGAACCCTCTAATGAGTACAGAATATGGAGTGAGAGTAAATCGAAGAAAGACGACGGTATTGAGAAGTAGCAGAAATGAGAACAGTGAGAAGGTCAGCATCGAGATTGGTGATCACGAAGTCGATGAAGTTAGGGAAGCCTGCTGCCTAGGCAGTGAAATAGCCAATGACGGAAGGACAAAAAAATGCCTCTGAGCACTATGGGACTCAACTGCTGAGGTCATTAGTCCCCTAGAACTTAGAACTAGTTAAACCTAACTAACCTAAGGACATCACAAACATCCATGCCCGAGGCAGGATTCGAACCTGCGACCGTAGCGGTCTTGCGGTTCCAGACTGCAGCGCCTTGAACCGCACGGCCACTTCGGCCGGCCGACGGAAGGACATTAAAAGTAGAAGAGCAATGGCAAAAGTGGATTCCTGGCCAAGAAAATTCTGCTGGTGTCAAGTATAGATCTTCAGCGGTGTATGGTAGTGAAACATGGACTGTGAGAAAACAGGAAAAGAAGAGAATCGAAGCATTTGAGATGTGATGCTAGAGAAAATGGCTCTGAGCACTATGGGACTTAACTTCTGAGGTCATCAGTCCCCTAGAACTTAGAACTACTTAAACCTAACTAAGCTAAGGACATCACACACATCCATGCCCGAGGCAGGATTCGAACCTGAGACCGTAGCGGTCGCGCGGTTCCAGACTGTAGCGCCTAGAACCGCTCGGCCACACCGGCCGGCAGGTGCTAATCAAGAACGTTGAAAATCAGGTGAATTGATAAGATAAGAAGTGAGAAGGTTCTTTGGAGAATCGGTGAGGAAAGGAATATACGGAAAACACTGAGAAGAAGAAGGACAGAATGGTTAACATCTGTTAAGACATCGTGGAATAATTTTCATGGTGCTAGTGTGAGCTGTAGAGGGTAAAAGTTGTAGAGGAAGACAGGGACTGGAACATATCTAGTGCACAATTGAGGACGTAGGTTGCAAATGCTACTGTGAGATGAAGAGGCTGGCAAAATAGAGGAATTCGTGACGGGCTGCATCAAAACAGATGGCTGATGATTCAAAGAAAATTAAGTTAATTTTTTCTGGAGTAATGTGAAATATCGAGTGAGTGCAGCGCCTCATGGGCTTGAAACGCTTCATTCGTTTGAAAATCAGCCTGTTGATTGCGTTCTCCATATTTTATACAATTTGAGCTTGTGTTCAGCCTCTAACGATTGTGGTATTGATGGGACGTTTTGTGTCTGATAGCTTTTCGGTGAACTAAAATAGTCGATGGAGAACGCAGAAGAATGGCCTTGCCCAGGAAAGTGTGCTGGCTGCAATATTATATAACATGTATAGCAATTATCAATCTGTCAACACTGGAAACCGGTCCGTCATCTACGTAGATGGCACAGCTGCAGCTGCTCGGGGAGTGACATTTGAAAAAGGAGAAACCAAGATAATATCTGCTTTCGAAGAACTTCTCATCTACTATGACGACAACCACTTGACTCTCGATCCGGATAAAATTCAAATGTGTGCGTTCCATCTACGCAGTTTGGACGCAAGAAGAAAGCTGAACCAGGAAAGGGCGCATTCTAAATCACTGTGTCCACTCCCAGTACCTAGCGCTAAAGTTGGCTGGTGTCTTAAGCTACAAACCACAATGCATGGACACCAGACATAAGGTATGCACCGGGAACAACCTTATCTGAAAGCTGACAAACAACACGTGGGGCACGCAGCCCAGCGTCCTCCCCACATCCGCCCTTCCTCCGTGTTTTTCTGATGGGAAGAGCGCCACACCAGTCTGAAGGAATTCCGTACATGCTATTCAAGTTGATGTGGCTCTTCATGAGACAGGCCCAGTGTTGGCCCAGTGTTGGCCACCCAGCATATGCATAAAGTATGAAGAAGAGCAGATAGAAGAGGTTGCCAGTCTTAAATTCCTGGGATTACAACTTGATAATAAATTCAGTTGAGAGGAGCACACCACAGAACTGCAGAAACGCCTTAACAAATCTGTATTTGCAATTCGAGTGTTAGCAGACATAGGCGACATAAAAATGAAAAAGCTTGCATACTTTGCCTACTTTCATTCCATAATGTCGTATGGTATAATATTTTGGGGTAACTCTTCAAGTCAAACAAAAGTTTTCAGAGCCCAAAAGCGTGTAATACGTATTATTTGTGGAGTAAATTCACGGACATCCTGTAGAAACCTCTTCAAAGAACTGGGTATACTAACTACTGCCTCTCAGTATATTTATTCCTTAATGAAATTTGTCCTAAATAATATATCTCATTTTCCAACAAACAGCTCATTTCATACATACAATACCAGGAACAAAAATGATCTGCACAAGGACTTAAAAGCACTTACATTAGTTAAAAAGGGGGTCCACTACTCAGGAACACTCATCTTCAATAATTTACCAGCAGACATGAAAAATTTAGTTACAAATAAAGATCAGTTTAAAAGGAGCCTGAAAGACTTACTAGTAGCCAACTTCTTCTACTCCATTGACGAATTTTTTAATAGAAAAAAATGATGTATTGTATATATTCATACTATTAGTATTGTTATTTCAGCTTTTTTTTAAAAAAAAAAAAGAAGACATGTTCCACACAGGAAGGAAAAGCTAGTCTAATCTAATCTAATCATTGGCCTGCGCGGCCCACCCAGATTCGTAAAGTCTAAAGACTTTTTTCTGCTTGTCTTCTGACTAGTTCGATGCAGCCCGCCACGAATTCCTCTCCTGCGTCAATGGTACCCTTCATCCTCAATTATTTGTTGGATATGTTCCAGTTCTGTCTTACTCTATAGCTTTTACCCTCTAAGCTCCCTATAATACCATGGAAA
Source organism: Schistocerca piceifrons (assembly GCF_021461385.2). Lineage (NCBI taxonomy): Eukaryota > Metazoa > Arthropoda > Insecta > Orthoptera > Acrididae > Schistocerca > Schistocerca piceifrons. Next base: position 25,843,699 of record NC_060143.1, read on the forward strand.
TTATTCTCTGACGCCTTAACAAATATCCTGTTATCATGTCCCTCCTAGCTGTCAGTGTTTTCCATACGTTCCTTTCTTCGCTAATTCTACGAAGAACGTCCTCATTCTTTACCGTAACAGTCAACTTTCTTCTGCAAGACCACATCTCAAAAGCTTCCATTCCCTTCTGTTGTGACTTTCCCACGATCCACGATTCGCTACCATAGAATGCTGTGCTCCAGACGTACATTCTCGGAAATTTCTTCCTCAAATTAAGGCCAATAAAACTGCCGTATTTATATAACATTTAGTACAAAGTTTATTAACATTTGTATAAAATTGTTTATAAGAACACTAAAAAAATTACAGACACGCTACAACATGCCTATGGCGCAACATCTGATTGGTCTTGAACCAGCTACAAAATGAGTATATTGATTATGATGCACATTACAAATAATTTAGAAAATAACGGGTACCAAAACAAAGCCTGCTTCACAGATACACGGAAGACTAGCTTCACCATGAAAGATTTACCCTTTATTTCAGTCTCTTTAAGTTTGCGTAACAAGAAAGTTTGTAAGTCAATGTGTATAAAATATCATTTTGAGCGTCATAGCGTGGAAGCGATGCGATAATGCATTGCCTGTGTTGTTAGCAGTAGGGATGCAAAGTTCCGTCGGTCATGCGTGCATGCACGCATGCATGTTCGAAGGAAGTTTGCATCCTCCTGCTAACAACACAGGCACTGCAGTATCGTATCTATCCACCAATACCGGGCAAGCGACGGACGGGAATATAGACACTACTGGCCATTAAAATTGCTGCACCACGAAGATGACGTGCTACAGACGCGAAATTTAACCGACGGGAAGAAGATGCTGTGATATTCAAATGATTAGCTTTTCAGAGCATTCGCACAAGGTTGGCGCCGGTGGCGACACCTACAACGTGCTGACATGAGGAAAGTTTTCAACGGATTTCTCATACACAAACAGCAATTGACCGGCGTTGCCTGGTGAAACGTTGTTGTGATGCCTCGTGTAAAGAGGAGGAATGCGTACCATCACGTTTCCGACTTTGATAAAGGTCGGATTGTAGCCTATCGCGAATGCGGTTTATCGTATCGCGACATTGCTGCTCGCGTTGGTCGACATCCAAAGACTGTCAGCAGAACATGGAATCGGTGGATTCAGGAGGGCAATACGGAACGCCGTGCTGGATCCCAACGGCCTCGTATCACTAGCAGTCGAGATGACAGGCATCTTATCCGCATGGCTGTAACGGATTGTGCAGCCACGTCTCGATCCCTGAGTCAACAGATAGGGACGTTTGCAAGACAACAACCATCTGCACTAACAATTCGACGACGTTTGCAGCAGCATGGACTATCAGCTCGGAGACCATGGCTGCGGTTACCCTTGACGCTGCATCACAGACAGGAGCGCCTGCGATGGTGTACTCAACGGCGAACCTGGGTGCACGAATGGCAAAACGTAGTTTTTTCGGATGAATCCAGGTTCTGTTTACAGCGTCATGATAGTAGCATACGTGTTTGGCGACATCGCGGTGAACGCACATTGGAAGCGTGCATTCGTCATCACCATACTGGCGTATCACCCGGCGTGATGGTATGGGGTGCCAATGGTTACACGTCTCGGTCACCTCCTGTTCACATTGACGGCACTTTGAACAGTGGACGTTACATTTCAGATGTGTTACGACCCGTGGCTCTACCCTTCATTCGATCCCTGCGAAACCCTACATTTCAGCAGGATATTGCACGACCGCATGTTGCAGGTGCTGTACGGGCCTTTCTGGATACAGAAAGTGTTCGACTGGTGCCCTGGCCAGCACATTCTCCAGATTTCTCACCAACTGAAAACGTCTGCTCAATGGTGGCCGAGCAACTGGCTCGTCACAATACGCCAGTCACTGCTCCTGATGAACTGTGGTATCGCGTTGAAGCTGCATGGGCAGCTGTACATGTACACGCCATCCAAGCTCTGTTTGACTCAATGTCCTGGCGTATCAAGGCCGTTATTACGGCCAGAGGTGGTTGTTCTGGTTACTGATTTCTCAGGATCTATGCAACCAAGTTGCGTGAAAATGTAATCACATGTCAGTTCTAGTATAATATATTTTTCCAATGAATACCCGTTTATCATCTGCATTTCTTCTTGTTGTAGCAATTTTAATGGCCGTTAGTGTATACAAGGAAATGCCGTGTGGCTAGGGCCTCCCGTCGGGTAGACCGTTCGCCTGGTGCAGGTCTTTCGAGTTGACGCCACTTCGGCCAGTTGAACACGCGATCGACGACATATGGAAGTTTGGGTTGGGCTATCAATCGTACGCAGATAGCCTAATGGTAACACAACCGCTCGCGATAAGCGATATACTCGGCTTCGAGTCCCGGTCTGGCACAAATTTCCGTTGTCGTCATTCCATTCAACAGCTGATGGTTATCAATATTAGCAAACGCATATACATTTCATGTAGTGAGGAGGTGGCAAGCGAAACGAGGTAGTGCGTTTGGCTAGCGCTTGGCAAGACAAAGTCAATTTTTAACATATAATGAAGTAATATTTATCTGAAGATTGTTTGAAAAGTACATTATTTGTATCTGAAATATTTAAAATTGTAGAAAACTGATAGCCAAAGGAATGGTGTTTGAGCGTACAGATAATCATTTGACTGCAGTAGTCGAACACGTGACAAAAGTGATAAATAAACAAGCAGGTGTTTTGATGTTCGTAGCTCGTTGAGTAAGATTCTTGGTAGGGTTCAGCAGCCAGAGAACTGCAGCTGTTCAGGTGTGTTCGATATTACGAATATTTTGATGAACATCGATTCGGGGCCTAGTAATTTTATTGTACAGGGGTTGCCGCAAAAATATGGGAGCTCAGCGAGAAATCCATGTTTAAACATAAATGCAGATGCTTGGCAAGCTTTCAGGTGGTGCTGTTGTGTTTGGCCACGTACAGCACCTGTGCAGTGCCCTCCATACGATATGTCAGTTGAGGTCAGAACAGTGTTCTGTGTAGTTGTGAGGGCCGGCCGCGGTGGTCTAGCGGTTCTGGGCGCTCAGTCCGGAACCGCGCGACTGCCACGGTCGCAGGTTCGAATCCCGCCTCGGGCGTGGATGTGTGTGATGTCCTTAGGTTAGTTAGGTTTAAGTAGTTCTAAGTTCTAGGGGACTGATGACCACAGATGTTAAGTCCCATAGTGCTCAGAGCCATTTTTGTAGTTGTGAGTGCATTATGTCGGATACAGTGAATTCGAACGCTGCAGATTGTCGGATGCTTCCGTAACCAAGGTAGCCGAAATGTTTGGTGTTTCAGGAGGCACAGTGTTTATGATTTACACCGCATACACGGAAAGCGGAAAAACATCATCTGCTAAGTCATTATCCGGACGAAAGCGCGAGTTGAGGACGACGACGATAGCTGCAAAAGTCGCTGCTGAACTGAATGTCGTACTTGCGAATCCTGTCAGCTCAAAAACCACATGAAGGATGTTACAAAAGCTGGGAATTGTAGGGCGATCTGGAATTCCAAAGCCACACGTCAATGATGCAATTCCTCGTAACAGGAAAACGTGGTGCCGAAGCCACAAAAACTGCAGTTTGGAGCAATGGAGGAATGTCATTTGGCCGGTTGAGTCTTATTTCACACTATTTCTGACTTCAGGCCGAGTTAACGTTCCAAGAGTGAAAAACAGCGGGACTTCTTGCCTCATCTATTCTCTTTAATACCTCTTCATTTCATACTTTAACTGTCCATTTAATTTCTAACGTTCTTTTCTAGTACCAGATTTCAAATGCTTCTAGTTCCTTCATTGTTACTTCGACATACAAGCTGAAGAACAGTGCTGGTAAGATGCAACCTCGTCTTACAACTTTTCTTAATGCGATCTTCTCTTTCTTGTTCTTCCATTTTGAACCCTCCCCCTTGGATTTTGTAAATGTTGGAAATTTCTCGTCTGTCTTCTTTACTTCAACGCCAATCATTTAAGGTCTCTGGACGTCTTATCCTACCTTACATCGTTGAAGCCTTTTATCCGAAACTACAAAATGTAGAAATTACCGGGTGATTAAAATTAACCAACGGCGTTCCGAGGGCTGCAGTGCGGGCTGTATACATTGCAGGCTGCTGAAACATAGTAGGTATGTTCATTTGTCGATGCGCTTATGAAGTGTGCTCAAAAAAGTAATAGTTCCAGTTTCTGCTAACAGGAGAAAATATGGCGCTGTAAGCAGTGTTGTGTGGGTGTAGGAAAATGGAAAAGGGAAAGGAACGAATAAACACATGATAATGGTGGTCCTGTCACGTTTAGTTGAATATGGCCACAAGTGACAACCTATGGTTCCCCAAATCAGCAACATGCTACATCCTTTACATGGCGCTGTCGACAGTCGCTCTCAGCATATCTGGTGTAATCATTGCATGCTATCCTTCAGATCAGGAAGAGTCCGGAGACATCCCTGATAGACACGAACTTTCAGATATCCACACAACCAGAAGTCCCATGGTTTTAGGTGGTGGAAATCCGGAAGTCCATACATCTTGAAACTGTCTAGAGATGACGTGATCATTACCGTAAGTTTCTCTAGGCAAATCATTCACCTAGCAAACGACAGGTGTTGTCGCCCTATCTTGGATGAAAATAGTGGTGTGAACACAGCTGCGCTCTTCCAAAGCTGGAATCAAGAATTGCAAAAGGAGGTCCTTATGACGTGCAGATACCATTGTACACATAACGCAGCTCGAAGTAAAACGGACTGAGAATGAAGGAGCTTGTGAAACCACACCAGAGAGTCACGTATGCTGAGTGCAGCAGATGTTCCTGCACAAGACGTGGCAGAGTAGCTCTTCCAAAGCTGGAATCAAGAATTGCAAAAGGAGGTCCTTATGACGTGAAGATACCACTGTACACATAACACACCTGGAAGAAAAACGGACTGAGAATGAAGGAGCTTGTGAAACCACACCCGAGAGTCACGTATGCTGAGTGCAGCAGATGTTCCTGCACAAGACGTGGCAGAGTAGCTCTTCCAAAGCTGGAATCAAGAATTGCAAAAGGAGATCCTTATGACGTGAAGATACCACTGTACACATAACACACCTCGAAGAAAAACGGACTGAGAATGAAGGAGCTTGTGAAACCACACCAGAGAGTCACGTATGCTGAGTGCAGCAGATGTTCCTGCACAAGACGTGGCAGAGTAGAATCCCATATGCGATAGTTCTGTTCATTCACGGCACTGTACAGACTAAAATGTGTCTTGTCCATCAAAATAATATTCCCCAGCCACATGTCATCCATTTCCATGAGTGACAAAAACTGAAGGGGAGAGTTTCGATGTTGTAGCCTGTTGTGTGTCTTTATTTGGTGCACATTCTGCATCTTGTAGGGATACCAGTGTAAAACACACGGCAATGTTTTTAAACGGTTGACCAGGTCAGAGAAAATTCCCATGACAGCTCCAGCATTGGCTGCAGAATCTGAGGCATGTGTTTCACGGTCATCTATAGCTACAGCAATTTCACCAACTGCAGTGGGAATAGGCCACGAAATCCACCTGTTTCTCAAACTTCTTTATCATATCCTTTAGCCCATTTATTGACATGGGGCCTCATCGCAGCTGCTTCTGTCGGCGATGTTCCCGCAGTGCAGCACTTCTACTGCACTTCTCATAAAACAACTCTACCAGCAGTAAATGGCCTTTCTTCTCAATAGGTAGTGCGTTTCGTGCGGAAAACTTCAGCCTTCTTAACACTTTACGGCCGCGCGTGATTAGCCGAGCGGTCTTAGGCGCTGCAGTCATCGACTGTGCGGCTAGTCCCGGCGGAGGTTCGAGTCCTCCCTCGGGCATGGGTGTGTGTGTGTTTGTCCTTAGGATAATTTAGGTTATGTAGTGTGTAAGCTTAGGGACTGATGACCCTTACGTCCCATAAGATTTGACAAATATTTGAACATTTTTGAACACATTACGCCAACAGTCATTTCAGAAAAGAAATCAACACGCATCGCCAAGCGACAAACTGCATACTGATGTCAAAACAGGAAGCGTTCATTATTTCTGCCCACACCATCACATTTTCACCTCGTGCAGAAATTGGAACTATTATGGTTTTTTTTTTTGTCAGTATAGTCCACGAGCTCAACGACTAATGAACATACGTGCGATGTTTCAGCGTCCTGCGATGTGTACAGCCCGCACTCCAGCACTCGGAAAACCGTTAGTTTAATCATAACCAGTCTGTATTATGATTTTTTCTGTAATATTCCTACCATTTCCAAGCGCTAAATCAGAGCAGCATTCCCTTTCTTGAAACCAAATTAACCATCCTCCAGAAGGTGCTTGATTTTCTTTCTGTTCTTCTCTAAATTTTCCTGGCAGCTCCATCACAGAGATGTTACTAGCCCAGTTTGTGATCCAGGCTAGAACGAAAGTATTACGTGGTCACACCTACGAAGACAGAAACGTTTATCGCTCTGTTTATCTTTTCGATGAAAGCGCTTAGTTTCAAATATACGCGCCCACAAATCACAGGCTCGTAATTTATAGGAATTACGCGATCTGTGCTTAGGTAACTAGTGCAATACACCTCCACAAACCTGTCATGGTATTGCTGAATATATTTCACGCTGCATCGCTGCTGTATTACATTCCAAAGGTGAATGAACGCTCTACAAAGCTGATGGTCTTCATGTGTTGGGTCATCATTGTGTGTACACTCAAGAGCCAGAACATTACCACCATCGACCCACTGTCGATATAAACCCATCCAGGCGACAGCAGCGTCGCCAGGTGAGGAATGACTGTTGGTCAGACACACATATGGTGCGTCTACAATCAGTGAGCAAGCTGTCCGTATCTAGAATGGGGAAGGCGCGCTATCTCTCAGAGTTTGGCCGCTGTCAGACTGTGATGGTCCCGAGGGTCGCCACGAGCGTTTCGGTCACTGCACGACTTGTCCGGTGTTCGAGGAGTGCAGTGGTGAGCGTCTCCAACCAAAGCGAAACCACGTCCAGACGTCATGGGGTTGTACGGCCACCCCTCACTACAGATGTCGGATGTCTTAGGCTGGGAAAACTGGTAAAACAGGACAGGCGGTGAATGACGGTGGAACTAACATCGGACATTAATGTCGGCAGGGTACAAGTGTGTCTGAACACACAGTGCGCTGAACGCAACTAACGGTGGGCCTCCACAGCCGACGACCCATGCATGTACCGATGTTAACACGACATTGGAAACTACGACTGAAACGAGCACGTGACCATCGGCTCTGGACGTTGCACGGTGTCACAGCGTTGCATGATCTAATGAATTTCGATACTTTCTTCATCATCCCGATGGGAGGGTGCGAATCGGTCGTCTTCCAGGGGATCAGCTCCTTGACATCTGTATTGTGGGACGAAAACGAACTGGCGGCGGCTCCATTATGCACTGGGGCACATTCATGTTGTCATCCATTGGTCCAGTACAACACGTGCAAGAGTATCGTGCACTGGCTGCAGACCATGTACGCCTCTTCATGACGATGTTGTTTCCTGACGGAAGTAGCATTTTTCAACAGTCCGGAGCCATGCGGCTGCTACGGTCGCAGGTTCGAATCCTGCCTCGCGCATGGATGTGTGTGATGTCCTTAGGTTAGTTAGGTTTAAGTAGTTCTAAGTTCCAGGGGACTGATGACCTCAGAAGTTAAGTCCCATTGTGCTCAGAGCCATCCATTTTTGTGTGCAGATGTGGCTTCAACTCCCTTCAGCGACCTACCAAAGCTTCATTGCTGCCGTGCCACGACGCATCGCCGCTGTTATCCGTGCCAAAGGTGGACATACCGACTATTAGATGGGTGGTCGTAACGATCCGACTAATTAGTGTGTCTGTGTATGTGTGTCTGAGTTGAGCCGTGGTAAAATTTGCTGTTTTCAAGAGCGCGCCGCAGCGCGTCGTGTAAAGCAGTCGCCCTCCGTTTCTGGCAGTGGCGCCACTGTGGCAATCGCAGCTTTGGTGTCTCCCTCTGGTGGAAAAGGGGAAAGGTTGCCTGTTCACGTGCATTTAAGGGGCGTGATAAGCTCGTCAGTCACCTGTGGAAAACCTCCCGTATCCTGATGTTCCTTAAACCCGGTAAATCGCCGTCCGCTGTCTCCTCCTACCGTTGCATCAGCCTTACCTCAGTCTTCAGCAAGGTACTGGAATCCATCCTAACCGACGCCTCCACCAGCATCTCTGCCAGCACCGCCTCCTTCCTGTTACCCAGTGTGGCTTTCGGACGTCCTTCTCTTCTGATGACCTTCTCCTTCACCTCACTCATCTCCTCTCCGAACAGCTTAATTCCCGTCGCTCCGCTATCTTCCTCTCCATTGACCTTGAACGAGCCTATGACCGCATGTGGCATTCCGGTCTCCTCTTCAAGCTCCAAACCTTCGCCCTTCCCATTAACTACGTCCGTCTGATCGGCTCCTTTCTTTCTCTACGTCCTTCCTACATCACCATCCACAACATGGATTCCTACACCTTTTTCCCCTCCGCCGGTGTGCCCCAAGGTTCTGTCCTCTCCCCTCTTCTGTACCTCTTGTATACGGCAGACATGCCGCCGCCTTCACCCCCCATCCACCTTCTCCAGTACGCCAATGTCGCTGCCTTCCTTGCCCTCGCCTCCACCCTGCAGTGCTCCCAAAACCTTCTCCAATCCCATCTTGACTGGTTCACCACTTGGTGCAGCCAGTGGTTGCTTAAGGTCAATCCTTCCAAAACCCAGGCGATCATTGTAGGCAAAACCACCCCTTCCTTCTGCCTCCTCGATTTCTACATCACCATCTATGGCCGTCCTATCGCCCTCACCCCCACCCTTAAGTTTCTTGGCGTCACCCTCGACCGTCGCCTCTCCTGGACCCCCCACCTCCGGACGATCCAAGCCAAGGCACGCTCACAACTGTCTCCTCAAGCTCCTTTCCAGCTGCACATGGGGTCTGGACCCTTCCACCATCCTCCATACCTATAAACACCTCAACCCCCCTATCCTTTGCTACGCCCACCCTGCCTGGATCTCCGCTCACCCTACCTTTTACAAATCCCTTCAGATCCTAGAACACCATGCTCTTCGCCTCGCCTATAGCATCCGTCTCCCCTCCCCCACATGGATCCTGTACGACATTCCGTTCCCCCACCTCCTCCTTTTCCTCGAACAGATATGGATCCTCTACACCTCCCGTAAACTCGATCCCCCTCACCCGCTGGTCTCTCCCATCCTCTCCCGCCCCCTCCGCTGCTGCGTCTGTATTTCCACATCCCACCTGCTCTCCATCTCTCCACTCTCCATACCCTCTCCCAAGGTGGCTTCCGCCAGCTCCCCCTCCCTGATGATGCCCTCCTCCCCTCCATCTACCCCTCCTACCAACTTTGATCCTCCCTCCCTCTTCCTGTGTTTGTTCCTATGGCCACCCTCTCTCCCTTCAGTCCCCCTTCCCTCCCTCCTCCCTTCCTCCCCACTCTTCCCCCGGGCTTCCCCTACCCCCATACCTCCATTCTTCCTACCATCTCCTTTGCCACTGGCATCTTTGCTCTCCCCTCTCCCTCGCCCTTCTTCCCCTCTTGGCAGGTTCTCGGACTCGCACACGCTACGCGGACATTGGCGCGCCGGAGATCATCGCCACCAGTTTCTCGTGTGTATGCCGTCGTGTTTGTGTTTAGTATTCGCCGTCACACTGCTACGTTCACCTGTGCCATCGAAGTCGTCAGTGTTTGTGCTCCGTGCCAACAGTTTTTCGTGTGTTTTTCGTCGAGTGTTAACGGCTTCATGTTTTTTGTATTCTGCGTCTACTGCTTTTTGCCCGCCAATTTGTTCAGTCTTTTATGTGTCTTCTTTATGTTTTCTCATTGTCAAACCTGAGGTTGAAGAGCAGCGTAGGATGCTGCTGCCAGCCCACCTTATGTACAGGTGATAAAATAACAATAAAGGGAAAAAAACTCTCCAGTCGGGCAGTTGGTCAGCCAGATCAGTGTGGGACAGTCAGTGTCTGTCTGTCGTCCGGAGTGCTAGTATGTGTTAGGCCGCCAGTCTGCTCGAGTTTGTTCAGGCAATGGTCATTGGCGGTTGGATCGATCGGTTGGTCGGTCGTGCACTGAGACACAAGATGACTTGTCCGTCTTGAGCGTCGGCGCATGTGAGGTCGCCACGTGAGTCCAGTGGGCCGCGCCGTATAGTGAGGGGTAGTGGCTTCGCGGCCGACACGAGAGCAACAGAAGCCAACCCACGACACTGGTCTGGCCGGTGCGAGCTGCGACGCCGTGAGACGGGAGATTGGCGCGTCTTCCTACATTCGTTGAAGCGGCTGGCAGCGGACGGTTCGAGAGAGCGTTTTGGGGGTGCTGCGCCGGGTCTTCCCCAGAAATCGCAGTTTATTAGAAGTTAAGTGACTACTGATATGTTGTTTCATTTACTTGTTAAATTCTACTTGTTTTCTTGGTCAGTCTCTCGTCCCCAGCTTGCTCGTCTGTCTCTCGTCCGCATTTGTTAGGCAGTTAGTGTGTCTGTCTGTCTGCTGGTCTGCCGTACGTTTGTCGGATTCGGTGTTAACGAATTTATTGCTTGAAATGTAACGGCCGAATTCCTGAAATATGTTTTTATCTTGCCTATCATCTTGACAGGCGGTATATTTGTAATTTAGAGCATGTTTGGCTAACCTTGTATATATTATGTAAGACTGGATTTCATGGGTTTTTATTTAAATGGTTATTTTAGTACATAAAGTTGCCACCCTTCCATCCTACGATTTTTTTTTTTTTTTAGTCAGGTTGCACCTTTGGTGGCAAGTTAATCTTTTAATGTTAGTGTTTTGTACCATTTCCATCCCTCCTAAGGGGTGCATAGTTTACGTGCCCGTGTGAGTTGCTAAAATTGTTAGTGTAAAGTAATCTGGTGTGTTGCAGATTTGCACCAGTGTAGTCTTTCAGAGATTGTTGTGAGCGGTCGTGACTACGGCCGTGTCAAAAGGGAGCGGCAAGGTTCTCAGCCTGAAAGCTCATGCTGTCAAAAATTTCTTCTTTCTGCCTCTGAATAAATTGTAACTTGATATTTAGAGGGTGCTTTCTGATTACAAATTTAAATCTGTTTCTTAAAAAAAAAAAAGGTTTTTAGGAATAAAATTTGCATTTGTTGAAAGAGATTTGATTTGTTTTCGTCAGTTACCCACTGGCAACTACTTCCACGCTCACATTGTGTGATTAAATGTGTTAATGTTCTTGATGAATCGCTAGTAAATAAAGTAAATTCTTAAGGAAAGGTTTTGAAAGTAAATTCACGGTTCGTGTGTGTGTGTGTGTGTGTGTGTGTGTGTGTGTGTGTGTGTGTGTGTGTGTGTGTGTGTGTGTGTGTTTGCATAGAACAGGAAGGGTGCTTTAAGACACTTGTGAGAGGAAAGTTATATGAAAAAAAAAGTATTTTATGATCTTCAACTGTGCAGACAATTAGATCACATCTTCTAAATAGATAAGACAGTACTTCAAAAAGTAAGTCACACACTGTTACGGCAGGCCAAGTAACTTTTATTGAAGCTGCACTACATTTCAAAGTGACACAGGTACATGACACTATTTTTCAACATAACATAACATCAACATCAGATCTTTGTAAACAGTGCTGCGAACGTTCTATCAATCGTCCATTTCCTCGACGATCGAAATCCACTCCCTAGTCACATTGCCATTCGAGCACCGTTGTGTGATGTCCTCATCGTTGGACTATCTCTTTCCCCAAATGTTCTTTCGCCTTGCCGAAAACGTGGAAATGGCATGGTGCAAGATGCGGACTTCCCGGTCACCGTCGTCCACGTCTGTGCGGCCTTGGTCAATTTGCTGCCGCCATTTCAGTAACGCTGGACGCGATCTGCTTTAGCTCCATATGCCGCCAGAACCTCATGGTGAACCTGTGTGTAATTTAGGTGTTTTGCTCTCAAGAATCGTACTGTCCCGCTTATTTCAACTTTGGAGTATGTTTCCAGTTACCGCCCCATTTGAATCGCGCACTGCGATGCAGCTGTCATCTGGACCGCTATTTGTAGGTGACCCGGCACAGTACTTTTTTCTGACAATGCGCCACACTTGTCACACAATGGCCTTAGTGTGGAACTACATGTGTAACTTACTTTCTGAACTCCCCCCCCCTTATGGCCGAGCGTTTCTAGGCGCTACAGTCTGGAACCGCGCGACCGCTACAGTCGCAGGTTCGAATTCTGCCTCGGGCATGGATGTGTGTGATGTCCTTAGGTTAGTTAGGTTTAAATAGTTCTAAGTTATAGGGGACTGATAACCTCAGCAGTTAAGTCCCATAGTGCTCAAAGCCTTTTGAACCATTTGAACCCCCCCTTATGAGTCCTCTCCCTGCGTTGGTTCCCTCCCCCCCTTTTCGTTTTTCCTCTCCTCCCCCTTTTCTCCCCCCTCATCTGTCCACGTGTCCCCCTCCCCCCCCATCTGCCATTGGCTGTGGTGTGTCGTCTTTGTGCCGCATTTTTAGTGGAGTGTTTCCAGTGATTGTTAAGTGTTGTGCATATTTTCCGAAGTATTGCGAATGGACTTCATATTGTCGCTGGGTGTGATTTTTATATCACTGTCGCCGTGTTTTTTAACTGTTTCTCTACTATTTTACCTGTTTGCTTCCTGTGTAATTTATTTGCATGGCCCACCCTTTGTTTTATGTTTTAACTTTCCACAATTTTCCGCCGTTTTACAATTTACGTCACCGTTTTATCGCCTGCTTTATTGTTTGTTTTAAAAATTCCGTAGGCTGAAGAGCAGCGTACTAAGATGCTGCCAGCCCGTCCCCTTCTGGGGGAATCGAAATTCAATAAAGGAAAAAAAAAATTCTGTGCTCCTTGTGCAGTCCCGAAAATCGTAGCAAAGAGTGCATAAATCATCACACACAATCTCAAGATAAATTTTGGTAAAAGTTGCTCAAATAGCGAAATATTAGAAATTCACTGTCATGATAAAAGATAAGATCGTGAGGAGAGAGAGATTTTTTATTTCTTATTAAGTTATTTACTGCCATTTACAAATGACCTGCCACCTAATTACTAAGACAGGTCGTATTTTCACAATATGAAATTGTACATGTACAGAATGCGAAAATTATTTGATGTTTCTTATTTGTATAAGGATTAATAATATTGCAAGCTTTAACTTCTTATATACTTAAAAGTAATTAAGAAATAAAAGTCTTAAAATTAACAATTCGTGAATGGAAGATAGAAATTTAAGAAGATAGAAAAGAAGTTATGACGTCATACCTTCCGACTTATAAACTCGGAATAATTTTCTAAAATACAGTAAGAAGACTCTTGCATTTAAGAAGGAGAAACGAAAGTAGTAGGAAAGTAAATATATTTGTATTAGAGGTCCAACCACCTAGCTATCTCACGTGTGAGGGATCGGCAAATCATCAAGCCTGCCACATCCGCAGTAGCATACAAAATATGCCTATAACATTCATTTGATAAACTTATGTGGTCGGATGTGTATTAGCATTACTTTTATATGTGCTTTACACAGGGCGTAATCGGTACATTATTTGTGCATTGTTGACTGCGCTATTGCTACGTGTTGTGTGAGTGATGCCTGTGTGAGAACGTATGAGCATGTGAGAGTGATTGGCAGGTCATGATTCAGCGGCAGTAGGACATTTGGAGCATTTACATGAATGTGTGGTGTCTGTTCTTTTGGATATGTCCGAAAGAAAAGACACCACACGTTCAAATAACTGATTCGCCTAGCTGGGCAATGGATCCACCTTCTTCCGTGCGGATGCACAAGTATGTCCGACCTCCTGCGGGAATGTCATAGTAGTGGGCGTGGAGGCAATGGACAGGAACTGCGGAAAGGTGGCACTCGGTGGGGATGCGTATCGGCTGTGAGGCGTGCCGAGATAGTTCACGCAGGTGGGATAATACTGTGCAGTCGCTAACGCGCCTACCTGGCAAGCTGGAGATCCCGGGTCAGAATCCCAGTCCGGTACACAATTTTACTCGTAGCGGCTGATCCCACGTAATATCCCGATGCAGTGGACATCCTTTCCTTTCCTTTCTTCCCACCTCCATCTTCAATTTACATTTGGAGCAGTTAATTGAGGTAGTTTGGTTGATCTCGAGGCTCTAGGCGCTCAGTCCGGAGCCGCGCGACTGCTACGGTCGCAGGTTCGAATCCTGCCTCGGGCATGGATGTGTGTGATGTCCTTAGGTTAGTTAGGTTTAAGTAGTTCTAAGTTCTAGGGGACTGATGACCGTAGATGTTAAGTCCCATAGTGCTCAGAGCCATTTTTTGATCTCGAGGCTCAACAACGATCGCCCCATCGTGCTGTCTTCGTTAGTTTAGCAGGTATGTTACCGACTCAACGAGTAATAGGGCGAACAAAAAAAAAAAGTTCAAATGGCTCTGAGCACTATGGGACTTAACATCTATGGTCATCAGTCCCCTAGAACCTAGAACTACTTAAACCTAACTAACCTAAGGACAGCACACAACACCCAGTCATCACCAGGCAGAGAAAATCCCTGACCCCGCCGGGAATCGAACCCGGGAACCCCGGGCGCGGGAAGCGAGAACGCTACCGCACGACCACTACGACGAACAAAACAAGTACTAGTCGATTTATCTGTTTTCTAAATTCCTTCGAGCGGTAAGGTTATGTAAGAGGCGGAACTATGGGCCTCGTGGAAAAAAGGTGACCCGGCTGAGTCACGCAATTTGACTCTGTCTGATCACGAGGTGTGGCCATTAATTGCACGCGTTGATCACGTAAGCTGACGTGAGGATCAATGGACTATACTTGAGGGGATGTATCTGGAACATCTTAGGTGATTAGAAAGTTAGTAGACAGGAATACAATTAAGTACTTTGCTTTAATTCAGCATCAGCGCTGAACGTCGATCTTGAGTTTGTACAATTATATTTACAAGTGCAGTTATAGACTGAACTGCGAATACCTCTTTACAATTCTGATTGCTTCACACATGTAGATCAATTGTCAATACATAAACTGTATGTGGCGCCTGGCTAGGTCGTAGCTGCTGACTTAGCTGAAGGCTATGCTAACTAGCGTCTCTGCAAATGAGATCTCTGAAGCTATAACAAGTGAACCATTCCTATTAAAGTCGCCAGTAGGACTGGCCAGCGCGCTAGCTTGTCTCGGAAGAGCAGCCGAGTGGCGGCGCTCGGTCTGCTAGCGTCGACGGTGGCGACTCGCTTGTCCGATGTGTACTGACGGACAACGAGCACGAAAGCACGTGTTGTCTTCATGTTGTTAAACTCAAACTGTGGGCTGGCTCCTCTCCCTGGGTTCTACCCCATTCTGACGTAACAGTCACGACACTCCGTCTGTTTTTTGTTACCCACAGCTACAGCAGCGCACCGAGCGGACAGCGAGCGACACTTCTGAATGCCAGTTCGGGTGAGTGCGAATACTATCGTTTATAATGATTTGTAACGCAGTTTCTACAATAGGGAACGTATGTAGTGCAATAAAAATAGACAATAGGTAAATAATTACAGCACATTTGTCATTCTTTAGTTTTTTGAGGAACTTGGGAGGTATGAAACGGCACCTTACGGGACAGCGTATATCCGATTCTCTTGTAACGTACAGATATGTATTGAAGACTGTCGATCTCCTTTAATAACAAAAAATGACTAGTAAACGCCAAAGGACCTGAGCTTTTGCAGAAAGACGTCGAAAATCTATCCAGCAACGCGCAGTTTTGTTCGCTACATTTATCTCCAAAACGAGGAACGTAGGGAACTTGTACGGAATGTAGAATATTTAACGTACAAAATGAGCTGCTACACATGTAGCTGAAAGGAAAGCCACACAGACGTGATAATTATACGCCAGAGAAAATGAAACTGTTTCCAAACACAGAAGAAACCAATTCCACAATAGTTGCTACATCTGAATCACAAACGGCAAGAATATTCAACATATTCGCTTTTGAAGAAAAAGTAATTACATTTACAAAAATATTCTTGTATTAGAAAGTCGAGTGAAGCGTAAGAATGGGGGAATCATCAGACTCCATAAAAATTTTTACATGTCACGGAGAGTCCCTATCATTATAAAAAAAGACAATAACAGAAATACAGTCTTCTCAAGCATGAAAAATTTGTTGATATCTCTTGCTTTCAGTGGAGTAAGCTACGATTATACAGCTATTCGAAAGTATTTCTTCATGAGTAAGTTGTAGCTTATGTCATTGAATCAGAGAGATTTGGCTGATTTTACATTTCCTTCACGATAATTTGTGTCTCACGGTAATTTACTAATGCATGAAACACGAAACATAATTACTTCGTTAATTAAGTAGAAAAATAAAGACAAAAATGTCCTTACGGCACAGATAAGTGTCTGCTTTCTCGCCGCTTAGAATAGTGTTGCTCCATTTGTCAAACGGTAACAACTTTCGCAGCAGAGAGTGTAGTCACTATATGTATTAATGTGGTTCTACTTAAAGACTCCCATCTAGAGAAGAACAGACAACTAAGGAAAGCGGAACTACATTTAATCTTTACATCGTTGTTGGTTTCATGAGAAACGAAGCCGTTTGATTAGGGGAAAAAAATTTCTACGGAAGCACAACTGATGTCAGTACGAGATGCTAAGATGAACATACCGCACGTCGATTCGATATAGACATGGTGTCTAAGGAGGAGTGACAGGGATAGCAACGATTATTCGAAGCAAAAATATCTAGTAAACATGGACTCTAAATGTATAGATTAAGATCTACGAGCATTTGATCAGTATAAGAGATGTGTTTCACAGAAGTGAAGAACAAATGCTCATAGCTCTTAAAGTATGCGCTTTAGAGCCCATGTTCACAACACATTACAATATTAAAAAGCGAAGAGCTTGAAGCAGAAATTGTTTCACGGTATCGAAAATGATGAAGTGCTCATAGCTCTTAAGGTAAGCAATTTAGAACTCATGTTTGTTACACCTTTTTGCTTCGATTTATCGTTGTTGTCATACCACCGAATATTGACAATTCCTCGTAGGGCACCCCGTGTATCAGGACTTATGAGGATGATGCTAGAAGCATCGAAATCGTCCATGATATATTAACATGGACATTTAATTGCAATCTGAGGTAATTTCTATTCTTTTCCTAATTTTTTCAAATGGAATAGTCTTTATTTTAATACACCGTGATCAGTTTTTGCATAAAGTGGAACTGCTCTTGTAGTAAGTTCTAATGGACACGTTAGGAATGTTGGATTGCTAAGCCCAGGCGACTTAATTACCACCAGTTGCATTCATAGATATAAAAAAGGAAGAGATGCGGCACGGTCAGAAGAGACTGAAATTGTCAGAAAGGAATGAAATTCAGAAACATGTAGAACGAATTCCTGTTATAATAGGTGACAAGAAATCAGAATGGTTTAGAACAGACAGAGGGGTTCCCTCACTACTCTTACAGTCATGGACACCATCATGAGGAACGTTCGTCAAGGATCAACAGCAGGTGATAGAATTATAGCGCATGCAGACTTCCTGATAATTTGGAAGAAAACGCGCTGAAATTGGAAGAACAACTGAATACGTGGCAGAGAGTAATTGAAGAAGCAGGCATGCAAATAACCTTCACAAAACGTGAGGTAGCCGGCCGTTGTGGCCGAGCGGTTCTAGGCGTTTCATTCTGGAACAGCGCTGCTGCTACGGTCGCAGGCTCGAATCCTGCCTCGGGCATGGATGTGTGCGATGTTCTTAGGTTAGTTAGGTTTAATTAGTTCTAAGTCCAGGGTACTGATGACCTCAGATGTTAAGTCCCAAAAGTGCTTAGAGCCATTTGAACCAACCATCTGTGTTAGTTTGAGTTAGCTGGTTTCAGTATTCAGACGAGAATAAGTAAAGTTTTCTATTGACGTGGCTTGAACTCAGAGATTTTACCACTCCTTTATAATTTTTGTAAATTTTTATGACTTTTATGGTAGAGAAATATTTCTTATGAAAGATAACTTTGTAATGGTCATAGTAATATTCAAACAGCGAGTTTCAGTTTTTGCAATACAATTTTTGAAAAGTCAGTTACTTTTAATCATTTAGCAAGTTCAAATGCCATCATCGTCCCCTCACCAAAGAATTTCATATTTTCTGATTGTCTGTCGCGGCATTAATCTCTGTGCAACACCATGGCTAAAACTGAGACATGATATCTTTAGAATAATTTCACCTCCTTACACTGCAATTGCGAAAGGCTTTTGTTTTATTTAGCTTACTTGCTGCTGCAGTGCATATTTATGTTCATCATTTCGAGCAGTACGAAGTTTCCGTTGCCACACGTAAGCTGTACAAAAATTTGTCAGTTGTACATCACAGTCAGAACTTTGCTTTTCAGAATTCATTTCTAGATCAGTTTAGGTAAAACTGATTTCAGATTTGAGATGCACAGTTTTATTTTATCACAATACAGTGTTACATTCGCGTGTGTATTATTCAGTGTCCAGGATTTTGTCAGACTGCGTTCGAAAATTCACAGGACATTCTTAGAGTAACATTTTTGGTGATTCAACCTTTCAAAAATCAGTAATTTTACGTAGCATTTTATTCTGTTTACTCTGTGTGCTGGAACTACAAGTCACATATTGTGACGGCACGCATTGTAGCATTTCACTGTGCTGCACAATAGAATTTCCAAAAACAATCTATTTAATGTAAAGTTACTATTTATAATCACTTTGGTAAAATTAATTAAAATACAGTTATACAGTTTCAGACAGTTTTAGCGACTCATTTTATCAGATAGCGTTTTCGTAATTGCACCAATTCCATTATTCAAGACAACAACATGGATACACAAGTAATAAACAACAGCAGTTCACTTGGTGAATTGTGTATTGAACCGGGGACCTAGAAACGACAGAGAGGCTTCCTCCCGCCGTATCCCTTGTAACGTTGTTACTTTATTTTTCTATTAAAGCGGTACTGATAGCCAATAAAAGCGGGTTAAAAGCTGTGAGCTGTCTGGGGAAGTTAATCTTGCATTACTGAGCAACTGTTTCACCAGGTATCCTGTCTAGCTTACCAAATTCCCAACCAGACGAACATTAATTATAATCTTTTAATAGTCATACGACAACCGGTGATATATATGTATCTAAAAGACAATTTAAATAAAAAGAAATAAATCAGTTTATATTTGGAAATTTATTTTAACATTGATCATTGAAATTTCAGCATATTAAACTTGATTCCTAACTAAACTGGTGCCTTATTTAGGATTGTGAAAATGTGAGATTGTAATCTTACGGAACACATCAAATATGGAGCCAAGATTGGGAGGCTGCATACAACACTACATTCATAAAATAACACACGAAGAACGTTGAAACATATGCAAGAGGAAATTAACCACATCCAACCGATTCAATTTTCACCCAAAGAAGTTACGTTCGTAGTACAATCCTGTCCGTCATGTAATTACCACACACTGGTATACTAAATTCATACTAACTCCCTGTGAAATCTTCCCGAAAAGAATAGCTGAGGGCTACTTTGATGATTACACCACATGCTTCACGTGGTCAACTTGGTTTACACAAAGAGTGTAACTCCACAATAATTTTGATAATTAAAATAAATTAGATCGAAATGCAATTTATAAAAGAAAAACCTCAAACTGGTTACTGTCGTCTTACTATTAACCTGATGGGTCAAACCATTGTATGAGCACGTTGTACTGGTCTCACAAAGTACACCCCACGTGGGTTGAACATAAAGAAAAGTTGCTATATTGAAAAATATTGTCAAGACGAGACGTTGTAATCTCACGCACATTCGCATTTAAGATTCATGATCTTAGTTAGAGTTACTGATCAACACGTGGTTCCACTTTACTCACAGAGTAGTGACAAAGCAACTACCGGAAGATATTCTGAACTTCACACTCGAATTACACTGCGCTGCAATTTAAGATAACATTAGATATTTTAGAGCTAAACCTGCAATAAAGGTGATTAAATTTTCAGTTAGGCTGAACTTAAGAAATCCATTGTCCTACGGACTTAGCAGAGACGCGCTTAGCCGGAGATCTTACCACTTCAGACGCTCGCCACGGACAGACTGCCCTGGTCCCTTCCTGAGGGTGGCTCACAAATACCAACGGAAGTGGCCAGAGGGGCAGCTTCCTATACCAACATGACAAGAGACGGACAGGACCATACTAAGGATAGAAACCTCTCTGCTTTTAGAAAGCGTAGCTACTTGTTCCGACGTTGGTCCTACTGTTCTCTAGCAGACAGGCTTGTCTGCTACCCTCAAGCATGCAACTAGAAATACATTTGCTCATTCATCCTCTCACACAGAAGGGAAGGGGGATTACAGTATCTTATCATATACAGTATATAAAAGAAAGCTGATGTAGGTTCCGTATGAGACTGTGTGACATGAATTACATATAAACTGTGTTTTAAAGTGTAGTAGTGTGACAGGTCGTTCTTGTTTATGTGTAAAAGTAACACGTTTCACTGCTCAGTCTCCTCCCAGATAGTCAGAAACACCACAGTAAATTTAGAAGAGGAATTTATGCCGTAAATGACAACAGATTTAAGAAATTAACATCAATGGAATCCAACAGTGACCTTTCACCCTCAGTGGTTCACAATGCCACAACAGGCCACAGCAGTTCACTAACCCCACCGCCGCCCCACACCGAACCCAGAGTTATTCTGCGGTTCGGCCCCCCCAGTGTCCCCCCCCCCCCCACCCCGCCTTGCGGTAACGTCTCATTACAGACGACTGTACCCCGAATGTTTGCGTCGTAGAGTAATTATGGCGTACGCATATGTGGAGACAGTGTTTTGCGCAGCAATCGCCGACGTAGTGTAACTGAGGCGGAATAAGGGGTACCAGCCCGCATTCACCAAGGCAGATTGTAAACCGCCGAAAAACCATCCACAGGTTAGTCGGCACACCGGACCTCGACACTAATCCGCCGGGTGAATTCGTGCCGGGGACCGGCACGCCTTCCCGCTCGGGAAGCAGCGCGTTAGACCGG
The DNA here is from genome assembly GCF_021461385.2 of Schistocerca piceifrons. Lineage (NCBI taxonomy): Eukaryota > Metazoa > Arthropoda > Insecta > Orthoptera > Acrididae > Schistocerca > Schistocerca piceifrons. The sequence continues at coordinate 25,864,729 of NC_060143.1, forward strand.
GCGGCTAGCCGGGCGAGAGCAGTTCACTTTGCTCCATTTTTAGTTGACAAAATTAAATTTAGAAAAGTTTCAGTATCAGACATACTCAGAAATTGGAAAATATCTGCCACAGCAAGAATAATGATATCCAAGTCATATTATCTGCGTTTTGACCTATGGATCAGAATGCTGAACAAAGAAAGATCTGAGGAGAATAGTGACGAAAGAGACGCGCTTTCTCCGAGGGACGTGAATAAGACGAGAAGGGACAGGATGAAGGAGGAAAGAATACAAAAGTCTTCAAATCAATATCCCAAAAAAGTATGGAAAGAAACTGACAGGAATGGTTTGGTTAAATTAAAAGAATAGGACAAGAAATGCTTCCAAGAAGAACTCTAGAATGGACAGAATCTGGAACGATACCAAATGGAAGGCCACGAACAAGATGGAGAGACTAGGTGGAGGATGATGAGAACCAAAAAGAATTGCAGAGGAAGGAAATGCTGAACGATAAACCGTGGGAGAAAAAAGAAGTTTGGAAGAAGCTTTGTGAATGACCTGCACAAGTAGAACCATTTTAAAAAAGAGAAGAAGTAGTTTCTTCTTGTAGCTGATCAAGATGCTTGAAGGTTGACTCCTTCTCAAAGAGGCTTTCTTTAAATGGAAATCATCACGTTGACAATAATTAACGCCAATACGATGGTTCAAATAGCTCTGAGCACTATGGGACTTAACTTCTAAGGTCATCAGTCCCCTAGAACTTGGAACTACTTAAACCTAACTAACCTAAGGACATCACACACATCCATACCCGAGGCAGAATTCGAACCTGCGACCGTAGCGGTCGCGCGGTTCCAGACTGTAGTACCTAGAACCGCTCGGCCACAACGGCCAGCTGCCAATACGAAATGAGATGTAGAAATTGTGGTGTCACCGCCAGACACCACACTTGCTAGGTGGTAGCCTTTAAATCGGCCGCGGTCCGGTAGTATACGTCGGACCCGCGTGTCGCCACTGTCAGTGATTGCAGACCGAGCGCCACCACACGGCAGGTCTAGAGAGACGTACTAGCACTCGCCCCAGTTGTACAGCCAACGTTCATAGCAATAGTTCACTGACAAATACGCTCTCATTTGCCGAGACGATAGTTAGCATAGCCTTCAGCTACGTCATTTGCTACGACCTAGCAAGGCGCCATTACCAGTTTATATTCAGTGTAATAATGTCTAAACAAGAGAGATGTTCTCCAATTGTGGATTAAAGTTAAGTATTCCAAGAACTACGTTCTTTTCTTTATAGGATAATTACTTTACCTTGTTCCAGACCTCACGCCAATCTGCGTGAGCTTAACGCGTGCCTTTCGGCTACCTCCGAGTGGCTTGGCTGTGTTGCCACGCCACTACAGAAATCGAGGATAAATAGCCCTGTATCCGAGGAACAGGTTCCGACTCTGACACTGGTGCAGACACAGTACAGTCACTAACATACATGGCAATCCGTACCAGGAGGCACTCGCAAGACCCGGTGACGCTCTGTAACACGAGGCGCTCGCGTAACGTCAAATGACGCCCTCAACTACGCCTAGTTGGCTGTAGGACCAGTCGCGGCCGTGACACTCCACTTTGCATCACTAAGCAGCTAGTGAATCGCCTGAATGGTCGAAGATATCTGCCGTTGCCTGTGCACACGTACGCGTATCGATTTACTATTACTACGACATGACTGCGAATCCCTTGGACATTCTGTATCGAATACTTCTATCTACATCTACATCTACATCTATACTCCGCGAGCCACCTTACGGTGTGTGGCGGAGGGTACTTATTGTACCACTATCTGATCCCCCCTTCCCTGTTCCATTCACGAATTGTGCGTGGGAAGAACGACTGCTTGTAAGTCTCCGTATTTGCTCTAATTTCTCGGATCTTTTCGTTGTGATCATTACGCGAGATATATGTGGGCGGTAGTAATATGTTGCCCATCTCTTCCCGGAATGTGCTCTCTCGTAATTTCGATAATAAACCTCTCCGTATTGCGGAACGCCTTTCTTGAAGTGCCCGCCACTGGAGCTTGTTCAGCATCTCCGTAACGCTCTCGCGCTGACTAAATGTCCCCATGACGAATCGCGCTGCTTTTCGCTGGATCATGTCTATCTCTTCTATTAATCCAACCTGGTAAGGGTCCCATACTGATGAGCAATACTCAAGAATCGGACGAACAAGCGTTTTGTAAGCTACTTCTTTCGTCGATGAGTCACATTTTCTTAGAATTCTTCCTATGAATCTCAACCTGGCGCCTGCTTTTCCCACTATTTGTTTTATGTGATCATTCCACTTCAGATCGCTCCGGATAGTAACTCCTAAGTATTTTACGGTCGTTACCGCTTCCAATGATTTACCACCTATGGCATAATCGTACTGGAATGGATTTCTGCCCCTATGTATGCGCATTATATTACATTTATCTACGTTTAGGGAAAGCTGCCAGCTGTCGCACCGTGCATTAATCCTCTGCAGGTCCTCCTGGAGTACGTACGAGTCTTCTGATGTTGCTACTTTCTTGTAGACAACCGTGTCATCTGCAAATAGCCTCACGGAGCTACCGATGTTGTCAACTAAGTCATTTATGTATATTGTAAACAATAAAGGTCCTATCACGCTTCCCTGCGGTACTCCCGAAATTACCTCTACATCTGCAGATTTTGAACCGTTAAGAATGACATGTTGTGTTCTTTCTTCTAGGAAATCCTGAATCCAATCACAAACCTGGTCCGATATTCCGTAAGCTCGTATTTTTTTCACTAAACGTAAGTGCGGAACCGTATCAAATGCCTTCCTGAAGTCCAGGAATACGGCATCAATCTGCTCGCCAGTGTCTACGGCACTGTGAATTTCTTGGGCAAATAGGGCGAGCTGAGTTTCACATGATCTCTGTTTGCGGAATCCATGTTGGTTATTGTAGTGTCGGTAGCTGGACCGACACCGTGATGTTGATTGCTGAAAAGGAATGCTAAACTAACGCTGTGGCCGATAGTGCACGAACGGCAATAAGCATACGGGCGTGAAGTCTGGAACATAAAAACTTATGAATGAATAAGAAGAAAAGTATGTAGATGCTTTTTACTTAACTTTTAATAATTCCTTGGAATACATCTCTCTTGAATACTCGAAGCTATAGGCACTGATACAAATGGCTCCTTGCTAGTTCGTAGCCATTAACTTCTGATGGCTATTCTGTCTCTCGGCTAATGAGAGAGAAAGGCTTCGTACAACTGGGCGATAGCTAGGTTCGCGTACAACTGGGCGGTAGCTTGGTTCTCGTACAACTGGGGTCGAGTCCACTCTCGTATCACGAGACCTGCCTTGGTGGTGGCGCTAGGTCTGCGATCACAGTGGCGACACGCGGGTCCGACATGTACTACATGGACCGCGGCCGATTTAAACTACCACCTAGCAAGTGTGGTGTCTGGCGGTGACACCACATTCCTCCCCCGCAAATCGGCGAACGGTCGTGAGATAAGGCTTCCGCCCGCCGTGGGGAGGACCACATGTTGACGTATGCGATGAGGTGGGGAGCCTAACAACAGGCGAGGCTGTGCCACCCGCACCCGGCCATTCGGTCCGAGGGGAGCTAGGAAACGCCTGCAAAACTAGTCCAGGGTGCACGTCAACATGCGGTGTATGCGCCCGTAAAGAGACAGGAGGGACCGAAGGGTCAACCTCCATTGCGTCGGGGTAGCCGACGCGCGATGACGTCATGTGGTCCGGAGCGGGCGGGAGTTCCATGGCGGAGGACAGCTGGTCACGGGAAGCGATCGGCGGCGCGTGACCCTGGGAGGCGCTTGGCGGCTGCAACGAAGCGTCGAATGCGGTCGGCGGCAGCGGCGGCGGCTGCTGCTGCTGCTGCTGCTGCTGCTGCGGCGGCGGCGGCGCGTCGCCATGGGGCAAAATGGAAGGCATCGTCGGTAACACCTGGGGATGAGGCGAGCCAGTAGATGGGTCCCCAGGGCGCTGACCGGACGGCACCGTCGCTGAAAGCAGACGGGGAGCGGCAGAACCCGAGCGACGACAGAGGCGCAGCTGATTGAGATGCCGACGCACCTCACCAGAGGCCCCCAAAACCAAATACATCGCGCGGCCGAGGCAGCGAAGAATGCGCCCTGCGAGCCAACGCCGTGAACCTCGATAGTTGCGATAAAATACAACGTCGCCTGGAGCAAAAGCAGGAGTCTGCCGCTGCGCAGGAACCTGATGCGGCGGATGCAGCAAAGACATCAAGGTGCGATGAGGACGACCGTGGAGCAACTCAGCCGGCGAGCGACCTTCTCGGGGCTGAGAGCGATACGAAGACAAAAAGAGCAACAATGCGTCCTCCCGAGAATGCGACTCTTTCAATTTCAACATCTGTGACTTGAAAGTCCGGACCAATCGTTCAGCGGCACCGTTGGACTGAGGCGAAAACGGCGCGGATGTCAGATGTTGAATACCATTGGCCTGGCAGAATGACTGAAATTCTGCGGACATGAATTGTGGGCCATTGTCGGAAACAATAGTCTGCGGAAGACCTTCAATGCAAAAGATAGCAGACAACGCTTGGATGGTGGCGGAGGACGTCGTGGAAGACATCCGGACAACAAAAGGAAAATTACTGAAGGCGTCGACCAGAACCAACCATCGAGCATTCCAGAATGGACCAGCAAAATCAATGTGCAAGCGTTGCCAAGGGGAAGTGGCTTTTGGCCACGCAAAGACTTTCCGCGGCGGTGCGGACTGTTGTTCGGCACACGCCGGGCACGAAGAACACATATTCGTAATCGCAGCATCGATTCCGAACCAAGTACAGTGCTGACGAGCAAGTTGTTTCGTTCGCACTATACCCCAATGTCCTTGGTGAAGAAGCCGTAAAACAGAGGACTGTAACGAACGTGGGACCACGACTCGGGACTGATCATTATCAGAACGCAACAACAAAACACCACGTCGAACAAAAAGTCTCTCTTTGTGAGCAAAAAATCGGCGAACCAACGGATCCTCGATCCGAGACTTTGACAAAGGCCATTGCGTAGCAACAAAACGCAAAACAGTAGCAAGGACAGGGTCAGCAGCTGTGGCTGTAGCGACACGACGAAAATCAATCGGAAACGATTCGACCACTTCATCGGTTTCCGAATCAATGAACATGCAAGCAAGTTCGGAAGAATCGAATGCTTTATCCTCAGCAACAGGCAAACGGGACAACGCATCGGCGTTTCCGTGCTTAGCAGTGGACCGATACAAGATATCGTAGCGGTACTGCGAGAGGAAAATAGACCAGCGAATGAATTTCTGCGCTGTACGTGGAGGTACAGGCTTGTTCGGATGAAAAAGCGACGTCAAAGGTTTGTGGTCTGTGATGATGGTAAAGTGACGACCATACAAGAAATCATGGAACTTAGTAACACCAAACACGAGAGCCAAAGCTTCTTTCTCTATCTGTGAATAATGTCTTTGCGCAGACGAGAGCAATTTGGACGCAAAGGCAATAGGGCGATCATGGGAGCCAACTTTGTGCGCAAGCACAGCACCGATCCCGAAATCCGATGCATCTACCATCAACAAAAGGGGTTTCCGGGGATCGAATGGCGTAAGGCAAGTATTAGAAAGCAACGCCGATTTCAACTGGCGAAAGGCGCGTTCACATTCCGTCGTCCAGACGAACGGAACACCTTTACGGCGTAAGCGATGAAGCGGAGCTGAAATGAAAGAGGCATTGCGCGCATTCACTCACACCTTGTGATTCTACATTGTTCAATGTTCTTGCGACCTCCTGACGCAATGCGTGGGGAACAGTGCGCGCCCTGAAAAATTTCGGTTGCGCGTTTACCTTCAGTTCTAAATGTGCTTCATAGTGTTTAGCGCAACCTAAGCCCGGTGCAAAAATGTCTGCAAATTCGTCACACAGCCGAGAAACACTGTCTGTAGGCACAGTCTGATTCACTGATAGGACCTGATTTACAATAGACATGTTAAACAACTTAAATAAATCTAGACCAAACAAGTTCACTGCAGAAGAAGAACGAAGAACGTAAAATGACACAAGTTTTGTTTGTCCCTTGTATGTTGCAAGAAGGCTGCACTGTCCTAACACAGGAATTTTCTGTCCGGAATATGTAGTTAGCTTAACATGTGCGGCACGCAACGGAGGTGCGCCCAGTTGTTTGTATGTGTCGTGATTGAGCAATGAAACTGCAGCTCCGGTATCGAGCTGGAATGGTATCACTTTGCCTTCAAAGTCTAAGTCCACAAAAAGTTTATTGTCCTGCTGACGACAAGAGCGACTGTTTTGTGCAATTGGAACAGACACTGGTACAGAATCACTTGCTAATTGACGTGATTTCCGGCGACTTCGACGCACAGTTTTTGTGGGACGATCACAGTCACTGTTAGAAAAAGTGTCACTGGACGAAGTGGAATGAACGACATGAATGTCCATAGGCGAAGGGCCACGAGCCTGAGTGTCCTTGGTTCGATTCCGGCGCGAAGCAAAGGGCCTGGAATGATTGTGAGTGTCTGATCTGAGCTTTTTCTGGCAAACACTTTGAACATGTCCTTTCTTATTGCAGAAAAAGCAAATAGCTTGGCGTGACGGGCAATGTTCACGCGAATGTCTAGTAGCACACCGCGGGCATGATTTCACTGCATTTGTGGGCTGGCGCGGCACACCTGGCTTAGCGCGCGGCGGCAGCCGTGCGGACGGCCGCGAGGGCAGTTGACCGGGCCGCGTTGCGCGAGCGCGCCCGGCGGGCCGGTTAATGTTACACACAGCTGGCGAAGTTTCAAAAGATTCCTGAGCACAGTCAAGTGTGTCCTGTCTATCCAATATGTCTATCACTTGTTGAAGGGAGGGATTAACCAGTTTCAAAATTTGCTCCCGTATGCGAACATCAGAAACGTTCTGTGCAATTGCATCACGCACCATTGTATCTGAATAAGAAAGACCACAGTCACATTCAAAGGCACAGTCCCTAGTAAGTCCTTGCAATGTTGCTACCCACTCCCTATTAGTTTGACCGGCCGTACGTTTTGTACGAAAGAACGTATACCGTTTTGCAACCACATTAACTGTTTCTTTGAAATAGGCATCTAATGCAGACAAAATTTCCTCGTATGACAAAGTTGCTACGTCGCGGCGGGGAAACAATTTCACTATCACACGGTATGTGGACACACCGACACAAGAAAGCAAAAACGGCTGCCGCTCATTACCTTGAATTCTGTAGGCAGCAAGGTGGAAGGCGAACTGACGAGACCACTCTTGCCAGGTCTCGTGGTTCGGGTCGTAGTGCCTAAAAGGCGGTGCAACGGCAGGTTGTGGCTGCGGTAGCGGTGAAGCGGCTGCGGCCGCATCGGTGTGCAGCGCACGTTGACCCTGGACGAGCTGTCCAAGGGCATCCAGTAACGCCTGCGTCTGCTGATTCTGCAAGCGATAAAATTCGGACAGTACATCTGGAGAATGTGGCGAAGCCATGACACAAATAAATGTAAGCAATCAGAAATAAATGTAAGCAATCAGAAAAAGGTCCTTTTCCCTCGTCGCCAATAATTGTAGTGTCGGTAGCTGGACCGACACCGTGATGTTGATTGCTGAAAAGGAATGCTAAACTAACGCTGTGGCCGATAGTGCACGAACGGCAATAAGCATACGGGCGTGAAGTCTGGAACATAAAAACTTATGAATGAATAAGAAGAAAAGTATGTAGATGCTTTTTACTTAACTTTTAATAATTCCTTGGAATACATCTCTCTTGAATACTCGAAGCTATAGGCACTGATACAAATGGCTCCTTGCTAGTTCGTAGCCATTAACTTCTGATGGCTATTCTGTCTCTCGGCTAATGAGAGAGAAAGGCTTCGTACAACTGGGCGATAGCTAGGTTCGCGTACAACTGGGCGGTAGCTTGGTTCTCGTACAACTGGGGTCGAGTCCACTCTCGTATCACGAGACCTGCCTTGGTGGTGGCGCTAGGTCTGCGATCACAGTGGCGACACGCGGGTCCGACATGTACTACATGGACCGCGGCCGATTTAAACTACCACCTAGCAAGTGTGGTGTCTGGCGGTGACACCACAGTTATGATGAAGGAGATTTGTATTATCTAAGAACGTCATAATACGAGAACACAAAACATGTTCCATTATTCTACAACAGATTGACGTAAGCGAAATAGGCCTATAATTATTCGCATCTGATTTATGACCCTTCTTGAAAATGGGAACGACCTGCGCTTTCTTCCAGTCGCTAGGTACTTTACGTTCTTCCAGCGATCTACGATAAATTGCTGATAGAAAGGGGGCAAGTTCTTTAGCATAATCACTGTAGAATCTTAAGGGTATCTCGTCTGGTCCGGATGCTTTTCCGCTACTAAGTGATAGCAGTTGTTTTTCAATTCCGATATCGTTTATTTCAATATTTTCCATTTTGGCGTCCGTGCGACGGCTGAAGTCAGGGACCGTGTTACGATTTTCCGCAGTGAAACAGTTTCGGAACACTGAATTCAGTATTTCTGCCTTTCTTCGGTCGTCCTCTGTTTCGGTGCCATCGTGGTCAACGAGTGACTGAATAGGGGATTTAGATCCGCTTACCGATTTTACATATGACCAAAATTTTTTAGGGTTCTTGTTTAGATTGTTTGCCAATGTTTTATGTTCGAATTCGTTGAATGCTTCTCTCATTGCTCTCTTTACGCTCTTTTTCGCTTCGTTCAGCTTTTCCTTATCAGCTATGATTCGACTACTCTTAAACCTATGATGAAGCTTTCTTTGTTTCCGTAGTACCTTTCGTACATGATTGTTATACCACGGTGGATCTTTCCCCTCGCTTTGGACCTTAGTCGGTACGAACTTATCTAAGGCGTACTGGACGATGTTTCTGAATTTTTTCCATTTTTGTTCCACATCCTCTTCCTCAGAAATGAACGTTTGATGGTGGTCACTCAGATATTCTGCGATTTGTGCCCTATCACTCTTGTTAAGCAAATATATTTTCCTTCCTTTCTTGGCATTTCTTATTACACTTGTAGTCATTGATGCAACCACTGACTTATGATCACTGATACCCTCTTCTACATTCACGGAGTCGAAAAGTTCCGGTCTATTTGTTGCTATGAGGTCTAAAACGTTAGCTTCACGAGTTGGTTCTCTAACTATCTGCTCGAAGTAATTCTCGGACAAGGCAGTCAGGATAATGTCACAAGAGTCTCTGTCCCTGGCTCCAGTTCTGATTGTGTGACTATCCCATTCTATACCTGGTAGATTGAAGTCTCCCCCTATTACAATAGTATGATCACGAAACTTCTTCACGACGTTCTGCAGGTTCTCTCTGAGGCGCTCAACTACTACGGTTGCTGATGCAGGTGGTCTATAGAAGCATCCGACTATCATATCTGACCCACCTTTGATACTTAACTTAACCCAGATTATTTCACATTCGCATTCGCTAATAACTTCACTGGATATTATTGAATTCTTTACTGCTATAAATACTCCTCCACCATTGGCGTTTATCCTATCCTTGCGGTATATATTCCATTCTGTGTCTAGGATTTCGTTACTGTTCACTTCCGGTTTTAACCAACTTTCCGTTCCTAATACTATATGCGCACTATTTCCTTCAATAAGAGATACTAATTCAGGAACCTTGCCCTGGATACTCCTGCAGTTTACCAATATTACGTTAACTTTTCCTGTTTTTGGTCTCTGAGGACGGACGTTCTTTATCAACGATGATAATGTCCTCTCTGGTAAGCCGTCAGGTATTTTATCGTTTCGCCCAAGGGGGGGTCCCTCTAACCTAAAAAACCCCCGTGTGCACGCCACACGTACTCTGCTACCCTAGTAGCTGCTTCCGTTGTGTAGTGCACGCCTGACCTGTCTAGGGGGGCCCTACAGTTCTCCACCCAATAACGGAGGTCGATGAATTTGCAACCATTATAGTCGCAGAGTCGTCTGAGTCTCTGGTTTAGACCCTCCACACGGCTCCAAACCAGAGGACCGCGATCGACTCTGGGCACTATGCTGCAGATATTAAGCTCAGCTTGCACTCCGCGTGCGATGCTGGTTGTCTTCACCAAATCAGCCAGCCGCCGGAAGGAACCAAGGATGGCCTCAGAACCCAAGCGGCAGGCGTCATTCGTTCCGACATGTGCTACTATCTGCAGCCGGTCACACCCAGTGCGTTCAATAGCTGCCGGAAGGGCCTCCTCCACATTACGGACGAGACCCCCCGGCAAGCACACCGATCGCCTCGCGAACATTAATAATGTTTATATGCAAATTTAAGTGCATAAGAACTGAAGACCACGTATTTTAGTTATTAGTTTAGTCAAGTCCCTCTATTTTTAAGAGATTCTTAAATACACAGAATGGATCCAAACTCCACAGACAAATTTTTGGAGGCTTTTCATGGATACTTTGTAAGTATTTTGGCATACGGGACCTTTGGCCTTCGTTGACTCGTTATCAATACAAATAAGCGATGATCAACGGCATGAGGATGCAGAAAGCAATGGAAACTCCTGCATTAAAGACACATAGCGTGTACACATAGGACGTAGCCTGTAAGTGTCTCCATTGGCAAAAGATTCCGGACTACTCCCTCATTCGGATCTCCGGACAAAGGTGTGATGATTATGAAAAAAAGAATCAATAACCAATGAAAGGATAACGTTCTACGGGTCAGGGAGTAGAATGTTAGGAGTTTGAACGTCGAAAGGAATATAGAAAATTTAAAAGGGAAATGTTAAGTATCAAGCTAAGAATAGTGGCGGTCACTGAAGTGAAATGGAAAGAAGGCAAGGATTTCTGGTCAGATAAGTATAGTGTAATATCGACAGCAGCAGAAAGTGGTATAATCGGAGTGGAATTCGTTATGAATAAGAACGTAGGGCAGAGAATGACTTACTGAGTTATTGTGAACAGATCAGTGATAGGATTGTCCTCATCAGAATCGACAGCAAACCAACACCGACATCGATAGTTCAAGTATAAACGCCGACATCTCAAGCCGAAGATGAAGAGATAGAGAAAGTGTGTGAGCGTAATGAACGGGGAATTCAGTAAGTAAATGGAGATGAAAATCAAATAGTGATGAGAGACTGAAACACGATTGTAGGGGAAAAAACAGATGAAAGGGTTACGGGAGAACGTGGACTTCGTAGTTGGAATGAGAGAGGAAAAAGAGTAATTGAGTTCTACCATTCATTTCAGATGGTAATAGCGAATCACTAGTTATACTTGGAAATTGTCGAGAGATACAGGAAGATTTCAGTTAGATTACGTCGTGGTCAGACAGAGATTCCGAAAACAGGTATTGGATTGTAAGGTGTACCCAGGGGCAGATGTAGACTCAGATCAATTTGGTAATGATGAAGAGTAGGCTGAAGTTTAAGAGACTAGTCATGAAGACTTAATGAAAGGAAATGCTGAGGAATGAAATATGCTTTAAGTTCTCTGGGGCTATAGATACTGCGAAAAGGAATAGCTGAGTACGCAGTTGAGTTGAAGAGAAATGAACATCTCTAAAAAGGGAAAACATAGTAGAAGTTGGAGACAAAAACGTAGGAACAAGGAAAGTAATTGCGAAGAAACCATGGGTAACAGAAGAAGTACTTCATGATCGACGAAGGATGGAAGTACAAAAATGTTCAGGTAAAATCAAGATTACAGAAATACAAGTCACTTAGGAATGAAATAATAGGAAGTTGAGGGAAGCAAGGCGAAATTGCTACATGCAAAATGTAAAGAAATAGGAGAAAAGGATTGTCGGAAGGTCTATCCCAACATATAGGAAAATGAAAAGGGATGGATAACAAGCCATTGGGAATTCTAAAATTATTGGGGGGGGGGGGGGGGGGGTGGCAACAAACGATTATTCACGTTGGTGTGTAGAGTCTATCAGGCGACATACCATCAGACTTTCGGAAATATACCATCAACATAATTTCGAAGATAACAAGAGCCGAAAATTGCGAGAATTGTCGCACAATCAGCTTAACAGATCTTGCATTCAAGGTGCTGAGAAGAATGATACACAGAAAAATGGAAAAGAAACAGACGATGTGTTAAATGACGATCAGTTTGACTTTAGGAAAGGTCAAGGTACCAGAGAGGCAGTTCTGACGTAGCGGTTGATAATGGAAGTAAGAGTGAAGAAACAGGCATATATGAAGATATGTTCATAGGATTTGTCAGCTCGAAAATTCGTTTGACAATGTAAAATGGTGTAAGATGTTCGAAATTCTGAGAAAAGTAGGGGTAAGGTATAGGGAAAGAAGGAAAGTATACAATATGTACTGTAGTGTCACGGAATAGTAAAGAGTTGGAAACATGGAATATTGTCAAAGTGTCGTTGCCTATGCCGAGAGCCAGAGGCAGTAGGTTAGCCAAGCGGTAAGAGGATTGCACATGTATCAGAATGTGTCGTCACGCCTGGTTACACACAACAGGCGAGAGAGAATTGCTTAGCACGTGGGTTTGTGTTAGATGGAGACTTTCGTAGAGTGTAAGACAGAGGTATAGCGTCAGCTGTACTGCATTTCATAACTTCGCATAAGTCTGTCGTAACAACACATAACTCTGTCATAAGAACACCTAAGGGGCGAGTACGACAGATGAATCAGCAGTATAAGTGGAACGAATGCGTTCATTACAAACGAGCATGACGTCAGGACGTCGCTCGTGCTTCCTTTAAATACGCCAGCTTTCATAGCAACAAGGCACTTGCAGTTACACATCAGTTAGATGTGTACTGGGTCGCTGCGTAGCGCTCAGCTCGGTGATCGAATGTTAATCTTTATTAAGGAGATGTTGCAGTAAGGGCGGCCCATCCAGCAGCAGACGTGAGGGGACAGTACCAGCTCTGGTCCGCCCTGCTGCCGCTGTCAATTATCGACCCAGGATTATCAGACACCGCGGCAGACTCGCTCGCCGCCAATGCTGACCACATCAGTGAACCGTCGTCGAGATCGTGCGGGGCCTAGGCCTTGTGCATCCGCCGTCCCAACTGGGTAAGCCTACGATGCTGGGCGAATGCAGCCCGTTCCTCCCGTCCACCGCGGACGAGCCGCCAGGAGGAGCAGGGAAGAAGACGGGGTGGGATAGAGTACACTCCACACTACGAGAACACTTCTCGTGCTGACAGCGCCGGGACTCCAACCCGGAGCCTCCTACACGCAGCAGCCTGCTGTCTGCTGCCCAGCCGGCCGACCAGCCGGGCGCCGCCAGCCACGAGCAGCCGAAGTGAGGACATTCCACAGCTAGGTCACAGCACGCGGCGCTGCGCCAGCAAGACTGGTGCGGCCTGGAGCTGGTGTCATCGCTCCAAGTCAGCGAGGACTCGGTGGAGGTCGTTGATATCACCAAGCTCAGTCAGCCTGTGTTATGCGGGCCACATTGTACTCGGCAGGAATAAAGGTGTCATGATTTAATAATGTTTCTTTGGCGTTTCTGATTCGTCTACAGTCATTTCATAGCATCCTGTCAAATGGAGAGGTCACTGCTCAGCTTCCAGTCCACTGTAGGCGACTGGGACCACCGGGGCGCCTACAGATTTGGTGTCAGAAGTCCTTGCGCCCACCGCCCATGGATTTGGTATCAGAAGTGTTCGAACTGCCCGCTACAGCACTGGCCTGGTGATCTGGTATCTGGAGTCATCGACACCGCCACTGCAGGACTGACACCACAGAACAGTCGACTCTATGTTAATAACTATGGATGCACGTTCTTTGTTGGGAGTGCACTTTGTGAAACCTGCAGAAATAGCACTTTTATCTGAGTTTAAGGGAAACAGTTGGGAAACGTACTTGGTACCAGTCAGATGTTGTTGTTGTTGTGGTCTTCAGTCCTGAGACTGGTTTGATGCAGCTCTACATGCTACTCTATCCTGTGCAAGCCTCTTCATCTCCCAGTGCCTACTGCAGCCTACATCCTTCTGAATCAGTTTAGTGTATTCATCTCTAGGTCTCCCTCTACGATTTTTACCCTCCACGCTGCCCCCCAATGCTAAATTTGTGATCCCTTGATGCCTCAGAACATGTCCTACCAACCGGTCCCTTCTTGTCAAGTAGTGCCACAAACTTCTCTTCTCCCCAATTCTATTCAATACCTCCTCATTAGTTATGTGATATACCCATCTAATCTTCAGCATTCTTCTGTAGCACCACATTTCGAAAGCTTCTATTCTCTTCTTGTCTAAACTATTTATCGTCCATGTTTCACTTCCATACATGGCTACACTCCATACAAATACTTTCAGAAACGACTTCCTAACACTTAAATCAATACTCGACGTTAACAAACTTCTCTTCTTGAGAAACGCTTTCCTTCTCATTGCCAGTCTACATTTTATATCCTATCTACTTCGACCATCATCAGTTATTTTCCTCCCCAAATAGCAAAACTCCTTTACCACTTTAAGTGTCTCAATTCCTAATCTAATTCCCTCAGCATCACCTGACTTAATTCGACTACATTCCATTATCCTCGTTTTGCTTTTGTTGATGTTCATCTTATACCCTCCTTTCAAGACGCTGTCCATTCCGTTCAACTGCTCTTCCAAGTCCTTTACAGTCCCTGACAGAATTACAATGTCATCGGCGAACTCAAAGTTTTTATTTCTTCTCCATTGTTTTTAATACCTACTCCGAACTTTTCTTTTGTTTCCTTTATTGCTTGCTCAATATACAGATTGAATAACATCGGGGATAGGCTACAACCCTGTCTCACTCCGTTCCCAACCATTGCTTCCCTTTGATGCCCCTCGACTCTTATAACTGCCATCTGCTTTCTATACAAATTGTAAATAGCCTTTCGCTCCCTGTATTTTACCCCTGCCACATTTAGAATTTGAAAGAGAATATTCCAGTCAACATTGTCAAAAGCTTTCTCTAAGTCTACAAATGCTAGAAACGTAGGTTTGTCTTTCCTTAATCTTTCTTCTAAGATAATTCGTAAGGTTAGTATTGCCTCACATGTTCTAACATTTCTACGGAATCCAAACTGGTGTTCCCTGAGGTCGGCTTCTATCACTTTCTCCATTCGTCTGTTAAGAATTCGCGTTAGTATTTTGCAGCTATGATCTATTAAACTGATAGTTAGGTAATTTTCACATCTGTCGACACCTGCTTTCTTTGGGATTGGAATTATCATTCTATTCTTGAAGTCTGAGGGAATTTCGCCTGTCTCATACATCTTGCTCACCAGATGGTAGAGTTTTGTCAGGACTGGCTCTCCCAAGGCTGTCAGTAGCTCTAATGGAATGTTGTCTACTCCGGGGGGCTTGTTTCGACTCAGGTCTTTCAGTGCTCTGTCAAACTCTTCACGCGGTATCATATCTCCCATTTCATCTTCATCTACATCCTCTTCCATTTCTATAACACTGGCCTCAAGTACATCGCCCTTGTATAGACCCTCTATATACTCCTTCCACCTTTCTGCTTTCCCTTCTTTGCTTAGCTCTTGATATTTATGCAAGTGGTTCTCCTTTCTCCAAAGGTCGCTTTCATTTTCCTGTAGGCAGTGTCTATTTTACCCCTAGTGAGATAAGCCTCTGCATCATTACATTTGTTCTCTAGCCATCCCTGCTTGGCCATTTTGGACTTCCTGTCAATATCATTTTTGAGACGTTTGTATTCCTTTTTGCCTGCTTCATTTACTGCATTTTTATATTTTCTCCTTTCATCAATGAAATTCAATATTTCTTCTGTTACCCAAGAGTGTCTAGTACCCCTCGTCTTTTTACCTATTTGATCCTCTGCTGCCTTCACTATTTCATCCCTCAAAGCTACCCATTCTTCTTCTACTGTATTTCTTTCCCCCATTCTTGTCAATTGTTCCCTTATGCTCTCTCTGAAACTCTGTACAACCTCTGGTTCTTTCAGTTTATCCAGGTCCTATCTCCTTAAATTCCCACCTTTTTGCAGTTTCTTCAGTTCTAATCTACAGCTCATAACCAATAGATTGTGGTCAGAGTCCATATCTGCCCCTGGAAATGTCTTACAATTTAAAATCTGGTTCCTAAAGCTCTGTCTTACCATTATATAATCTATCTGAAACCTTTTAGTATCTCCAGGGTTCTTCCATGTACACATCCTTCTTTTATGTTTCTTGAACCAAGTGTTAGCTATGATTAAGTTAAGCTCTGCGCAAAATTCTTCCAGGCGGCTTCCTCTTTCATTTCTTGCCCCCAATCCATATTCACCTACTATGTTTCCTTCTCTCCGTTTTCCTACTCTCGAATTCCAGTCACCCATGACTATTAAATTTTCGTCTCCCTTTACTACCTGAATAATTTCTTTTATCTCATCGTACATTTCATCAATTTGTTCGTCATCTGCAGAGCTAGTTGGCATATAAACTTGTACTACTGTAGTATGCGTGGGCTTCGTGTCTATCTTGGCCACAATAATGCGTTCACTATGCTGTTTGTAGTAGCTTACCCGCACTCTTATTTTTTTATTCAGTATTAAGCCTACTCCTGCATTACCCCTATTTGATTTTGTATTTATAACCCTGTATTCACCTGACCAGAAGTCTTGTTCCTCCTGCCACCGAACTTCACTAATTCCCACTATATCTAACTTAAACCTATCCATTTAGCTTTTCAAATTTTCTAACCTACCTGCCCGATTAAGTGATCTGACATTCCACGCTCCGATCCGTAGAACGCCAGTTTTCTTTCTCCTGATAACGACGTCCTCTTGAGTAGTCCCCGCCCTGAGATCCGATGTACTGTGTGTAATTTAACGGAGTATGGGGACCCATGCACGAAGTTTGTACCAGTACAATGTTCAATTTGTAGACGGTTTGGTCACGCAGTGCAGAATTGTACAGCGTGTCGCTGGGCAATAACAAGGCGGAAGGATTAATTTTGTTTAGTTGTGCATTGTGAGTCTTGTTTGTCTTCTTGTGTGTAGTGCTCAACTGTGACAAAGGAGTGGAGTAGCTAGTGTAGTTATTGTTCTGAGGAGTAAATTCAGTATAGAGTAAGTTGTTGGTAATTTGCACAAATCATGCCGGAAACAAGATCCGTTAATACTGAAGTGAGTATAGCTGCTCTGACGGAGCCCGTCTCAAAATTGTTAGAAGAGAATGCGCAGCATGTTACGTCATGTAGAATTACTGACGCAAATGGAGACCTTGCGTTCGGCGCAAGAGTCGCAAACGGGTTCAAGTGAGAGCAAGTTTGTAGCAATGTCCAACCTTGCAATGTATCCTTCAGTGGCTAACCTGATCACGCCTTTCTCGGGTAAAACAACAGAGGATGTGACAGCGTTCATTAACGATGTTTTGGCAACAGCTGCAAGGAGCAATTGGTTGGACGTAACTACGTTGCGTATGGCAAATTTGCGACTTGCAGGGGAAGCCAAGACGTTCGTGATGTACCATGAGACGCTTAGTAAGGCGAGCACGTTTGAAGAATTGGCAGATGGGTTACGACAAAGATATCGTAAGCAGAATAGTGCAAGATTTTTTAGGGAGAAGTTAGCTAATTTGACACAGAAGGTCAATGAGACAGTGGAGTCTTTTTCAGATAGGATACGGAAAATTAATTCGCAGACCTATGAATTATCGGGTAATCCTGATGCGGATCGTGTATTACTACGAGAGGCAGAAAACAGAGCCCTCGATGTATTCCTCAGAGGAATTCCTGCAGAACTGTCTCGTAGGGTTAGGATGGAGAATCCTGGGGAGTTAGCTGCAGCACTGTGTATTGCAACGCATCTGCAGGAGGTAGACATTGCAACAAGGGTTCGCAATGATAAACGCATTTTTGCGTCGGAGAGGAATTGTTACCGTTGTGGGAGGAAAGGTCACGTGAAGGCTCAATGCAGACAGCCGCTGTGCTAAGCTTGTAAACGCTACGGTCACAAAGCGAATGAGTGTCGCAGTAAGCAGAATGGTAACGGGAATAAACAGGAAAAAGCGTTTAACGGGAACGGGAGTGTTTCGTCCGTCGGAAGACATTCCCGGTAAGCAGAAGTACGGTGAAAACTAGTACAGAGATGGATTGTTGCTTGATGGGTATTGTAAGGAATAACAGATGTAAGTTTTTGATTGATACAAGGGCACATGTATCTGTTGGTAGTCTAGATCTCGTGGGTAGGAGAAGACTAGGTACTCCTAGGTATAGATTACGTGGAGTGAGTTGCAATCATTGGGTACAACACAGCTCGTTTTTAAGATTGGAACTGTAGAGTTCGGAGAGCAAATGGAAGTGTTGCCAACTGTGGGACAAGGGTATTCTGTGATGCTCGGACTCGACTTCCTCGATAAACACCATGCCAAAATTAGTCTTTCACAGCGTACAGTTGAACTTAGTGGAAACTTGTTTTCAATGGGTACAACAGCTGTAAATGTTTGTACGTCGCGAGGTGCATCCGTTGCTAAGATGTCACCAATTGAACCGCGTACAAGGGCATTAAAGATGATTGCGCATGTCAAAGTGCCTTCAGGTGCAGGGAAGTTAGTTTGGTTGTCAGTAGGTACCGATGCACCACAGCAGAGACTGTGTGTGGTGGAGCCACTGCAGAGCAATGAAGCACTGGATGAAATGCATTGTTTTATTAAGAGGAGCGTTGCGCGTGTAACGGATATACGAGGGCAGTTCAATAAGTAATGCAACACATTTTTTTTCTCGGCCAATTTTGGTTGAAAAAACCGGAAATTTCTTGTGGAATATTTTCAAACATTCCCGCTTCGTCTCGTATAGTTTCATTGACTTCCGACAGGTGGCAGCGCTGTGCGGAGCTGTTAAAATGGCGTCTGTAACGGATGTGCGTTGCAAACAACGGGCAGTGATCGAGTTTCTTTTGGCGGAAAACCAGGGCATCTCAGATATTCATAGGCGCTTGCAGAATGTCTACAGTGATCTGGCAGTGGACAAAAGCACGGTGAGTCGTTGGGCAAAGCGTGTGTCATCATCGCCGCAAGGTCAAGCAAGACTGTCTGATCTCCCGCGTGCGGGCCGGCCGTGCACAGCTGTGACTCCTGCAATGGCGGAGCGTGCGAACACACTCGTTCGAGATGATCGACGGATCACCATCAAACAACTCAGTGCTCAACTTGACATCTCTGTTGGTAGTGCTGTCACAATTGTTCACCAGTTGGGATATTCAAAGGTTTGTTCCCGCTGGGCCCCTCGTTGTCTAACCGAACACCATAAAGAGCAAAGGAGAACCATCTGTGCGGAATTGCTTGCTCGTCATGTGGCTGAGGGTGACAATTTCTTGTCAAAGATTGTTACAGGCGATGAAACATGGGTTCATCACTTCGAACCTGAAACAAAACGGCAATCAATGGAGTGGCGCCACACCCACTCCTCTACCAAGAAAAAGTTTAAAGCCATACCCTCAGCCGGTAAAGTCATGGTTACAGTGTTCTGGGACGCTGAAGGGGTTATTCTGTTCGATGTCCTTCCCCGTGGTCAAACGATCAACTCTGAAGTGTATTGTGCTACTCTTCAGAAATTGAAGAAACGACTTCAGCGTGTTCGTAGGCACAAAAATCTGAACAAACTTCTCCTTCTTCATGACAACGCAAGACCTCACACAAGTCTTCGCACCCGAGAGGAGCTCACAAAACTTCAGTGGACTGTTCTTCCTCATGCACCCTACAGCCCCGATCTCGCACCGTCGGATTTCCATATGTTTGGCCCAATGAAGGACGCAATCCGTGGGAGGCACTACGCGGATGATGAAGAAGTTATTGATGCAGTACGACGTTGGCTCCGACATCGACCAGTGGAATGGTACCGTGCGGGCATACAGGCCCTCATTTCAAGGTGGCGTAAGACCGTAGCATTGAATGGAGATTACGTTGAAAAATAGTGTTGTGTAGCTAAAAGATTGGGGAATAGCCTGGTGTATTTCAATGCTGAATAAAACAACCCCTGTTTCAGAAAAAAAAGTGTTGCATTACTTATTGAACTGCCCTCGTAAATGGGGAACTGATGATTCTGGTCAGTGTAGATAATTTTGGGGCAGATGAAGTGGATCTCCCAAAGGATTTAGTGGTAGCAAGTTTGGAAATACTCGACGATGAGGATATAGGTGAATCCCAAGGTGATTATAACGTCAAGCAAACCGTCAAGGCATGTGTACTACGTAATAAGATTCGTCATTTGGAGAATGGTGATCGGAAAGCTATGGAAGCTCTGTTATTAGAGTATTTAGATTTGTTTGATTCAGAAGGTCCATTACCAGCAACTCCTATTACACAGCACCATATACCGAACAATGTTGATGGATGTGCAATTTCCGCGAACGCCTTTACATATCGTCTGCAGTAATTACATAAACCGACATACTGCCGAACTTGTTTAGTGGTCTGTGGTACTGGAAAACCACGCACAGCCGACGTTAGACGAGGATCCGTTCTTACCCCATCCTGACTGATAATATGCCCAAGATAAGTCACTTGCGTCTGAGCAAACTGACATTTCTCGAAATTAAGCGTAAGATTTGGCTCTCTTAGCCTACTAAATACTTCGTTCAGTCGTTCCACATGCTCTTCTATATTACGCGAAAAGTAACAATATCAAGGTATACCATAGCAATCTTCTGTTTCAGTCCCCGAAGCACACCATCTAACAGACGCTGGAAAGTATCAGGAGCGTTTTTCAACCCAAATGGCATCCTGCGATACTGAAAGTGACCAAGGCTTGTTGTAAAGGCCGTCTTCGGTCTATCCTCGGGACTTACTTCTATCTGATGGTACCCACTCTTTAGATGTAGTGTCGAAAAATATTTACACCGACCTAGGTTATCCAATGGACGAACATAACGGGTTCATAGGACGTTAGTTAAGATGATTAGCCATTACGTAAATTCAGAACACACGGACTGGAACGTGTATTTAAATCTGTTGACAAGCACATACAACGCGAAAGTTCATACAGGAACGGGGCTCTCTCCGTATGAGGTAATTTATGATCGGAAAATGCCGTCACCATTTGGTGTGCTCAAACCTCAGGTAGGTTCACAGGATGAGTCAGTGAAGAATTTCGTCAAGAAATTGAGAGAGATTTGGCAAAGGGTACGGCATGCTAACACTAAAGCTTTCGAGAAACAAGAGAGTATTGGGCAAAGAAGGTAAACTGCCGCAATACAGAATTGGTCAATGGGTATTGTTGGCTAATCCTTATGTTCCAAAGGGTAAAACGAAGGAGTTTTTGACGAAATATTCTGGACCGTATCAGGTAAAAGAAATAGTGTTTCCAGTGAACGTAAAGTTGCAGTTACCAATCAAGTCGTCAGTAGTTCATGTGAGTAGGATTAAGCTGTTTAAGGGCGCATTGGATGCGTTATCGCAGATTCCTCCAGCAGTAACAAAGGGTGTGACGGTACTGAAGCTAAAAGAACAGCAGAGGAACGTTCCTTACGCACTTAGGTCTAGGCATAAGTAGATTAAGTGTCCTCAGGGAGGACCATGTCGTATTTATTGTTATTAGGTAATAGGGTATGTGTAGTTTTTACTTGTCATTTGTGTGTTTTAGACGTGGTAAGGAAGGTGCCGTGCCAGGATGTGGCCCAGGAAACTTTTCGTCAGTCTGGTACTGCTACACTGTTGCAGGGGAAAGGTGGTGCAGGTGCAACCATTAGACAAGGGAATTTTGTTTGCAAGACAATTCGATGTGGTATTGTCAAGCCGCAGGTGGTCAATTGTGTTCACGTATAATATATGGGGAGTGAGGAATGATGTACGGACACTGCAGGATAGGTTTACGGCGGTACAGGCGGCCACGGAGGAGGGGGGGTTGTTTCAAGACATACGGAACGAGTATCAGGAATTGAAGTCTCATACGAAAAGCTGCGAAGGCAGCTGTAACAAGTAACGGAAGTGGTCCGGCAAACGCTCGTTCGCAGGAAACGAGGGTGGTTGAATGCAGGGGGAAAATAGCTGAAAACAGCGTTTGGAACCGCGGACGAGGAAGATATAACGAATTTAAATAGTACGGTGGGGGAGGTGCAGGAGCTGGCGGAGGAGACAAAGTGGATTGGCACACGACACGTATAGGTAACATGGAGCAGGGGATGTGTAATGTCACTAGAACAGTGCGGGAGTTGACGTCAGACCTGGAACGGTATGCAGAAAATACCAGGAAAGTGTTGAATGGGGATATAGAGGCTATACAGGCGAGATTGAGCCGAATAGATGGGAAAATACAAGTAGCAGCTTTATTGAGGGCATTAGCAGACAGGGTAGACGATGTGCATGTCGAATTGGAAGCGTTATATGAAGCTATGCATCACGCAGTGCATGGGCAATTGAGTGCCACTTTTTTAGGTCCAGATCAGGTGCTGAAGGCGTTGCTGAAAGCGCAGAAAGAATTCTCGGAAGGAGTGCGTCATGTCGTGCCTCCAGCGAAGCGGAATTTACCGTTATTCTATCGCATGTCTAAAGTGAGAGTAATTACGGATCAGGCAAGTATACACGTAGAAGTGCAAATACCAGTGATGGGTATCAATTTGCGGTACCAGTGTTATACAGTACACCCGTATCCAATTAGATGGGGGTGCACTCGGCAAGTGGGTGCAAGTGAACTCCGGAAGAGTTGTTAGTGTCCAGACGGAGGAGTGCTCATGTGGTAATGTCTACGGAAGATTTGACAGACTGTTTCAGGGGAAGTGTTTTTATTTGTCCAGCAAAGGAGATGGTAACCCACAATCATTCGTGTGAGATGCAGTTGTTCTTAGGGAATATGGAAACCTTAGAATGCGAAAAGAAGGTGTTACTTCCAGGCCGAAATTTCAGAAAGTTGGGGAACATTGGATTTACTCTGTGTTCGAACTAGAGACCATAGTTGCCACTTGTTACAGAAATGGTAGACTGAAAGATATATCAAGTGGGTTATTGATTAATGGCACTGGATGTGAAATAGTAGGGAAGCAATTTCACCTACCAGCTACTTTCACGGGTACAACAATGATTAACGTGACACAGCCTATATTGTATTATCCAGAGGAACCACCACACATATTGCCTCGCCAGGACGTAACGTTTATTAACGAGTCCTTGGATCCCACATTGCTACAATCTTTAGATACCCTGATTATCTCAGAAAAAGAGCAGATCTCAGTTAATCAACTACTGCAGCACGTGCAGCAATATTAGGAGAAACGTAAGCAAAACACAATTATATTTGGTGTGTCAACGACTAGCATAATCTTAGTTCTAGTGTTTATTTGTGCAACTTACTTCTGTATGCAGAATAAGATGTCTCGTTCTCAAATAGCAACCGTACATCAAATACCTATGGGATGGATTGGGAATAGTGGAATGTAATATAAATACTCGTAAATAACCAATGATAAGATTGGAATCAGTATTAAGTGTAAATAGATTATTAGCGGATAAGAAAAGTTTTACAGTGTTGAAGGAGTAGTTGTAAGATACCTGCAGAGTATAAGGAAGTATGGTGTGCACAACCAGTAAGTCTAGAATTGTAAAATACGGGACGAATTTTCTTAAAGGAGGGGGATGTGTAGTGTCACAGAATAGTAAAGAGTTGGAAACGTGGAATATTGTCAAAGTTTCGTTGCCTATGCCGAGAGCCAGAGGCAGTAGGTTAACCAAGAGGTAAGAGGATTGCACATGTATTGGGATGTGTCGTCACGCAGGGGAAGTGGCCTGGTTACACACAACAGGCGATAGAGAATTGCTTAGCATGTGGGTTTGTGTTAGACGGAGACTTTCGTAGAGAGCAAGACAGAGGTATAGCATCAACTGTACTGCATTTCATAACTTCGCGTAAGTCTGTCGTAACAACACGTAACTCTCACAAGAACACCTAAGGGGTGAGTACGACAGATGAATCAGCAGTATAAGTGGAACGAATGCGTTCATTACAAACGAGCATGACGTCAGGACGTCGCTCGTGCTTCCTTTAAATACGCCAACTTTCATAGCAACAAGGCACTCGCAGTTAGACTTGCAGTTAGATGTGTACTGGGTCGCTGTGTAGCGCTCAGCTCGATGACCGACATGTTAATCTTTATTAAGATGTTGCAGTAAGGGCGGCCCATCCAGCAGCAGACATGAGGGGACAGTACCAGCTCTGGTCCTCTCTGCTGTCGCTGTCAATCATCAACGCAGGATTAGCAGACACCGCGGCAGACTCGCCCGCCGCCAATGCTGACCACATCAGTGAACCGTCGTCGAGATCGTGCGGGACCTAGGCCCTGCGCATCCGCCGTCACAACTGGGTAAGCCTACGATGCTGGGGGACTGCAGCCCGTTCCGCTCGTCCACCGCGGACGAGCCGCCAGGAGGAGCAGGGAAGAAGACGGGGTGGGATAGAGTACACTCCACGCTACGAGAACACTTCTCGTGCTGACAGCGTCGGGACTCCAACCCGGAGCCTCCTACGCGCAGCGGCCTGCTGTCCGCCGACCAGCCGGGCGCCGCCAGCCACTCGAGGCCGAAGTAAGGGCATTCCACCGCTACGTCACAGCACGCGGCGCTGCGCTAGCAAGACTGGTGCGGCCTGGAGCTGGTGTCATCGCTCCAAGTCAGCGAGGACTCGGTGGAGGTCGTTGATATCACCAAGCTCAGTCAGCCTGTGTTATGCGGGCCACATTGTACTCGGCAGGAATAAAGGTGTCATGAATTAATAATGTTTCTTTGGCGTTTCTGACGCGTCCACAGTCATTCCCTAGCATCCTGTCAACTGGAGAGGTCACCACTCGGCTTCCAGTCCACCGTAGGCGACCGGGACAACCGGGGCGCCTACAGTACAACTGTCAAGAGCGAAAAATAATATTGGAAGACCAAGAACGAAGTACAGAGATTAAAAATGGTGTAAAGCAGGAATGCAGTCTGTCGCCCCTGCTGTTCAATCTGTAACTTGAAGAAGCAATGAGGAAGTTAAAGAAAGGTTCAAGAGTGGGATTAAAATTCAAGGTGAAAAAATAGCAATGTTAAGATTTGCTGATGATACACCTACCTTCAGTGAAAGTGACGAAAAATTACACGATTTATTGAATGGAAGGAACATTCTAATGAATACAGAAGATGGATTGAGAGTAAATCGAAGAAAGATGAAAGTAATGAGAAGTAGCAGAAATAAGAACAGCAAGAAACTCAACATTATAATTGGGTGATCACAAAGCAATTGAAGTTAAGGAATTCTGCTATCTAGGCAGCAAAATAACCCATGACGAACGGATCAAGGAGGGCATATAAAACAGAATATCACAGACAAAAAGGGCATTCCTGGCGAAGAGAAGACCACTTGTAAGGTGTCAGGCAAATCCAACACCTTCCATGAAAACCCTGACATGATAAGCAAATCCAGTAGTATGTCACATAGCTCCGAATAAATCGTGACATTAAATTAACCAAAGTAATACGAGTAACGAGTGAGCAAATGGAATACCACAGACTAACACAAGAATGCCTAAATGCATGTTATACCTTCTCACCGTGAGACAGACGCAGTTCCGAGGGGAGAAACGAGAACTGAAGCCGAGAGCAGAACCGTGTTAAGCTAGAAGGCCCTACGATATGGGACGGACACCCGCGTCGCCAGCTAACCGTTAGGACCACCCCCCAGCCCATGTTAAAAGCTAGAGCCTTAGCGCGAGACTTTTTCGCGTCTCTGTTACGTCAGGACCACCCCACAGCCCATGTTAAAAGCTAGAGCCCTCCAGAAGAACAGTATAGATCTTACGATAACACAAAAAGGGCCACCCCAACTGCATGTTTTAGCGTGAGACTTTTTCGCGTCTCTGTTACGTCAGGACCAACCCCCAGCCCATGTTAAATGATAGAGCCCTCCAGAAGAACAGTATAGATCTTACGATAACGCTAAAAGGACCACACTAGCTGCAAGATTTAGCGTGAGACTTTTTCACGTCTCTGTTACGTTGCAAACTATAAAAACATTGCCCCACCACGAAAAATATAACGTTTCTCATTGGATGGACAGAATTTTTGTAGGCGGAGCTTAAGGTTAACATTGAGACCCTGATTGGTCAGATGAAAACACAGCCAGATAGTTTGTTTAAACCAACTTCGGTAAATTGTAGTAAGGAGAAGTTAGGACAGAGTTGCTTCGGAGACGGCGAGGTGAGCATAGCTGTGCTGCCCGCCGCCCCCTGACGAACACCGCAAGGTAATGAACGCACGCGATGCCGCATAACAGCGCATAAAGCTTCACTCATAACTGCAGAAGTCTCATCTGTTACACCCCTTTTTTGCGTAATACTAGTGTCGATCGTCAATTAAAGCTCATGGTGTTCACATTTGCCACTTGAAGTAAAAATCTGAAACGCGATGATTTTTCTGTTATTTAGTTATTGAGAAGCCACATCAGTCACTGTAATTTACGACAAGTTAGATAAGTAATTAAAGATAATTGAGGGTCACTGTAGACCATTTTGGTAGTTTTCTCTTTTGTGAAACTTAATTTAAACCTAGATTATAGATGTGATATGGCATAGGTCATCCTTCGATCCATTGCAGAAGTTGCAAACCCATTCAGGGAATATTCGTTCACATTTTTGTTGAACGCAGTTGGTTTTTATCATCCTGTATTAAAACATTTCCTTTTATCAATAGTGCAATTTATAAACAATGTTTTGTGAGTAGAATAAAATTTCCAATGGTAAACTTAACTGCTGTTTCGACGTTATTTTACCAGCTAACTAAAAATAGGAAATCCTTGAACCCTTTCCACTAAATTTAGTTAGTATAAAAGAAATTATTCAGGCAGTGAAGCGGGACGAAAATTTAATAGTCATGGGTGACTGGAATTCGTCAGTAGGAAAAGGGAGAGAAGGAAACGTAGTAGATGAATATGGATTGGGGGGAAGAAATGAAAGAGGAAGCCGCCTTGTAGAATTTTGCACAGAGCATGACTTAATCATAGTTAACACTTGGTTCAAGAAACATAAAAGAAGGTTGTATACCTGGAAGAATCCTGGAGATACTAAGAGGTATCAGATAGATTATATAATGGTAAGACAGAGATTTAGGAACCAGGTTTTTTTAAATTGTAAGACATTTCCAGGGGCAGATGTGGATTCTGACCACAATCTATTGGTTATGAACTGCAGATTGAAACTGAAGAAACTGCAAAAAGGTGGGAATTTAAGGAGATGGGACCTGGATAAACTGAAAGAACCAGAGGTTGTAGAGAGTTTCAGGGAGAGCATAAGGGAACAATTGACAGGAACAAGCGAAAGAAATACAGTAGAAGAAGAATGGGTAGCTCTGAGGGATGAAGTAGTGAAGGCAGCAGACGATCAAGTAGGTAAAAAGACGAGGGCTAATAGAAATCCTTGGGTAACAGAAGAAATATTGAATTTAATTGATGAAAGGAGAAAATATAAGAATGCAGTAAATGAAGCAGGCAAAAAGGAATACAAACGTCTCAAAAATGAGATCGACAGGAAGTGCAAAATGGCTAAGCAGGGGTGGCTAGAGGACAAATGTAAGGATGTAGAGGCTTGTCTCACTAGGGGTAAGATAGATACTGCCTACAGGAAAATTAAAGAGACCTTTGGAGAGAAGAGAACCACTTGTATGAATATCAAGAACTCAGATGGCAACCCAGTTCTAAGCAAAGAAGGGAAGGCAGAAAAAAAAATGGCTCTGAGCACTATGGGACTCAACTGCTGAGGTCATTAGTCCCCTTGAACTTAGAACTAGTTAAACCTAACTAACCTAAGGACATCACAAACATACATGCCCGAGACAGGATTCGAACCTGCGACCGTAGCGGTCTTGCGGTTCCAGACTGCAGCGCCTTTAACCGCACGGCCACTTCGGCCGGCGGAAGGCAGAAAGGTGGAAGAAGTATATAGAGGCTTTATACAAGGGCGATGTGCTTGAGGACATTATTATGGAAATGGAAGAGGATGTAGATGAAGACGAAATGGGAGATAAGATACTGCGTGAAGAGTTTGACAGAGCACTGAAAGACCTGAGTCGAAACAAGGCCCCGGGAGTAGACAGCATTCCATTAGATCTACTGATGGCCTTGGGAGAGCCAGTCATGACAAAACTCTACCATCTGGTGAGCAAGATGTATGAGACAGACGAAATACCCTCACACTTCAAGAAGAATATAATAATTCCAATCCCAAAGAAAGCAGGTGTTGACAGATGTGAAAATTACCGAACTATCAGTTTAATAAGTCACAGCTGCAAATTACTAACGCGAATTCTTTACAGACGAATGGAAAAACTGGTAGAAGCGGACCTCGGGGAAGATCAGTTTGGATTCCGTAGAAATGTTGGAACACGTGAGGCAATACTAACCTTACGACTTATCTTAGAAGAAAGATCAAGAAAAGGCAAACCTCCGTTTCTAGCATTTGTAGACTTAGAAAAAGCTTTTGACAATGTTAACTGGAACACTCTCTATCAAATTCTGAAGGTGGCAGGGGTAAAATACAGGGAGCGAAAGGCTATTTACAATTTGTGCAGAAAACAGATGGCAGTTATAAGAGTCGAGGGGCATGAAAGGGAAGCAGTGGTTGGGAAAGGAGTGAGACAGGGTTGTAGCCTCTCCCCGATGTAATTCAGTCTGTATATTGAGCAAGCAGTAAAGGAAACAAAAGAAAAGTTCGGAGTAGGTATTAAAATTCATGGAGAAGAAATAAAAACTTGGAGGTTCGCCGATGACATTGTAATTCTTTCAGAGACAGCAAAGGACTTGGAAGAGCAGTTGAACGGAATGGACAGTGTCTTGAAAGGAGGATATAAGATGAACATCAACAAAAGCAAAACGAGGATAATGGAATGTAGTCAAATTAAATCGGGTGATGCTGAGGGAATTATTTTAGGAAATGAGACACTTAAAGTAGTAAAGGAGTTTTGCTATTTAGGGAGTAAAATAACTGATGATGGTCGAAGTAGAGAGGATATAAAATGTAGACTGGCAATGGCAAGGAAATAGTTTCTGAAGAAGAGAAATTTGTTAACGTCGAGTGTAGATTTAAGTGTCAGGAAGTCGTTTCTGAAAGTATTTGTATGGAGTGTAGCCATCTATGGAAGTGAAACATGGACGATAACTAGTTTGGACAAGAAGAGAATAGAAGCTTTCGAAATGTGGTGCTACAGAAGAATGCTGAAGATAAGGTGGGTAGATCACGTAACTAATGAGGAGGTATTGAATAGGATTGGGGAGAAGTTTGTGGCACGACTTGACTAGAAGAAGGGATCGGTTGGTAGGACATGTTTTGAGGCATCAAGGGATCACAAATTTAGCATTGGAGGGCATCGTGGAGGGTAAAAATCGTAGAGGGAGACCAAGAGATGAATACACTAAGCAGATTCAGAAGGATGTAGGTTGCAGTAGGTACTGGGAGATGAAGAAGCTTGCACAGGATAGAGTAGCATGGAGAGCTGCATCAAACCAGTCTCAGGACTGAAGACCACAACAACAACAAGATTCTTTTACAGGGAGTGCAGTGGAGCTGACGTTAAAATCATTAAGTATTTGGTTATATCATCGCTAGTCTCACTGAACTCTTCTGAACTCTGCATGTCATGCGTGGTCTGACGTCTCCTTACCAGCAACAGGTCCCAGGTTCAAACTAATCAATTCCCCAAAAAACACGCTCAGAGCGTCGTTGCCCGAAAGTGGTAGGGAGACACGATATAGAACAAACAGACACCACGCAGAATGTTAGACACTACTATCATACATAGCCCTTAATTTGAGGAAGAAATTTCAGAGAATGCACATTTGGATCACAGCATTTTGTGGCAGTGAGACACGGACTGTGGGTAAATTGGAGCAGAAGAGAATCGAAGCATCTGAGATGTGATGCTGGAGAAGAATGTTAAAAATTAGGTAGAACGATAAGGCAAGGAATGATTGGGTTCTCTGCAAACTCGCCAAGAAAAGGAATACTTGGAACAAAGTCAAGAATAAGGGAAAGGATAATAGGATCTCTGTTGAGACATCAGGTACTGACTTCCAAGGTACCAGAAGGAGCTGTAGAAGGTAAGAACTGAGAGGAAGACAGAGATTGGAATACATGCAGCAAATAATCGAAGACGTTGGTTGCTTATGCTACTCTGAGTTGGAAAGGGAACAGAAGAGGAATTCATGTTGGACCGCATCAAACCAGTCAGAAGACTGATGAATAAGAAAAAAGTAAGGATGGGAAGAATAAAACGGAGCATTCAGTTTAGAGTTTACACAGCGATAGTCGAAAAGGTCATCTAAATGTTCTTCGTTACGTTGACAGTACATTAGGTTTTCAATGCAACAGTCTTCACTTTGGTCGGGAGTTCGGTGAGGCAACCAAAAAAAAAATTTCTTTCAGAAGTCTTCCGATTTCAGATACCTTTGATTTAAAACCTTTGATAATGCTAGTGATTGATAAATACCAATGAGAAACAGTTTTCTTCCTTTACCCCACGAATTATGAAGATATGGCGAAGTAACTTAGGGAAACCCTTGATGATCCCATCTATACACAAAATCCCGGCTCTTCCAGACAATTCAGATTACTTTGGCATGAGAAAACCACAATATTCTACTCAGGCTCGTTCACAAGTAAAGTAAGTCTCCCCTGCTTGTGCAGAAAACTTTTCTCAAAGTGCCTCAAGAAAATTCTGGTAAGATACTGAGCAAGTTGTATACTCGAGTGGCATTAATATGAGGTGATCACAATTTAAGTGCAAAAAAATTAGTTACAATTTCGCCCACCAGTTTCAAATTTTGTGCATCTAGTCGATTCCGGTGCTCATGCGGAACATATTGTGTGAGCGGCGGTTAATAATAAAATTAACATTATGCCTTTCTCATTTGTTTGACCTGTTTTGCCCACATCCCATTGATAACCCATTACATATGAAAACATTTCTAGACGTCTTCCTTGCATTGACATCATTAGATTTTTCACTTGAATTACTTTTTTTCTTCGTAAATCGGTTCCCCATTAACGCGTTGTAATATCTACCAAGTTTCGTTACCATACGATAATTCCAGCCCACAATAGACCTCACTCAGCAGCTACACTTTAATTACAACCACCCAGTATTTTTCCACCAAATCGTGAGTTGTGAGAGTGAATACATCATTAGACACATCGAAACGCAACAGTTTGAAGGGACGTTCACAAAAATTTTCTTCAGCCATTCTCTTCACAGTGTTACCGATTCTGCTTGTTTAATATAGCAGAATCATCTTTTTCGTGATTAAGGTGTAACTGGGAGCCGCGAATACAATTTACAGAATTTAATTTCACAAAAAAATTAGATGTTCACCTCGTGTAGTGGGACGTGAAATTGAAGCGTCACCCATCCACCAGTGTCAGCCCAGTTTGCAGGTGAATATAAGATAATTTACTGTTTTGTTTATGTATTTTTGTAATATTTGAAATGGCTGTGAATTATCTAAAGTTTTGTATTTAATTTTTGTGTTTTATGTACGGAGAGGGCGGCGCAACGAACGGAGACAGCATCTTCACTGCCGGGACCAGAGAGAAAATTGCTGGCCACTATACGTCGCGGGTCGACAGCCAAAGAGCAACAGAAGATCCTGAAATCGAGTTGTTGTGTCGTGCTTCTAAAAATTGAAAAAGAATAAGAATTTGTAATGTTTGTACAACAATGACGTCATAGAACGCTAATCATGTTGTAAATGTTCAGTCCTATCTTGTCAAGGCTCAGGTTCGCGTCTATATGTAGGAAGATAATAAACTAGTGGATGCTACTAAAGTTTAAATACGTGTTCCGAGAATTTATTTATGAAGAATTATGTTACGTAATTTATTTGACAAGATTATTAATTTTTGACAGCGTTCATCGCGAGTTTGAATCTTGAAAGTTTATTCAGTGTGGTTCTAATATCTATTAAAGCAGATAACTTACATTAATATAATTTCTGAGGAGAAACAAACGACATCTAAATTGAAAAAGTTTGCGCAAATCAATTGGACTGAGTGACGTAATTCTGCGCATACGACTAAAATGATGATGTTTTAATTACAGTTTCATTCAAGAACCATTCAGAGACAATTTAAAAAGAATTTAAATAATTTTGAAGTGTGTTGTAACTGACGTAGGTGACGAAGTCTGCACATGGTCATATGTCCAAAGAAAATCATTTATACGAAACTTACGTCGTTACACTACACTCGGTGCGCATCAATCTACGCCATCGACGAGACACTTATGAAAAGAGAATTTATAATCGTTTGTCACCAAAGTTTCTTGCACTTTTCACTTGTCATTATATCAACCTCCATCGCTCACACGCAATGCACTGACGACTTACAAGCCTGACTGACCCAAAGAGTATAAATATCAAAGGCGCGACCATTCGGATGCGCAGAACGATAATTCTGTCTACAACATTTCTTGCAGCTCAAATCACGTGATTTTGGGACCTGCGTTTTACCATCCCTTCTTCAGAGAATTTATTCACGTTGCACGTAAAGAGCTTCCGACGAATACGTTTGGCACTATATTAGTATGGTTTTCATTTTCCTTGTCTGTCCCTACTTGGTCGTAATCGACTAGTTTGTTTAAAAGACGCAAACACTTGAATTAAAAAAGTAAATCGAGCCCTTAAACCCTCTACGTGCTTGTTTAGCTCAATATAAAAATTGAACTGAAACAGATATTTAAACTTAAAGAGAGACAGCTTGTCAGCCAAGATTACGTTTGTAAAACCTTTACGTACGGTGATCGGTTTCTGTAAACAAAGTTATCATCGTCTGATCAATGAATAGTGTACAGAAAGCTCTAAACATGAAAACTGGTGCACATGTCATTAATATGATACTCAGAGAGAATTATTATTACACACTTCTCAGTATAGTTTAACACACATGGTCAATTTGAGCTATAAATATACACTTCGTATCTCAATTAACTGGACAGTTAACGTAAGAGGGATTGGCATGTCAAAGTTAAGACCTGTATATACAATATGTTCACAGTTAAAACCAGTATTTACATAATGTTTCGCCAAGTGCATCTGTCTCATATTATAGATCACAGAATATGTCACTGGTGCAAGAGTGCCGCTGAACTGACGCGCAACGAAAGATACTAGAGAACATGTTGACATGTAGTGCCGCTAGAGGCCGCTTGGGTATTCATGTCATCGTCGGCTGCAAATGTAAATACGTAATTTTTCTTTTTAAATGAACACACCGTCATTTGACTGATTTTATGTCATTAATGTACGAGTATATTGCAGGACATCAAACTTTTCAAGACGATATTTTACATCTGGCATTTCGTGAGGAGCGTATATTTTTCTTCATTTATGGCTAGTTTTGAGTTTGACGTCCTGGAATATATGTCAATGACATAAACTCAGACACTTTAAAGAGTCATAAAAGGCCGAAACCTGGGTCATAATTAAATAAATAACAAAATAGTCAAATGGTGGCGTGATCATTTAAAAATTATTGTATGACTGTTGCTCAGCAACATAAAAATCTGTAAACAAGTAATTTTTTAATAGGTTTACAACCTTGCTTCCGCCGTTTTTTCTCGAAGTTCGAGACTTTATTGTGAAAAACTTACAAAAAAATTACGATTCAAAGTTTTGGCCATCGTTGGCCACTGCTTTCTCCTAGCTTTAGGGTAGCATACGAATCCTGCAGTGTATAAACTGGACATCTTTTGAGGGGAGCCATGAATCGGTCCAATTTTGCACTTTGCTCGTCGGCTAGGTCGTGTGTTATAGATCAAGAAAGGTGCCAGTCAGAGGGAGTAATATCTGGAGAATACAGCGGGTGGGGTAGAACTTCCCATTTCAACGTATCCAGGTATATTTTGACGAGGCTTTCGACATGGGGTCGTGCGCTGTCATGCTCCAAAATCATTTTTTTTTCATATCTGTCGTTATAGTGTTGCCGTTTGTCTTTCAGTGATCGGCTCAAACACATCAACTGCTTTGGATAAAGATCTCCTGTGATTGTTCCCATCGGTTACAGTAGCATATAAAACTTACTCTCTTTCACATACATGCCAGTCTTCAATGTCAAAATCACCATTCTTGAAGCATGGAAACCATTTTCTGCGAAGCTCTGTCACTAACAGGCGTCCAGTCATAGGTCTAACCCAGCTTTTTATGAGACTCAGCGGCAGATTTCTTCATATGAAAGCAGAAAATTGAAACATCCCGCAGATGACGAGAATCGGGCTCATAAGTTAACGTATTCAGTCGAGAATAATTTTATGATGCAATCAAAAATCGACTGATATTTTGATGGCGTTATATTCTCAAGTGCCTAAGCTTACTGTATGACACTGACGACAAACGACTTGCGCCACTACTTTCCACCACTGCCGTCTATTGCAAAACGACAGAAGCAAAGTTGTAGACCTAATATAAAAATGTGATAACTGGTATACAATTATAAAGTTATTTTGGCAGCAAGTAGAAGTTGCAATATTTCCTAAAAACATAAAGAACACACGTAACCATGTGGGGGTAAAACAGTAAGTAAAAAAAGACAACGTATCGTTGAGACTATAACATATGTCTGATCCCAAAATTCTGTTATTGTACCACGTCACACACAAGAAAAATAATAGCACAGTTAAACTTATTGACACGTATATACTTACTGAAGTATAGGGGTATTCTTTCTTGTTTTCCTGTTGAATATTGACAAAAATTTTGATTTCACCTGTTTCATCTTGTTGTATCAATTCTAATCAAAAGATTGAAAACGTTTCAGTTTCAACTGTGTTGATATATACTCTAAATCATTTCACAAATTTTAAGTAACACATTTTCTTTGTGGTTCACAAGTATAAAAATATACTTTTCAGCATTGTTATTTAAATATAATGGGCAACACTCACCCAAAT
Organism: Schistocerca piceifrons; assembly: GCF_021461385.2. Classification (NCBI taxonomy): domain Eukaryota; kingdom Metazoa; phylum Arthropoda; class Insecta; order Orthoptera; family Acrididae; genus Schistocerca; species Schistocerca piceifrons. The sequence goes on from NC_060143.1 coordinate 25,899,540, forward strand.
TTGACCACAAGCGGCCATACACAACTTCTCTCGGCCAGCTTGCCAGTACAACTCGCTTACTTTACCCAGTGATAGTCCATTGATTGTTAAATAGAAAAATAACAACGCACTGGTCAAAGATTATTAAATTTATTCAAGCTTACATACCTATCTGACATTTACATTCATCAAAATAATCAAGAAATTTTTTATAAGAAATATTTCCGAAATTTATGACAATAAAAAAGGGTATTACAAAATGCGTGTTAAAACATGTTATATCGGAAATTACACTTGGTACATAGAACATGATGTAGTCAGACCTGTTTCATTACAACCTGCTGTTGCAAACTCACACAGAAGGTCATCCTCGCAATGACACCTGCTAGATGTACCACGGAATACGTGCCTAGAGGTCTACTTTGTATTGACCTGCACTGAAATACGAGGTGCATTCAAGTTCTAAGGCCTCCGATTTTTTTTTTCTAATTAACTACTCACCCGAAATCGATGAAACTGACGTTCTTCTCGACGTAATCGCCCTGCAGACGTACACATTTTTCACAACGCTGGAGCCATGATTCCATGGCAGCGGCGAAGGCTTCTTTAGGAGTCTGTTTTGACCACAGGAAAATCGCTGAGGCAATAGCAGCACGGCTGGTGAATGTGCGGCCACAGAGAGTGTCTTTCATTGTTGGAAAAAGCCAAAAGTCACTAGGAGCCAGGTCAGCTGAGTAGGGAGCATGAGGAATCACTTCAAAGTTGTTATCACGAAGAAACTGTTGCGTAATGTTGGCTCGATGTGTGGGTGCGTTGTCTTGGTGAAACAGCACACGCACAGCCCTTCCCGGACGTTTTTGTTGCAGTGCAGGAAGGAATTTGTTCTTCAAAACATTTTCGTAGGATGCACCTGTTACCGTTGTGCCCTTTGGAACGCAGTGGGTAAGGATTACGCCCTTGCTGTCCCAGAACATGGACACCATCATTTTTTCAGCACTGGCGGTTACCTGAAATTTTTTTGGTGGCAGTGAATCTGTGTGCTTCCATTGAGCTGACTGGCGCTTTGTTTCTGGATTGAAAAATGGCATCCACATCTCATCCATTGTCACAACCGACGAAAAGAAAGTCCCATTCATGCTGTCGTTGCGCGTCAACATTGCTGGGCAACATGTCACACGGGCAGCCATGTGGTCGTCCGTCAGCATTCGTGGCACCCACCTGGATGACACTTTTCGCATTTTCAGATCGTCATGCAGGATTGTGTGCACAGAACCCACAGAAATGCCAACTCTGGAGGCGATCTGTTCAACAGTCATTCGGCGATCCCCCAAAACAATTCTCTCCGTTTTCACTATCATGTCGTCAGACCGGCTTGTGCGAGCCCGAGGTTGTTTCGGTTTGTTGTCACACGATGTTCTGCCTTCATTAAACTGTCGCACCCACGAATGCACTTTCGACACATCCATAACTCCGTCACCACATCTCCTTCAACTGTCGATGAATTTCAATTTGTTTCACACCACGCAAATTCAGAAAACGAATGATTGCACGCTGTTCAAGTAAGGAAAACGTCGCCATTTTAAGTATTTAAAACAGTTCTCATTCTCGCCGCTAGCGGTATAATTCCATCTACCGTACAGTGCTGCCATCTCTGGGACGTATTGACAATGAACGCAGCCTCATTTTAAAACAATGCGCATCTCCTTCCAGTCCGGATAAAAAAAATCGGAGGCCTTAGCACTTGAATGCACCTCGTATATGTAATAACAATTCAATCTATGTATTATATTAATGACATGTACGGTAGTTTAAATGTTTTACACTTTCTGTACATTATTCACAGATCAGATGATGGTGTCTATGTTTACCGAAACTGGTCGTCGTAAATAAAATACCGAGTGCGACCTTGGCTGAGGAGTTGAATATTTACAGATTGCCCCCTTATCACTCAGCACGAGCAAGTTCACAATTTTTAAAGTCACTTCACCACACGCTACCTCCCAGCCCCGCACTTACCGTTTATCATTGAAAACAACCTTGCACAAAGAAGCATACTCGCATTGCAGAGCAGCCTGGTTTACTTCATGATGGAAGGGAAATACCGACATCAGCCACGTGAGGGCCTTGAAATAATTCAATGGCAACAAATGAAAATTTTTGCTGGACCGAGACTCGTACCCGGATTTTCCTTTTCCGCGAGCGGTGGCCTTAAGCACTTTAATTATCCCTACACGCTTCCCGTCTGACCCAGCTCCCCAACTTGCCGCACGCTACTTCTCTGTTCTCCCCCGGTCCATTTTCCTCATTGCTCACAGCATTAAGCGCCATTCCTGCGTGGGGTCAGACCTACGGCGTGCTAGGGAGGTACTGTGTGACAAGCTGGGAATTTGGGGCGGACAAGAAGCATGTTCCGACAGACGGAACGGTTATAGCAACCGATCTCGTAAAGCGGGAAATCCGTGTTCGAGTCGTGGTATGTATATACAATGCTGCGGAATCATACGAATGTGTGGTGTCTGTTGTATCGGACCTGTCCGAAAGAACAGACACCGCATGTACACTGACGGAAAAAGAGTCGGAGCACCAAGAGGAGTAGTGAGACATAACGAAAATTGGTAGGTGTGTTTATACATCCGAAAGATCATGTCCATTCAGATTTCGCGCCAGTCGCATAAGAGCGGTGCTAGAAGCGCCAGTATGAGGATACGAATCACGTTTGCTTTAAATACACGTCGTAACGCTCGTGAGCGCTATTTGCCTTTGAGGTTGGACATGGTGAGTTGATGTCAATCAAAGCAACTGGAATCACTCAACAGAGGAAAGTCCACTGGACCTGACGGGATACCAATTCGATTCTACACAGAGTACGCGAAAGAACTTGCCCCCCTTCTAACAGCCGCGTACCGCAAGTCTCTAGAGGAACGGAATGTTCAAAATGATTGGAAAAAAGCACAGGTAGTCCCAGTCTTCAAGAAGGGTCGTCGAGCAGATGCGCAAAACTATAGACCTATATCTCTGACGTCGATCTGTTGTAGAATTTTAGAACATGTTTTTTGCTCGAGTATCATGTCGTTTTTGGAAACCCAGAATCTACTATGTAGGAATCAACATGGATTCCGGAAACAGCGATCGTGTGAGACCCAACTCGTTTTATTTGTTCATGAGATCCAGAAAATATTAGATACAGGCTCCCAGGTAGAGGCTATTTTTCTTGACTTCCGGAAGGCGTTCGATACAGTTCCGCACTGTCGCCTGATAAACAAAGTAAGAGCCTACGGAATATCAGACCAGCCGTGTGGCTGGATTGAAGAGTTTTTAGCAAACAGAACACAGCATGTTGTTATCAATGGAGAGACGTCTACAGACGTTAAAGTAACCTCTGGCGTGCCACAGGGGAGTGTTATGGGACCATTGCTTTTCACAATATATATATATATATATAAATGACCTAGTAGATAGTGTCGGAAGTTCCATGCGGCTTTTCGCGGATGATGCTGTAGTATACAGAGAAGTTGCAGCATTAGAACATTGTAGCGAAATGCAGGAAGATCTGCAGCGGATAGGCACTTGGTGCAGGGAGTGGCAACTGACCCTTAACATAGACAAATGTAATGTATTGCGAATACATAGAAAGAAGGATCCTTTATTGTATGATTATATGATAGCGGAACTGGTAACAGTTACTTCTGTAAAATATCTGGGAGTATGCGTGCGGAACGATTTGAAGTGGAATGATCATATAAAATTAATTGTTGGTAAGGCGGGTACCAGGTTGTGACTCATTGGGAGAGTCCTTAGAAAATGTTCCATCAACAAAGGAGGTGGCTTACAAAACACTCGTTCGACCTATACTTGAGTGTTGCTCATCAGTGTGGGATCCGTACCAAATCGGGTTGACGGAGGAGATAGAGAAGATTCAAAGAAGAGCTGCGCGTTTCGTCACAGGGTTATTTGGTAACCGTGATAGCGTTACGGAGATGTTTAACAAACTCAAGTGGCAGACTCTGCAAGAGAGGCGCTCTGCATCGCGGTGTAGCTTGCTGGCCAGGTTTCGAGAGGGTGCGTTTCTGGATGAGGTGTCGAATATATTGCTTCCCCCTACTTATACCTCCCGAGGAGATCACGAATGTAAAATTAGAGAGCTCAGAGCGCGCACGGAGGCTTTCAGACAGTCGTTCTTCTCGCGAACCATACGCGACTGGAACAGGAAAGGGAGGTAATGACAGTGGCACGTAAAGTGCCCTCCGCCACACGCCGTTGGATGGCTTGCGGAGTATAAATGTAGATGTAGATGTAGAAGAATGCCTTTAAGGCGACAAAGACGCCATTATCAACAAGTCACTGAGTTTGAACGAGGTCGTGCAATAGCTGAATGTTCCTTCTGCGACACTGCAGAAAGACTTGACACGAATGTAGCCGCTGCACATGATTGCTGGGATCGGTGGTCGAGAGAACGTATAGTTGGATGGTCACATGACAGTACCGAGAGGGAAGACCGTCGTGTTCGGTGTGTATCTCTGGCGCATCGTGCTGTATCTGCAGCAGCAATCTGAGCGGCAGCTGGCACCACAGTGACCCAACGACCAGTAACAAGTCGGTTACTTCAAGCATATCTCCGAGCCAGACGGCCTTTAGCGTGCATTCCACCAACCCCAATGCCCTTCAGTGGCTTGAAACCAACCTGCGTGCTGGACACACTGGACCTGCATCTGGAGCTACGATCTGAAGTGCGATTTCGTATGACAGCGGGAGCACTCTCATCGTTATCTCACGCATCCTGACTGCAAAATTGTACGTCAGTCTGATGGTTCGACCTGTCATGCTGCAGTTCGTGAACAGCATTCCAGTTTGTGTTTTTCAACAGGATAACGCTCGCCCACGTAATGTTTTGTAACGCATCATGCTGTACAGAGAGTCGACATGTTACCTTGGCCTGCTCGATCCCCAGATCTGTTTCCAATCGAGCACATATGGGACGTCATGGGAAGCCGACTGCAGCGTCATCCTCGAACAGCATTAACTGTCTCCATATTGAGTGCAACACGCTTGGGTTCAAATGGCTCTGAGCACTATGGGACTTAACATCTGTGGTCATCAGTCCCCTAGAACTTAGAACTACTTAAACCTAACTAACCTAAGGACATCACACACATCCATGCCCGAGGCAGGATTCGAACCTGCGACCGTAGCAGTCGCGCGGTTCCGGACTGAGCGCCTAGAACCGCTAGACCACCGCGGCCGGCAACACGCTTGGGACTCAATCCCACAAACGGATATTCGGCACCCGCACTGCACAATGCACGTGCTTCTATTCAACAGCGTGGCGGTTACACTGGGTGTTAACGTACCAGTATTTCACATTTGCTATAATCTATCTTGAGTGTATATTAACCTATGATTTTGAAATGTTAATCAATTAAATATATTACCTAGAAAAATGTTTTTCCGAAATTTCATTACTCTACATTAATTATCACTGAAAGACCTGAGTCGAAACAAGGCCCCGGGAGTAGACAACTTTCCATTAGAACTACTGACGGCCTTGGGAGAGCCAGTCCTGACAAAACTCTACCATCTGGTGAGCAAGATGTATGAGACAGGCGAAATACCCTCAGACTTCAAGAAGAATATAATAATTCCAATCCCAAAGAAAGCAGGTGTTGACAGATGTGAAAATTACCGAACTATCAGTTTAATAAGTCACAGCTGCAAAATATTAACACGAATTCTTTACAGACGAATGGAAAAACTAGTAGAAGCCAACCTCGGGGAAGATCAGTTTGGATTCCGTAGAAACACTGGAACACGTAAAGGCAATACTGACCTTACGACTTATCTTAGAAGAAAGATTAAGGAAAGGCAAACCTACGTTTCTAGCATTTGTAGACTTAGAGAAAGCTTTTGACAATGTTGACTGGAATACTCTCTTTCAAGTTCTAATGGTGACAGGGGTAAAATACAGGGAGCGAGAGGCTATTTACAATTTGTACAGTAACCAGATGGCAGTTATAAGAGTCGAGGGACATGAAAGGGAAGCAGTGGTTGGGAAGGGAGTGAGACAGGGTTGTAGCCTATCCCCGATGTTGTTCAATCTGTATATTGAGCAAGCAGTAAAGGAAACAAAAGAAAAATTCGGAGTAGGTATTAAAATTCATGGAGAAGAAATAAAAACTTTGAGGTTCGCTGATGACATGTAATTCTGTCAGAGTCAGCAAAGGACTTGGAAGAGCAGTTGAACGGAATGGACAGTGTCTTGAAAGGGGGATATAAGACGAACATCAACAAAAGCAAAACGAGGATAATGGAATGTAGTCGAGTTAACTCTTGTGATGCTGAGGGAATCAGATAAGGAAATGAGACACTTAAAGTAGTAAAGGAGTTTTGCTATTTGGGGAGCAAAATAACTGATGATGGTCGAAGTAGAGAGGATATAAAATGTAGACTGGCAATGGCAAGGAAACCGTTTCTGAAGAAGAGAAATTTGTTAACATCGAGTATAGATTTAAGTGTCAGGAAGTCATTTCTGAAAGTATTTGTATGGAGTGTAGCCATGTATGGAAGTGAAACATGGACGATAAATAGTTTGGAGAAGAAGGGAATAGAAGCTTTCGAAATGTGGTGCTACAGAAGAATGCTGATGATTAGATGGGTAGGTCACATAACTAATGAGGAAGTATTGAATAGGATTGGGGAGAAGAGAAGTTTGTGGCACAACTTGATCAGAAGAAGGGATCGGTTGGTAGGACATGTTCTGAGGCATCAAGGGATCACCAATTTAGTATTGGAGGGCAGCGTGGAGGGTAAAAATCGTAGAGGGAGACCAAGAGATGAATACACTAAGCAGATTCAGAATGATGTAGGTTGCAGTAGGTACTGCGAGATGAAAAAGCTTGCACAGGATAGAGTAGCATGGAGAGCTGCATCAAACCAGTCTCAAGACTGAGGACCCCAACAACAACAACAACAACACATTAATTATTTCCTGGTGCTACGATTTTTTTCCGTCAGTGTATAATGGTACATCTATAAGGTTGGACGACATTTCATAACTTCAATGTGGATGCACCCTAGGTCCGACCTCTTGCGGGAATCATGGAAAATTCTGCAAGGTGGATGGTGCAGCGGGGAGCGCTATGGAAGTAGTGTGCGGTACGTTGGGAATCTGGCTCAGATGGGAGGCGTGTTCGGATTGCCGAAGTGATTAAGGCGACCACTTGTGTAGAGTGGAAAATCTGAGTTCGTGTTCTGGTCCGCCACAAATTTCCACTTGTTGTCATTCAATTATTTCCATGCCGTCGTGTGGATGATGTAGGTATTTCTCTTTCATGTTGTATAGGAATGGCCACGGGATCATGAATTGTTTGGTGTCAGGTCTTTCAAACATATTCGAAAGAACAGAAACCAGATATGTAATAGTAATTTACTTCAAATGTAGATGCAGACAGTTGTATTTCAGATGTCGCAGAGCAAATCTTCCGTTGGGCGGGGTAACATTTGTACACTCGTGTGTGAAGTGTCGAGACAACATGTAATTACACCTTTTACGCAACGACACAAGCTTGGCACAATACGCTGTAGGATGGTAGGACTGGACCAAAGTAACACATCAGGCAATCACCATCGACAGTTGCACCTAACATTTTATTTAGTACCTTTAAACGAGAGAACCTGACAAATAAAATCTTCACATGTTTAAAACTACCACACATCTTTAAGATTTACCATTCAGGTGGATATAAATTACTTCAATTTTAAACATTCATAAAAACGCGGCACTTATTGCCTATTACGAGGGCAGTTCAATAAGTAATGCAACACATTTTTTTTCTGAAACAGGGGTTGTTTTATTCAGCATTGAAATACACCAGGTTATTCCCCAATCTTTTAGCTACACAACACTATTTTTCAACGTAATCTCCATTCAATGCTACGGCCTTACGCCACCATGAAATGAGGGCCTGTATGCCTGCACGGTACCATTCCACTGGTCGATGTCGGAGCCAACGTCGTACTGCATCAATAACTTCTTCATCATCCGCGTAGTGCCTCCCACGGATTGCGTCCTTCATTGGGCCAAACATATGGAAATCCGATGGTGCGAGATCGGGGCTGTAGGGTACATGAGGAAGAACAGTCCACTGAAGTTTTGTGAGCTCCTCTCGGTTGTGAAGACTTGTGTGAGGTCTTGCGTTGTCATGAAGAAGGAGAAGTTCGTTCAGATTTTTGTGTCTACGAACACGCTGAAGTCGTTTCTTCAATTTCTGAAGAGTAGCACAATACACTTCAGAGTTGATCGTTTGACCATGGGGAAGGACATCGAACAGAATAACCCCTTCAGCGTCCCAGAAGACTGTAACCATGACTTTACCGGCTGAGGGTATGGCTTTAAATTTTTCTTGGTAGGGGAGTGGGTGTGGCGCCACTCCATTGATTGCCGTTTTGTTTCAGGTTCGAAGTGATGAACCCATGTTTCATCGCCTGTAACAACCTTTGACAAGAAATTGTCACCCTCAGCCACATGACGAGCAAGCAATTCCGCACAGATGGTTCTCCTTTGCTCTTTATGGTGTTCGGTTAGACAACGAGGGATGCAGCGGGAACAAACCTTTGAATATCCCAACTGGTGAACAATTGTGACAGCACTACCAACAGAGATGTCAAGTTGAGCACTGAGTTGTTTGATGGTGATCCGTGGATCATCTCGAACGAGTGTGTTCGCACGCTCTGCCATTGCAGGAGTCACAGCTGTGCACGGCCGGCCCGCACGCGGGAGATCAGACAGTCTTGCTTGACCTTGCGGCGATGATGACACACGCTTTGCCCAACGACTCACCGTGCTTTTGTCCACTGCCAGATCACCGTAGACATTCTGCAAGCGCCTATGAATATCTGAGATGCCGTGGTTTTCCGCCAAAAGAAACTCGATCACTGCCCGTTGTTTGCAACGCACATCCGTTACAGACGCCATTTTAACAGCTCCGTACAGCGCTGCCACCTGTCGGAAGTCAATGAAACTATACGAGACGAAGCGGAAATGTTTGAAAATATTCCACAAGAAATTTCCGGTTTTTTCAACCAAAATTGGCCGAGAAAAAAAATGTGTTGCATTACTTATTGAACTACCCTCGTACATATTAACTGAAATGAGTTAGATTTTATGACTAATGTAATCTTTCATTACGACAGTGACTGTTATTACCAAAATAATTCATGTGAGCAAACAAGCCCGTGAGATTCAACAACTACGCACAGCCGGCCGGGGTGGCCGAGCGGTTCTAGGCGCTACAGTTTGGAACCGCGCGACCGCTACGGTGGCAGGTTCGAATCCTGCCTCGGACATAGGTGTGTGTGGTGTCCTTAGCTTAGTTAGGTTTAAGTAGTTCTAAGTTCTAGGGGACTGATGACCTCAGAAGTTAAGTCCCATAGTGCTCAGAGCCATTTGAACCATTTAAACTACGCACAGAAAACGGACGCCCGCCCGTTCAGCTGTTTGTAGTACACGCTCGACATGGACCCTCAGCAGCAATGGTCACGAATGGGCACCAGAAAATCCAAGAAGTAGATGGTATCTACAACAGACTGACATCTGCCTTAAATAACTAGAAATATAATAACTCATTACAACACATCAGTAAAATTAACACATGAAATTAGTTACAATATCGATCTACTGTCACTGAAGGAATTCTACACCTGTCTCTCAAATACGCTATTACTTCTAACAGAAACACACACACATATATACATATATGTAGCGACTGGCCATCTTAACTCCGTGGTGTGATATAAATACAATACAGGAGCAGGGAACTGTTTTCAATGGAGGTTAAACCTTGACAGTAGGGGTCTACAGCGGAATGTCTCAGCACTCCAGGCCCTCGTAAATGTTAATGATCACACCACATACACCTAAAAACATTACGTACTAAACCAATTAAAATCAACACATTGTAGGCCAGACTCAGTAGTAGTGCTAACGGCCGCCCAAGGAAGTGCAGTCAAACTTACAGAGTCCAGTAGTTGATTCCAACCACAATTTACAGGACAAGCAAGGCCCTTACCCTCTTGCTTGTTCGACGAAGCCAGCCACCGCAGATCCCGATGCCAGGAGACATGAAGCAACCGGAAAAACAACACCAACTGCTTCCCAGTAACGTCTCTTTCCACGCCGGCGACATTTGCCACGGCGCCGTCACCCGGGTAAACAGCCCCGTCTGGACGTGTCCTGCTTGCTGGATGACACCGGGCCTTAGCTTTCCCCCACAGTTCCCAAAACACCGTCACTGCTCGGTGTCCCAAAGCAAAATCCCTCCCTCTTCCTCAGCTTTTCATCTCGCTCCCGATAGATGGCGCCAGAGCGCGCTCCGCGCACACCGCCGGAAAGATGGCCCATACCGACGGCGGGAATATCGCTGATCGAGCCACACGGCCCAGTGTGCTAATCTTAGGGACGGAAGTAACTTTCGCATGATGCGTTACAGTCAAGTAGCACTGCTCAGTGAAACTAGAACCATAATGAGAAAGGACTACTACAGTAAAGTACAGAGGGTAACTGAAAGACATTCACATTGGGAGGAGCAGACATGACAGTTTTATTGAAAGACAATAATTACACTGAAGTCGCCCGCGATTTAGAGGATGGCCCCTGCACATTACAAAAGGCTCCACGTTGTTGTTGGCAGGGTGTGTGATCACCATGGGCACATGTGCATGCCCTGCAACGCGCTCCCATGTCGGCCACAAGGGTGGTAAGGAGAGCCTGTGTTACCGCATTCCACTCCTCCAACACTGTGGTTGACAACTAATGGATGGTCGTTGGCGCCATGTGGAAGTACTGCAGTACCTCTCCCAACGCATTCCACACGTGCTCGACGGAATTTAAGTCGCGCGAAAGGGCAAGTCAGCCCATTGACCAAATACGCGCTCCAAGAAGCTGCTTCACCTGTGCTAATCGACTCAGTTACCCGCTGTATCCAGAAAAGACGCATTTGGGGATGCAGTTCAGTGTCGCAATAACATGGCTGGTAAGTGTTCGTGCTCAGAGATTTGGAGAGCAGTACGCGTAAGCAACATCATGCCTCCCCACTCCTTAATACCTGGACCACCAAAACGATCATGTTGGACAGTGTTACTGAGTGCATGAGGATATGTCCAGAATCGCTACTCAGGCTGAATCTACTCTCATCCGAGAAGAGCACGCGATTCCACTCCTCATTGGTCCAGGCTTGGCTCCATCGTAAACGGTGCCGACGACAGGTCGTCGAGCAGACAGCCCACACTCTTGCAGTCGCCACTGTGCCAGTATAGAGAATGGCTTGCAGTCGCGTTGGATGTGGTTGCAATTGCACCCGCTGTTTGACATGAGTCACTTCTCGTCTATCGCACAATGTAGAGCTTATCGGCTGCTGCAGCTGATCGTACTCGACCAACTGCTCTTCTTCTGGCAGTAGCATCTGTGGTTCGCGACGCTCCCCATGCACGTGAAACAATGTTTTGTAGGTCCTTCGCATAACTCGTCCTTTTCCAGTTTCCCGATGATTCTTCCCCGTGTGAAATCAACCGAATAACTTCTCCGGCCCATGTTGCAGAGGGGAACACGGTCATAGTGCGCCGTAACTGCTCGCTGACTGACGTGTACTGTCTTTTCCCGCGTCTTCAATTGACTCGTGTCACGGGGAAAGTCCAATGTAGCCATGTAGCCACTCCGCACTCACTTCTTGTGACGTTCATCTTACTCCACACGCCAGGGAGACCTCTGGCTACAGGCTCCCGCACATTCATTCATACCCGTCGAATTGTTACAGACAACAGGAGTAGAGAACAACATAAACATCGTTTCCGCCCTTTTTATTGCTCATGAAAACCACACATTGCATGTTGTACCACTATACAGCGAGACCTTCAGAGGTGGTGGTCCAGATTGCTGTACACACCAATACCTCTAACAGCCAGTAGCACGTCCTCTTGCATTGATGAATGCCTTATTCGCCGTGGCATACTATCCATAAGTTCATCAAGGCACTGTCCAGATTGTATCAAATCCTCAACGGCGATTCGGCGTAGATCCCTCAGTGGTTGGTGGGTCACATCGTCCATAAACCGCCCTTTTCAATCTTTCCCAGGCATGTTCAATAGGATTCATGTCTGGAGAACATGCTGGCCACTGTAGTCGAGCGAGGTCGTTATCCTGAATGAAGTATTCACAAGATGTGCACGATGGGGGCGCGAATTCTCGTCCATAAAGACGAATGCCTCGCCAGTAATCTGCCGATATGGTTGCACTATCGGTCGGACGATGGCATTCACGTATCGTACAGCCGTTACGGCGCCTTCCATTACAACCAGCGGCGTACGTCGGCCCCACATAAACAGCAGGGAACCTCCACCTTGCTGCACTCGCTAGACAGCGGGTCTAAGGCATCCAGCCTGACCGGGTTGCCTCCAAACACATCTCCAAGGATTGTCTGATTGAAGGCATATGACTCATCAGTAAAGAGAACGTGATGCCAATCCTGAGCGTTTCATTCGGCATGTTTTTGGGCCCATCTGTGCCGCGCTGCATGATGTCGTTGTTGCAAAGATGGACCTCGCCATGAACGCTGGGAGTGAAGTTGCGCATCATGCAGCCTATTGCGCACAGATTTGAGTTGTAACGCGACGTCTTGTGGCGGCATGAAAAGCATTATTCAGCATCGTGGCGTTGCCGTCAGGGTTCCTCCGAGCCTTAACCCGTAGGTGGCGGTCATCCACTGCAGCCGTACCCCTTCGGTGGCCTGAGCGAGGCATGTCATCGACAGTTCCTGTCTCTCCATGTCCGAACAACATCGCTTTGGTCCACTCCGAGACGCATGGACACTTTCCTTGTTCAGAGCCCTTCCTGGCACAAAGTAACATTGCGGACGCGATCGAACCGTCTAGGCACGGTTGAACTACAGACAACACCAGCCGTGTACCTCCTTCCTGGTGGAATGATTGGAACTGCTCGGCCGTCGGACCCCCTCCGTCTAACAGGCGTTGCTCATGCAGAATTGTTTGCATCTTTGGGCAGGTTTAGTGACATCTCTGGTCAACTGTGTATGTGATACAATATCCACATTCAACTTCTATCTTCAGGAGTTCTGGGAACCGGGGTGATGCAAAGCATTTTTTTATGCGTGTATTTATCTTTATCTATCTTGTTATTAGTTCTGCAAAGCAGTGTATTTCAGAACACCAAGAGCAGTTCTGCGTTTTAGAGCGACAGAATACTGCTGTATCAGTTCCAAGACGTCATAACTAACTGTTAAAGACGAGGGTTTGGTTAATGAAATTTCGCAGTACTAAGTCTTAACTGTTAAAATGCAAGTTTTAAATTAATAATTTTCACAGATGACGGTTTTCAATTAAAAAGCCTCAGAGTTAAATATGGGAGCTATTCTTTTTTCTACCTCCAATCGGTCGTGAAACGGATGCCATAGTGAAAATTATTTTCAATATTTAGTCCTGAAAGAAGTGCTAGTTGTGCAAGATTCGCAGGAGAGCCTCTGTAAAGTTTGGAAGGTAGGAGACGAGGTACTGGCTGAAGTAAAGCTGTGAGGACGGGTTGTGAGTCGTGCTTGGGTAGCTGAGTGGTAGAGTACTTGCCCGCGAAAGGCAAAGGTCCCGAGTTCGAGTCTCGGTCTGGCACACAGTTTTAATCTGCCAGGAAGTTTCATATTGAACATTTCCTGTAAAGAACATCGTCTTACTTTGTTATGCTAATTATTGCTATTCTGATCAGATGAAGCGCCATCTGTCGGGCATTTTGTGAACTTTTGTATTTTTTTGGTTCTAATAAAACCCCATGTCATTCCAAGCATGTGTGCCAATTTGTACCTCTCTATCTACATTATTCCGTGATTTATTTAGTTTTCAAATTTATACTGACTTTTTGATCACCCAGTATATATATATATATATATATATATATATATATATATATATATATATATATATATATATATATATTTGGGGCTGCGGTTCGTGTGTTTCTTATTATCTGAAATCAAATGCAAAATACGTTAACCTTGCACTGATACATGCTACCAACAGATTCTGGATAGATAATAATGCACAATGAAATTCATCTAACTTTATCGCAGCACTCGTCTGTGATTTTTGCTATTTCACGTTCTCCAGATGTCTGCCTCGGTGCCTGGGGGTCAACATGGCGGATTACTAGAAGAAGGAGCATGGGTTCGATTCCCGATAGGACAGTTTTTCTTCGCTAGTGGACTGGATGTTGTGTCGTCTTTACATTCGTATCGTCATAAATGACATTCCGCTATAGGGATGGCTGAATGGGCACGTCTCGAAAGCCAATAACTTTAAAAAAATGTTCCGGAGAGTCGGTGTTTTCTTGTAGATATCTTTCGGTTTAAAAAAGAAGATGAGGGCCGATAAGGGCCGATGCTCATCACGCTGACCAATGAAAATACTATTATTTTCGAAAGTCTAAGCTTCCTTAAGGCATAATATAAAACGGGACGAACTAGTTTCCAATCCCACATACCATTCATCAGATGCAACTTGCAATTTGCGACAGCCATTTTGTAACGCACTGTAGACCTTATATAAAAGTCATGTTTCCATCTAGCGGCCATAACGAAGAGTGCCAGATATAGGTATTTTGCTATCCAAGGCGAATTATTTGTCTCCCCGCTCCCTCCTCCCTAAATAGCTCATTCTTACTCCTGTTCTAAAAAACTACTCGAAATTACAATATTACATTATTAACATGGACAATATAAAACTTATAATCAGCCAGAAACTAAATTAAAACTTTACTCCGCCCGAACAGGCCTCGTAAGGCCAAACGGTACCGACCGACGGCCATGTCATCTTCTGCCGGAATGCAGGAAGAAACGGGGCTTGTGGGCAACACACCGCCTTTCCGACCTTTGTCACTTTTCGTTGCCGGATCCACTACTTCTCAGTCAAATAGCTCCTGAATGAGCTTGTGAGATACAAGAGCTGAGTGCAGCCCGCTTGCCAAAAGCGCTCGGCACAGCCATGGAAGTGCTGGCCAAGACCAACAGCCTGGCTTAAACTTCGGCGGTCTGACGGGAACCAGTATTACCATTGTGACAAAGCTGTTCGCGAATCAGGAACTGCTTTCATAAAAATGAATGAGTTTAAATTATGAAAACGAACAGCTAAGACTATTGTACATTAACAGAGTGTCAGATTTATGGTCAGTAGACACCCAAAATACACCATGCGATCAAATGACTTAAAAGTTCATAGCGCCCTCCATCGGTAATGCTGGAATTCAATTTGGTGTTTTCCCACCCTTAGCCTTGATGTCAGTTTCCACTCTGCAGGCATAAGTTTAATCAGGTGCTGGTAGGTTTCTTGGGGAATGGCAGCCCATTCTTCACGGAGTGCTGCGCTGAGGAGATGTATCGATGTCGGTCGGTAAGGCCTGGCACGAAGTCGGCGTTCGGAAACATCCCAAAGGTCTTCTATAGGATTCAGGTCAGAAATCTGTGCAGGTCAGTCCATTACATGGATGTTATTGTCTTGTAACCACTGCAGCACAGGCCGTGCATTATGAACGCTAGATCGTGTTGAAAGATGCAGTTGCCATCCCCGAATTGCTCTTCAACAGTGGGAAGTTAGAAGGTGCTTAAAACATCAGTGTAGGCCTGTGCTGTGTTAGTGCCACGGAAAACAAGAGGTGCACCCAGTTCCATGAAAAACACGACCACACCAAAACACCACCGCCTCCGCTATTTGCTGTCGGCACTACACACGCTGGCAGATGATGTTCACCGGGCATTCGCCATACCCACACCCTGCCATCGGATCGCCACATTGTGTACCGTGATTCGTCACTCCACATGACGTTTTTCCACTGTTCAATCGTCCAATGTTTACGCTCCTTACACCAAGCGAGGCGTCGTTTGGCATTTACCGGCGTGATGTGTGGATTATGAGCAGCCGGTCGACCATAAAATCCAAGTTTTCTCACCTCCCACCTAACTGTCATAGTACTTGTAATGGATCCTGATGCAGTTTGGAGTTCCTGTGTGATGGTCTGGATGGATGTCTACCTATTACACATTACGACCCTCTTCAACTGTCGGCGGTCTCTGTCAGTCAACAGACGAGGTCGGCCTGTACGATTTTGTGCTGTACGTGTCCCTTCATGTTTCCGCTTCGTTATCACACCGGAAACAGTGGACCTAAGACTGTTTAGGAGTGTGGGCATCTCGCGTACAGACGTATGACACAAGTGACACCCAATCACCTGACCACGTTCGAAGTCCGTGAGTTCTGCGGAGCGCCCCTTTATGCTCTCTGACGATGTCTAATGACTACTGAGGTCGTTGATATGGAGTACCTGGCAGCAGGTGGCAGCAAAATGCACGTAATATGAAAAACGTATGTTTTTCGGGGTGTCCGGATACTTTTGATCACGTGGTGTAGTATGTTTCTGTCACTAACCATGGCCGGCCAGGGTGGCCGAGCGGTTCTAGGCGCTACAGTCCGGAACCACGCGACCGCTACGGTCGCAGGTTCGAATCCTGCCTCGGGCATGGGTGTGTGATATCCTTAGGTTAGTCAGGTTTAAGTAGTTCTAAGTTCTAGGGGCCTGATGACCTCAGAAGTTAAGTCCCATAGTGCTCAGAGCCATCACCAACCATGTAGAAGTTCAGCAGCCACACTCCTGTCAATTTGTATTTCCATACCTATACTGCCAGTAACCATTTGGATACAAAATGCTGTTTTTTAATCATGTATTTCAGCTTCAGGAAACACAAATCGCATAATGACAGATTTTGCGACTTGGGATATTCGTTGTGCACTTTACGCTATAATTTAGGCAAAAAGATGTGTGTCTGGTTCTTTAATATCCACTTGATTTCGGCGCTGGAGTTACTAACGAGTTTATTGGAACTGCTTTTTATATTCGCTATGCAATTTACAAGACTATGTCTGCAGGAGATGTACTTATGGTGAGGGGACTGAATGGCACTAAACAAGGGCAGATTTTAATATTCTGCTTGCTAACTTCGGAGCACGTCCTGCATGCAGTCTAAATGACATTTCCTCTCTAGTCTTAGTCAACAATATTGAAAATTCTTCCACTCCGATAGTCGGGCTGTTAAAAATGGATGTTAGGCAGTTAAAGATAAGCCTATTTGTTAACGCGTTTAGGGAACAGTCTCTGCTTGCTATCGGGCTGCAGATGCCGAAGTTATTGCTGCCGTCGCGTCGAAGTCTGATGACAACGCTCAGGCACGTTAAGTGTTACGCAAGCGGTTACTGGAACTGGATTCCAACAGCCCCAATGTGGCTGGGGACTGCTGGGCACTGAACTTGTCGCGTACGTCTGTGGTCTCTATGGCGCCCTCTTATTGTCTAAAAGAGAAAGAAATGCACACAACATTGTATTTACAATTTACTACATATTGTGCCGTTTCAGTAGTACATGTATTTTTATGACATGATTAATTTCTATCGAAAATGGTTATCTTCTGGTCTATGGTTGCATAAATGAGTTACGAAGAGTGTTTTTTAAGTAGGTATTATTTTGAAATAAAAATAAAACGAAGAGTCCAGAATGAGATTTTTCACTCTGCAGCGGAGTGTGCGCTGATATGAAACTTCCTGGCAGATTAAAACTGTGTGCCCGACCGAGACTCGAACTCGGGACCTTTGCCTTTCGCGGGCAAGTGCTCTACCAACTGAGCTACCGAAGCACGACTCACGCCCGGTACTCACAGCTTTACTTCTGCCAGTACCTCGTCTCCTACCTTCCAAACTTTACAGAAGCTCTCCTGCGAACCTTGCAGAACTAGCACTCCTGAAAGAAAGGGTATTGCGGAGACATGGCTTAGCCACAGCCTGGGGGATGTTTCCAGAATGAGATTTTTCACTCTGCAGCGGAGTGTGCGCTGATATGAAACTTCCTGGCAGATTAAAACTGTGTGCCCGACCGAGACTCGAACTCGGGACCTTTGCCTTTCGCGGGCAAGTGCTCTACCAACTGAGCTACCGAAGCACGACTCACGCCCGGTACTCACAGCTTTACTTCTGCCAGTACCTCGTCTCCTACCTTCCAAACTTTACAGAAGCTCTCCTGCGAACCTTGCAGAACTAGCACTCCTGAAAGAAAGGATATTGCGGAGACATGGCTTAGCCACAGCCTGGGGGATGTTTCCAGAATGAGATTTTTCACTCTGCAGCGGAGTGTGCGCTGATATGAAACTTCCTGGCAGATTAAAACTGTGTGCCCGACCGAGACTCGAACTCGGGACCTTTGCCTTTCGCGGGCAAGTGCTCTACCAACTGAGCTACCGAAGCACGACTCACGCCCGGTACTCACAGCTTTACTTCTGCCAGTACCTCGTCTCCTACCTTCCAAACTTTACAGAAGCTCTCCTGCGAACCTTGCAGAACTAGCACTCCTGAAAGAAAGGATATTGCGGAGACATGGCTTAGCCACAGCCTGGGGGATGTTTCCAGAATGAGATTTTTCACTCTGCAGCGGAGTGTGCGCTGATATGAAACTTCCTGGCAGATTAAAACTGTGTGCCCGACCGAGACTCGAACTCGGGACCTTTGCCTTTCGCGGGCAAGTGCTCTACCAACTGAGCTACCGAAGCACGACTCACGCCCGGTACTCACAGCTTTACTTCTGCCAGTACCTCGTCTCCTACCTTCCAAACTTTACAGAAGCTCTCCTGCGAACCTTGCAGAACTAGCACTCCTGAAAGAAAGGATATTGCGGAGACATGGCTTAGCCACAGCCTGGGGGATGTTTCCAGAATGAGATTTTTCACTCTGCAGCGGAGTGTGCGCTGATATGAAACTTCCTGGCAGATTAAAACTGTGTGCCCGACCGAGACTCGAACTCGGGACCTTTGCCTTTCGCGGGCAAGTGCTCTACCAACTGAGCTACCGAAGCACGACTCACGCCCGGTACTCACAGCTTTACTTCTGCCAGTACCTCGTCTCCTACCTTCCAAACTTTACAGAAGCTCTCCTGCGAACCTTGCAGAACTAGCACTCCTGAAAGAAAGGATATTGCGGAGACATGGCTTAGCCACAGCCTGGGGGATGTTTCCAGAATGAGATTTTTCACTCTGCAGCGGAGTGTGCGCTGATATGAAACTTCCTGGCAGATTAAAACTGTGTGCCCGACCGAGACTCGAACTCGGGACCTTTGCCTTTCGCGGGCAAGTGCTCTACCAACTGAGCTACCGAAGCACGACTCACGCCCGGTACTCACAGCTTTACTTCTGCCAGTACCTCGTCTCCTACCTTCCAAACTTTACAGAAGCTCTCCTGCGAACCTTGCAGAACTAGCACTCCTGAAAGAAAGGATATTGCGGAGACATGGCTTAGCCACAGCCTGGGGGATGTTTCCAGAATGAGATTTTTCACTCTGCAGCGGAGTGTGCGCTGATATGAAACTTCCTGGCAGATTAAAACTGTGTGCCCGACCGAGACTCGAACTCGGGACCTTTGCCTTTCGCGGGCAAGTGCTCTACCAACTGAGCTACCGAAGCACGACTCACGCCCGGTACTCACAGCTTTACTTCTGCCAGTACCTCGTCTCCTACCTTCCAAACTTTACAGAAGCTCTCCTGCGAACCTTGCAGAACTAGCACTCCTGAAAGAAAGGATATTGCGGAGACATGGCTTAGCCACAGCCTGGGGGATGTTTCCAGAATGAGATTTTTCACTCTGCAGCGGAGTGTGCGCTGATATGAAACTTCCTGGCAGATTAAAACTGTGTGCCCGACCGAGACTCGAACTCGGGACCTTTGCCTTTCGCGGGCAAGTGCTCTACCAACTGAGCTACCGAAGCACGACTCACGCCCGGTACTCACAGCTTTACTTCTGCCAGTACCTCGTCTCCTACCTTCCACTTGCCCGCGAAAGGCAAAGGTCCCGAGTTCGAGTCTCGGTCGGGCACACAGTTTTAATCTGCCAGGAAGTTTCATATCAGCGCACACTCCGCTGCAGAGTGAAAAATCTCATTCTGGAAACATCCCCCAGGCTGTGGCTAAGCCATGTCTCCGCAATATCCTTTCTTTCAGGAGTGCTAGTTCTGCAAGGTTCGCAGGAGAGCTTCTGTAAAGTTTGGAAGGTAGGAGACGAGGTACTGGCAGAAGTAAAGCTGTGAGTACCGGGCGTGAGTCGTGCTTCGGTAGCTCAGTTGGTAGAGCACTTGCCCGCGAAAGGCAAAGGTCCCGAGTTCGAGTCTCGGTCGGGCACACAGTTTTAATCTGCCAGGAAGTTTCATATCAGCGCACACTCCGCTGCAGAGTGAAAAATCTCATTCTGGAAACATCCCCCAGGCTGTGGCTAAGCCATGTCTCCGCAATATCCTTTCTTTCAGGAGTGCTAGTTCTGCAAGGTTCGCAGGAGAGCTTCTGTAAAGTTTGGAAGGTAGGAGACGAGGTACTGGCAGAAGTAAAGCTGTGAGTACCGGGCGTGAGTCGTGCTTCGGTAGCTCAGTTGGTAGAGCACTTGCCCGCGAAAGGCAAAGGTCCCGAGTTCGAGTCTCGGTCGGGCACACAGTTTTAATCTGCCAGGAAGTTTCATATCAGCGCACACTCCGCTGCAGAGTGAAAAATCTCATTCTGGAAACATCCCCCAGGCTGTGGCTAAGCCATGTCTCCGCAATATCCTTTCTTTCAGGAGTGCTAGTTCTGCAAGGTTCGCAGGAGAGCTTCTGTAAAGTTTGGAAGGTAGGAGACGAGGTACTGGCAGAAGTAAAGCTGTGAGTACCGGGCGTGAGTCGTGCTTCGGTAGCTCAGTTGGTAGAGCACTTGCCCGCGAAAGGCAAAGGTCCCGAGTTCGAGTCTCGGTCGGGCACACAGTTTTAATCTGCCAGGAAGTTTCATATCAGCGCACACTCCGCTGCAGAGTGAAAAATCTCATTCTGGAAACATCCCCCAGGCTGTGGCTAAGCCATGTCTCCGCAATATCCTTTCTTTCAGGAGTGCTAGTTCTGCAAGGTTCGCAGGAGAGCTTCTGTAAAGTTTGGAAGGTAGGAGACGAGGTACTGGCAGAAGTAAAGCTGTGAGTACCGGGCGTGAGTCGTGCTTCGGTAGCTCAGTTGGTAGAGCACTTGCCCGCGAAAGGCAAAGGTCCCGAGTTCGAGTCTCGGTCGGGCACACAGTTTTAATCTGCCAGGAAGTTTCATATCAGCGCACACTCCGCTGCAGAGTGAAAAATCTCATTCTGGAAACATCCCCCAGGCTGTGGCTAAGCCATGTCTCCGCAATATCCTTTCTTTCAGGAGTGCTAGTTCTGCAAGGTTCGCAGGAGAGCTTCTGTAAAGTTTGGAAGGTAGGAGACGAGGTACTGGCAGAAGTAAAGCTGTGAGTACCGGGCGTGAGTCGTGCTTCGGTAGCTCAGTTGGTAGAGCACTTGCCCGCGAAAGGCAAAGGTCCCGAGTTCGAGTCTCGGTCGGGCACACAGTTTTAATCTGCCAGGAAGTTTCAAAACGAAGAGTCTTTCGATCACCATATTAGATGTTTTGGGAAAGCCTGAACTGTGACATTCATGATTTAAATAGCGAAAACTGCACCAACTACTTATTTTTTTTCTGCTTGGCACAACGCGTTTCGATAATTTATTCTTATTTTCAAGTGCATTTGCGCATTTGTTTACCTGAATATTTTTGGTGATGTTTGCATGTGTGATTACCTGCCTTTCCTGCGCCTTTTCGGAGTTAGACTGCAATCGGAAGATAGGACAAAATGAATTTTTGATGGCTTTGAAATGCTAATGTTAAAAATAGTATTTTTGTTTTTTTACTTCCAGGTATTGTGTCTCCTCCATCACACGGAGCCGGCCGCGGTGGTCTAGCGGTTCTAGGCGCGCAGTCCGGAACCGCGCGACTGCTACGGTCGCAGGTTCGAATCCTGCCCTTGGCATGGATGTGTGTGATGTCCTTAGGTTAGTTAGGTTTAAGTAGTTCTACGTTCTAGGGGACTGATGACCACAGATGTTAAGTCCCATAGTGCTCAGAACCATTTGAACCATCATACGGAATATCACACACATGCAAATTATCACCTTCAAAAACATGCTGCAAAGATATTATCACTCTATGGCTTCACAAAGAATTTGTACACAGAGTTGTTACAGTGATTTGGCTTATGTTACGAGTATATATAAGGTCGTATACAATAAAATGTATTTTTTTACCACTATTGACTACTTACATTATCAAATATAATTTTTTTCTTATGAGCAAATGTACATATTTATGAGAATTGTCACAGTTATCAGATGCAGGAGAAGCATTTGGGGAAATTAACTGGTCTAGCTTGTCTTTGAGAATTTTTCCTCCTTGGCTTTTGTAGGGCACAAAAATTTCAAGGTTCTCCATTAAATCCATTGTATGAGATTTTTGGAAGTGGCGGAGTATCTTAAGCTATTCTTCTATGTTTTCGAATAGGTGTCCAGTGTTTTTTACGTGCGAAGCTATCGCTGATTTTGTAAATCGGTTATGTGTGTAGCAGTTGATCTATTCAGTGTATCTAATTTGAAAATGTCCTGCCAGTTTGTCCTACGTAGTAGCTTGAACGAGTTCGACATATTATTTCGTGTATTCCCGAGTCTGAGAATTTATCTTTTTTATTGTTTAAGGTATGGACCAGTTTGTTTGGTAGTTTGTTGTTTGTCGGGAAAGCTACTCTCACTTTATGTGATCTAAGTAGGTGTGCTATTTTTTGAGAAATGTTACCTACGTAAGGTTGTTGTTGTGGTCTTCAGTCCTGAGACTGGTTTGATGCAGACCGTAAGGTATGCTAGCCATACGTTCGATTGCATTAATGGTTCCTTCTAAAGAACCATGAATTTCGTTCTTTGTTATTTGTCTCTACATACTGTGTGTCATTGATCTGGGGAAGTCATGGATACTGCAATTTGCTTAATAATCTCTAATTTTTTCCCTCTGTCCTCTTGGTTCGTAGCGATTTTGTTTGCTCTGTGTATCATCGCTCTGCATGCAACTTTCTTGTGTAGATCTAGGTGACATGGTGAGGCAGGGATTGCGTTGCTTGGGGTTGTTTTTTCTGTATATTTTGAAATTGTGCCTCTTCGTATTGTCTTCTATGCACAAGTCTAGAACATCAATGCTGTTGGTTTTTGTGCACAATGTTAAATAAGTTTGTGATGTTATTGATATCTTTGGTTTCATCTTTGGGTAAAATTAAGATATCATTTACAAATCTTTTGCAGTGTATTGTGTTTTTAAGCAGGGTTCCTGGCTGCTGAACATTTTCTCTTCTAGTTGGGTTATGAAAATTTTTGCTATCGTGCCAGGTATGAATGAGCCCATGGCTAGCCCATTTGGTTGTTGATAAATGTTACCATTGAAAGCTAAGTAGTTTTAGTTGAGGATCACTTCTAGCAATTCTATAAATTCAGTAATTTCAGCTTGTGACCACTTTTTGTGCTTTAGTAAGTTGTTCTTTATTACTGCAATGCCTTCTTTTACAGGGATATTGGAACATGGGTTTTTGATATATAAAATGGGTACCATCTGGAATGTGTACTTCTTTTGTTTCAGTGATTAGTGTGGTACTGTTTTCTACAGCGTATGTCGTTTCAAGTGTGAAATAATTTTCTAGCAACTGATTGAGCTTGTGAGGTACATTGTATACACAGCTGTTCATACTCAAGTGTTACAGGGCATCCTTCCTTGTGTATACTAGGTTGAGATCTTAATAGGGGTACTTCAGGTTTCTTGCAGGTGATCTATTTCTTTTCATATTCTGTCAGTGAGAAGTGGGTTTTCTTTAAATGTCCTTTGATTTTGTAATGGAATTGTTTTGCTGGGTCTCTATTAAGCTGTACTCAGTTATTTTTTGTGAAGAATTTTTCTCAATGAAATCACTTTCTTTCATAATGACTATTATGTGGCTTTTATCGGATTTTAAGGTTGTGCCTGATTTCTTCTAAATTTTTTGTTTATATTGCTTTCTGTTTTTGAATCATTATGTATGTATCTGTGGTTATCGTTATACTTCACTAGTTACATTTCAAGGAGTTTGTTTAGTTTTTCTTTTGCATTTCTTGTTGCCACTATGAACTGTTTCAGAGTGTTGAGTAACAGGTTTTCTTTTGCATTATATTTTAAACCTATGGTTAGCAGGTCAAACTCTCTTTCATTAAGTACTATGTCCGTTTTGTTCACTACTCGACTGTAGAATGTGTGTGTGTGTTTTTGACAGTGTTCTCTTCTTCACTACTCTGATATTGTTTATCTTTAAGGTTGTTCTGTACCTTAATATGTGTGTTACAGATCTTAAGGTACTCCTTACAAAATATGTCATGAATTTTCTCCCGTACAATGTTCCATATAATATCGTCCTTGCTGTTTGCTATTTGTAAACGTATGTCTAAAAGTTGTCAGTTTATAGTGTCTTTCTTCTTGCATAAAAGTTTTATTTCTGTATTTAGCCACATTGCTTCTGTTTTCCGCTTGACAGTCTTTGTGCAGTGACTTCTGTATCCCATTTTAACATTAGTGTAGTTAGAAATCAGACATAAATGCCGACACTCTTTGTTGAATTTTATTTGTGCAGTCGTTTTGCAAACTTTCATTTTCACGTTTTTCAACTTGTATATTACTTTCATTGCCTGGCCAGGCGCTAACAACTGAGTCATACGTCGTATTAGATGTTTTGGGGTAGCCTGCAGCTGTGTCGTTCATAGTGTAAATAACTAAAACTGCACCAGTTATTTATTTTTTCCTGCTTAGCATAACGCGATTATTCCCAGTTTCAAGTGCATTTGTTTACCTGAATACGTTTGATGACGTTTGCATATGTGATTTTCTGCTCCTCTTGCGTCTTTTCGAGGTTAGACTGCAATCGGGTAATAGGACGAAACGAATTTTTGAGGGTTTTTAAATGCTAATGTAAAAAATGGTATTTCATGTTTGTTTACTTACAGGTATTGAGACTCCTTCATTCTACCGATTAGCACACATATGAAAATCATCACTTACATTGTTTGTTTACAAAACATGCTGCAAAGATATGATGACACTATGAATTCAAAGAGTTTATGCGCAGTCACAGTTGTCACAGTGATTTGGATTATATTATGTGTGTATACACTGAAGCGCCAAATAAACTGTTATAGGCATGCGTATTCAAATACAAAGATATGTAAACAGACAGAATACGGCGCTGCGGTCAGCTGTGCCTATACAATGAGTCCAAAAAGTATTCGTCTAGCTGCATATCTTTTAGAAAACAAAGTTTGTGTAACACGAAAACAAATTATACAAAATCTAGAGCATTTGTTTACCTGAATGTAAGAAGTACCTAGGTAAGTCATTTTTGTTGAAAAACAAGGAAAGAAATACATCCAGATCGACAGCAAGGATAACAAAATAGAAAATGTAATACAAGAGATAGTTCATAAACTATTCGTCCACCATCTGAAGATGCCTACTACAGTAGTACGAGTTTATACGCCAACTAGCTCTGCAGATGACGAGGAAATTGAAGAAATGTATGACGAAATAAAAGAAATTATTCAGATAGTGAAGGGAGACGAAAATTTAATAGTCATGGGTGACTGGCATTCGATAGTAGGAAAAGGGAGAGAAGGAAACGTAGTAGGTGAATATGGACAGGGGCTAAGAAATGAAAGAGGAAGCCGCCTGATACGATTTTGCACAGAGCACAACTAATTATAGCTAACACTTGGTTCAAGAATCACGAAAGAAGGTTGTATACATGGAAGAAGCCTGGAAATACTGACAGGTTTCAGATAGATTATATAATGGTAAGACAGAGATTTAGGAACCAGGTTTTAAATTGTAAGACATTTCCAGGGGCAGATGTGGACTCTAACCACAATCTATTGGTTATGACCTGTAGATTAAAACTGAAGAAACTGCAAAAAGGTGGGAATTTAAGGAGAAGGGGCGTGGATATACTGAAAGAACCAGAGTTTGTACAGAGTTCCAGGGAGAACATAAGGGAACAATTGACAGGAATGGGGGAAAGAAATACAGTGGAAGAAGAATGGGTAGCTCTGAGAGATGAAGTAGTGAAGGCAACAGAGGATCTAGTAGGTAAAAAGACGAGGGCTAGTAGAAATCCTTGGATAACAGAAGAAATACTGAATTTAATTGATGAAATAAAAAATGCAGTAAATGAAGCAGGCAACAAGGAATACAAACGTCTCAAAAATGATATTGACAGGAAGTGCAAAATGGCTAAGCAGGGATGGCTAGAGGACAAATGTAAGGACGTAGAGGCTTATCTCACTAGGAGTATGATAGATACTGCCTACAGGAAAATTAGAGACGTTTGGAGAAATGAGGACCACTTGTATGAATATCAACATCTCAGATGAAAACCCAGTTATAAGTAAAGAAGGGAAAGCAGAAAGGTGGAAGGAGTATATAAAGGGTCTATACAAGGGCAATGTACTTGAGGACAATATTATGGAAATGGAAGAGGATGTAGATGAAGATGAAATGGGAGATACGATACTGCGTGAAGAGTTTGACAGAGCACTGAAAGACCCGGGTCGAAACAAGGCCCCGGGAGTAGACAACATTCCATTAGAACTACTGACGGCCTTGGGAGAGCCAGTCCTGACAAAACTCTACCATCTGGTGAGCAAGATGTATGAGACAGGCGAAATACTCTCAGACTTCAAGAAGAATATAATAATTCCAATCCCAAAGAAAGCAGGTGTTGACAGATGTGAAAATTACCGAACTATCAGTTTAATAAGTCACGGATGCAAAATACTAACACGAATTCTTTACAGACGAATGGAAAAACTGGTAGAATCCGACCTCGGGGAAGATCAGTTTACATTCCGTAGAAATATTGGAACACGTGAGGCATTACTGACCCTACGACTTATCTTAGAAGCTAGATTAAGGAAAGACAAACCAACGTTTCTAGCATTTGTTGACTTAGAGAAAGCTTTTGACAATGTTGACTGGAATATTCTGTTTCAAATTCTGAAGGTGGCAGGGGTAAAATACAGGGAGCGAAAGGCTATTTACAATTTGTACAGAAACCAGATGGCAGTTACAAGAGTCGAGGGGCATGAAACGGAAGCAGTGGTTGGGAAGGGAGTGAGACAGGGTTGTAGCCTATCCTCGATGTTATTCAATCTGTATATTGAGCAAGCAGTGAAGGAAACAAAAGAAAAATTCGGAGTAGGTATTAAAATCCATGGAGAAGAAATAAAAACTTTGAGGTTCGCCGATGACATTGTAATTCTGTCAGAGACAGCAAAGGACTTGTAAGAGGAGTTGAACGGAATGGATAGCGTCTTGAAAGGAGGATATAAGATGAACATCAACAAAAGCAAAACGAGGATAATGGTATGTAGTCGAATTAAGTTGGGTGATGCTGAGGGAATTAGATTAGGAAATGAGACACTTACAGTAGTAAAGGAGTTTTGCTATTTGGGGAGCAAAATAACTGATGATGGTCGAAGTAGAGAGGATATCAAATGTAGACCAGCAATGGCAAGGAAAGCGTTTCTGAAGAAGAGAAATTTGTCAACTTCGAGTATAGATTTAAGTGTCAGGAGGTCGTTTCTGAAAGTATTTGTATGGAGTGTAGCCATGTATGGAAGTGAAACATGGGCGATAACTAGTTTGGACTAGAAGAGAATAGAAGCTTTCGAAATGTGGTGCTGCAGAAGAATGCTGAAGATTAGATGGGTAGGTAATGTAACTAATGAGGAGGTATTGAATGGGATTAGGGAGAAGTTTGTGGCACAACTTGACTAGAAGAACGGATCGGTTGGTGGGAGATGTTCTGAGACATCGAGGGATCACCAATTTAGTATTGGAGGGCAGCGTGGAGGGTAAAAATCGTAGAGGGAGACCAAGAGATGAATACACTAAATAGATTCAGAAGGATGTAGGTTGCCGTAGGTACTGGGAGATGAAGAAGCTTGCACAGGACAGAGTAGCATGGAGAGCTGCATCAAACCAGTCTCAGGACTGAAGACCACGACAAACAAACTGAAGATGCCGAAATTCCGCGCGCAGTGATTAAACTATAACGCTGACCCACGGCACACAATAGAGTCAACCGTGCGCGGTCCCACCATATCGCCTATTGTAGTTCTGAATGGCGCCGATACAGTGCAGTTAGCGTCATGGGCCGTAAGGGTAGTGAGACGACGCTGGTCAAAATGAAACTTATTCTGCGCTTACATAATGAGAGCAAATCATCTTAGAGGATTGCTGAAGTAGCCGGTAGACCAAGTCGACGGTTCAGTTGATAATAGAGCGATTTTGCGCAACAAAATCAGTAAGAAACCAAGCACGTACCATACACCCTCACACTTTAACTGACGCAGACGTGAGATTTATCACGAGGGAAATGAAGAAGAAACCTAAAATCAGCGCTCCTAAGGTGGCTGGGTAGTTGGAGTCCAGGGGACAGAAGGTAGAGGGTGGCGCAGGGAAACGGGAAATTTCGAAATAACGTCATGTCCATGAATAAATTCATAAAACTAGTAATTTATTAACGTAAGTGAATGTACGCAAGTATGCCATTATTCAGTATGTCTTTACAATCAAAATGTCCAAAAGTGTCTCTTTACTTTTTAAAGATGATATCGGAAAGATGTGCTCCCATTCGGCGTTCACACTCTAACAGCCTGTTATGAAAACTCTGGAATGCGCGGTGTAGCAAATCTTGGGGAACAGCGGTGATTTCGTTTTCAATGTTCTCCTTCAGTTCATGGATTGTTGCAGGACGTGTACGGTACACCTTGCCTTTAAGATATCCCCACAGGAAGAAGTCGCACACACTAAGATCAGGAGATCTCGCAGGCCATGCAGTGTCACCGTTACGTGAAATAATGCGTCTTCCAAACAATTGACGAACTGCTGCCATCGATTGTCGAGCAGTGTGTAACGTGCCTCCGTCCTGCTGAAACCACATGTTTTCGACGTTAAGATTAAGCTTGTACATTCTCGGTGTAGAGAATGTTTTAAGCATTTCAACATATCGAGCGGATGTTGCTGTCACTGCACTACCATCCTCACGTTCAAAAAAATAAGGGCCGATAACACCGTGACACGATACAGCACACCATATTGTGACCTTGGCGCTATGTAGTGGTCGCTGGTGAAACTCACAAGGATTGTCCTGTGCCCAATAACGAAAATTCAGTTTATTCGCGAATCCGTTCAGGTGGAAATGCGCTTCGTCTGATATCCGTAAGTTACCAAGGAAATTCGCGTCCTCGTTGATTTTAGCCAGTATCTGGCTACTAAACTCTATACGTGACGCTGGGTCTCGTTCATGTAAGTGTTGCACAATCTGCAACTTACAGGGATGGAAGTCTAATTCGTGCAGTATTCTTTGTAATCTTCGTCGCTTAATCCCTAGCGAAGAATCATGCTGTCGATCGGAGCGGCGAGGACTTCTCTCGATTGCAGCTCTAGCAGCTGCAATGTTCTCTGGGGTACGTACCGTTGGAATGCCACGTGGAGGTTTCTTTTTCAAGGCAGATCCTGTTTCTTCAAAATTACGCACCCACGTTGCAATCGCATGCGCAGATGGGACACGTCCATGACGTCAAAGCTGGTAATGCTGTAGAAATGTTCTCTGCGCGGCAGTCGCACTATCACCATTTTTGTAAAACGATCTCACAGCTACTGCACGTTCCGCACCAGTCCAATTCTCCATGATTACTAAATGGCAATGCGTTCACATCAGTTGTGCAAAGTTTCGAACATCTGCGCACGCTACAGTGCTGCCAACTGTAACGTTCAAAATCTCCCGTTCCCCTGCGCCACCCTGTATGTGCCAAAACAATCAGAAATACCTTCAAAATGATGGGTATCACGGCCGGGTAGCGCGCAAGAAATTTTGGGTCAGTGAACAGAATCGAAAGAAACGTCTTCATTTTGCGATGGAACATAGAATCAAAAAGAAAGACTTCTGGAATAGAATAATATTTTCTGATGAGAGTAAATATAACTTATTCGGGTCGGATGGCAGGCGAATGGTGTGGCGTAAGAAGAATGCGAGACGCTGCCACGCAAGCTTGTGCCAACCGTTAAACACAGTGGTGGCTCCCTGATGGTGTGGGGCTGCAAGTGTTGGAAAATTACATTTCATAGAAGGTATAATGGATCACCATACGTATATCAACATTTTAAAGGACAATATGAATCCTAGAGCCGAAAAATTAGATCTGCAAGGAAATTACATTTTTCAACAAGATAACAACCCAAAGCATACGGCACTAAATACAAGGCTGTGACTCCTGTACAAGACCCCAAAACATCTTAACACCGCTCCTCAGAGCCCAGACATTAATAATATTGAACACCTTTGAAAAGTACTGGAAGATAGCATGAGGAGAAGACACATTTCTAACAAGAGAGACCTAAAAGAAGCACTTCAAGACGAATGGGACAAAATTCCAGCCTCTCTGACGGCAAACTTGGTCAAGTAGATGCCCAGACGACTACAAGCAGTAAAGGGAAACCACACTAAATATTAATTTTTGTAACTGAAATCTTATTTTCAGATTGTAAATAAAAAACAATATGAGTGGACGAATACTTTTTGAAGTAGCCCTTGAATAAATTCTCCACTTTGTCAAATGTATCGCTATGGATGTATTTATTTCCTAGTCCATCAATAAAAATGACGTACCAAGGTTCGTTGCATATGACTGGATGTTTACATTTTATGTTCCCTTCCTTTCACGTGACATATACTTACTTTCTTAAAAAAATTACAACTAGACGAATACTTTTTGGACTCACTGCATAAGACAACAAGTGTCTGGCGCGGTTGTTAGATCGGTTACTGCTGCTACAATGCCAGGTTATCACGATTTAAGTGAGTTTGTAAATGGTATTATAGTCGGCGCACTAGCAATTGGACACAGCATCTCCGAGGTAGCGATGAAGTGGGGATTTTCCCGTACCACCATTTCATGTGAATATAAAGAATCCGGTAAAACAACAATTCTCCGACACTGCTGCGGTGGAGAAAGATCCTGCAAGAACGGGACCAACGACGATTGAAGGGAATCGTTCAACGTGACAGAAGTGCAACCCTTCCGCAAATTTCTGCAGATATCAGTGCTGGGCCATCAACAAGTGTCAGCGTGAGAACCTTTCAACGAAACATCATCTATATGAGCTTTCACAGCCAAAGGCCCACCCGTGGGCCGTTGATGACTGCAGGACACGAAGCTTTACGCCTCGCCCTGGTCCGCCAACACCGACATTGGACTGTTGGTGACTGGAAATATGTTGCCTGGTCGGACGAGTCTCGTTTCAAATTGTAACGTGGGGATGGACGTATATGGTTATGGAGACAAGCTCATGAATCCATGGACCCTGCATGTCAGCAGGAGACTGTTCAAGCTGGTGGAAGCTGTGTAATGGTGTGGGGCGTGATGGGACCTCTGATACGTCTAGATACGACTCTGACAGATGACATACACGTAAGCATCCTGTCTGATCACCTACATCCATTCATGTCCGTTGTGCACTTCGATGGACTTGGGAAATTCCAGCAGGACAATGCGACACCTCACACTTCCAGAAATGCTACAGAGTGGCTCCAGGAACACTCTTCTGAGTTTACTTTGCTGGCCACCAAATTCTCCAGACATGAATATTACTGAGCATATCTGGGATGCCTTGCAACGTGCTGTTCAGATGAGATTTCCAGCCCGTCGTTCTCTTGCGGATCCATGGACAGCCCTGCGAATTTATGGTGTCAATTCCGTCCGGCACTACTTCAGACATTAGTCGAGTCCATGCAATGTCGTGTTGCGGGACTTCTGCGTGCTCGGGGCACCCTACACGATATTAGGCAGATGTACCAGTTTCTTGGCTCTTCAGTGTATAAGGTTGTATATAATAAAATGTTTTCTTTTACCTCTATTGACAACTAAAGTATAGATTAGAAAGAACTTTTCTTCGTAATTCCCACCAGTATTAAGGCACTTATTATTGTACAACCAGCTTTTGAATACCATCCATCGCAACAGGGCCATTTTGACATTTTCATCTTCGTCGTGACCCTGACCATCCAGACACTCGATCAAATGAAGGAGCACATGGTAATCATTGAGCGCTAGGTCAGGGCTGTAAGGAGCGTGATCAAGTCGTTCGCCGCGCCCGGGTTCGCGGGTTCGATTCCCGGCGGGGTTAGGGATTTTCTCTGCCTCGTGATGACTGGGTGTTGTGTGATGTCTTTAGGTTAGTTAGGTTTAAGTAGTTCTAAGTTCTAGGGGACTGATGACCATAGATGTTAAGTCCCATAGTGCTCAGAGCCATTTTGAACCAGCCAAGTCGTTCGCAGCCAAATGGTCCGATCAGTTCTTGAGTTCGGTTGGCCACGTGTAGACGGATATTGTCCTGAAGCAGAATAATCCCTCTTACTCAGCGTGTCACGCATTTCGTTTTGGAATGCACGCCACAGGTCTCAGAATAAGTCGTAGATTTATGCTTTGATTTAGGTGTAAAGTAAGCCATCCATATTTCGTCGCCTGCGGCAGTTTGGCTTGAAAACTTGGCAACTTCCTCACTGTACCACAGGAGGAAAGCCAAAGAACTGTCTAAACGTTGGTTTTGAGTACCTCAGTCAGCTTTTTCGGTATCCAGCATGAGTATGACTTTCGGTACTTTAAACGTTCTGTAATAACTGCATAAAACACGCTTGTTGACACTTCACTCCACATTCGTATGACCATCTTCACAAGCTCTCACGCATTTCCGTACCATCTCAACACTCATAACGTTTTGTCCATACACTTCACTAGTCTAACGATAATTTCAGCCACTTTCGCGCCTCTACCACTAAGGAAACGAATCCCAGCGCGTATTTCACAGTCGGAGGCATTCTCAGCCGGAGGAGGCATTTTAAATGCAAACGTAAAGACGCCAAATGACTCTTTAATGGCGTCTGTGGCTTGCCAACAGAGTGCGGTATACGGCGTGCATGAGCCAAATGCCGACCGCGGTTGAATTTCATAACGGTGCTTTAAAAGCACGCCTCATCCTAGTGGTGGCGTTTCGTCGTGTTTTGTCTCTTACGTCTTTTCACAACGATGCACAATGTGTTAAAGTGTAAACAGCACAGACATACTAAGTACTTCAACACTTTGTATGCTGTTCTGAAAAGGCATAGGGGCTAAAACAAGACTAAACGTATATCGTATTCGAACATTGTGAATTACCTCGAAGAGAATGGTCTATTGACACCGAGTCAACTGGCTCTTTATACACGCGAAGTTTTGAGTGCTATTGACAAGGGATTTCAAACTGATTTCGTATTTCTAGATTTCCGAAAGGCTTTTGTTACTGTACCATACAAACGGCTTGTAGTGAAATTGCGTGCTCATGGAATATCAAAGTTCCTGGCAGATTAAAACTGTGTGCCGGACCAAGACTCGAACTCGGGACCTTTGCCTTTCGCGGGCAAGTGCTCTACCATCTGAATTAACGAAGCACGACTCACACCTCGTCCTCACAGTCGTCCTTGGGTAACTCAGATGGTAGAGAACTTGTCCGCGAAAGGCAAAGGTCCCGAGTTCGAGTCTTGGTCCGGCACACAGTTTTAATCTGCCAGGAAGTTTGATATCAACGAAATCTCATCATGGAATATCGTTTCACTTATGTGACTGAATTCGTGATTTCCTGTCAGAGAGGTCACAGTTCATAGTTACTGACGGGAAGTTGTCGAGTAAAATAGAAGTGATTTCTGCCGTTCCCCAAGGTAGTGTTGTAGGCCCTCTGCTGATCCTTATCTATTTAAACGATATAGGAGACAATCTGAGCAGCCGTCTTAGGTTGTTTGCCTAGGGTGCTGTCGTTTATCGTCTAGTGAACTCATCAGAAGGTCAAAATGATTTGCAAAACGAATTAGAAGAGATATCTGAATTGTGCGAGATTGGCAGTTGACACTAAACAATGAAAAGTGCGAGGTAATCCATATGAGTGTTAAAAGGAATCCATTAAGTTTCGGTTACATGATACATCAGTCAAATCTGAGGCAAAATTCAGCTAAATACCTAGGAATTATAATTAAGAACAACTAAAATTCAAAAGAACACATAGAAAATGTTGTGGGGAAGGCGAACCAAAGGCTGCGATTTATTGGCAGAACGCTTAGAAGATGCAACTGTTCAACTAAAGAGACTGCCTACTTGACACTTGTCCGTCTTCTTTTGGCGTACTGCTGCGCGATGTGGGATCCTTACCAGATAGGACTAACGGAGTACATCGACCGAGTTCAAAGAAGAGCAGCACGTTTAGTATTATCGAGAAGTAGGACAGTGAGTTTAACTGACATGATGCAGGATTTGGGGTGGACATCATTAAAACAAAGGCCTTTTTCGTTGCGGCTGAATCTTCTCTCGAAACTTCAAACTCTTGGTTTCCCTCCCGCATGCGAGAATATTTTGTTGACACCGTCCAACATAGGGAGATACGACCATTATAATAAAATAACAGAAAAATTTGGAATGATGAAACACTGCCCGAAGATTGGAAAACGGTCCTGATCCATCCCTTGCACAAGAAAGGCACTATGAAAGACACTAACGACTACCGAGGAATATCCCTGCTACGGGTAACCTATAAAATTCTCTCACTCGCCATTCTGGAGCGTTTAGAAGCCCAAGTCGCACATCAAATAGGTGAATACCTAGAGGGCTTCATAAAAAGTCGCTCAACATCCGAACAGATCTAAAACTTCAAAACATTTTCAGATATTATACTCTAAAATCGAAACACTACGTGTCAGCCTTTGTGGACTTCAGGAAGGCATACGACTCCATAGACCGGGAGGTGCTGCTGAACATCCTAAATGAGTTCGGAGTTGACTTTAAACTGCAAACATTAATTAGATCTGCCCTAACACATGCAAAATCCAAAGTAAAGCTCCTCTCGGATTCTTTTGATTTCAAAACAGGGATCGGGAAAGGTGATGGCCTGTCTCCAATGCTTTTCAATTGCGTCCTTGAAAAGATCATCAGAACCTGGTTCGAAAGATTAATGGAAACCAACTGTAGCCCGTTGCGAACTGGAACCAAATCGAAGGGGATCGAGTTGGACTGCTTGGCGTTTTCCGATGACATTGCCATCCTGTCAAACGACGTAGACACCGCTAGAGTTCAAATCAAACTGTGAAAATAAATCGCTCAACAAACTGGTCTGCAAATACAATTCAGGAAACAGAAGTCATGACTAACATTAAAGACGCCCCACCAAAACTCCGTACGAAATATGCGGTCATTACACGGGTAGACAAATTCGGGTACCTGGGTGAGATCATCAAGAAAAGTGTAGCGGATAAGAAAGCGTTTAGGGAACGGATGCGCAAGTTAGAAACAGCTTACCAAATATCCCACACGGTCTACAATAAGAAATGCCTTTCCCAGAATACTACGATACGTCACTAAGAGACACTTTTGAAGCCAGTAGTTTTGCAAGCAGCCAAAACCTTACCCCTAAACGCTGATAAAAGACTCCTCAAAGAACTGGTGAAAAAAGAGCGCAAAATCATTAGAAGTATCCTAGGATCCAGGTACAAGAATGGCATCCGTCAAAAGAGATCCAACAAGTAAGTCTACAGTGAAATAGAAAAAAATTACAGATGCAATCCATAAAAGAGGCACGATTTTATGGTCACCTCAAACGAATGGACGGAAATAGGTTAATCATTTGATTCAAAACCAAAAACTACGATGCCATGGTTTAAAAACACCAAAGAAGACCTCCAGATGCTACATCTCAAACCCGAAGATGCTTTTGGCAGAGTTCTTTGCCGAAAGAAGATAGTGACACACGGAATAACCGAGACGAGCAACAGAAAAGAGGACACCGTGTCCTTTAGACAGAAGAGCGCAAGCAGGCCCACCCAGAACGAATGAGGGAAATCTGGGGTCTGAAAAAAGCCAGACTCGGTACTAAGTGCAACAAAACTTAACGTGGACCTAGATGGCCCCAACGAATCAATAAATAAATTAAAAAATAATAAAATATGGGAAATCAGAGCTCGCACGGAAACATATAGGTGTCCGTTTTCTCCACGCACTGTTCGAGAGTGGAATAAGAGAGAATTATTGTGGAGGTGATTCGATTAACCGTCTGCCAGGCTCTTAAGTGTGATTTGCAGAATAGAATTAAAAATCTTTGAGTATCGAATGGTAGTTTACAGTCTTCATTTGGCAGCTACGTACCGATACAGGTTAATTGCCTAAAGTCGTAGGCAATGGGGTAGTAGAACGAAGGGAACGAACTGGAACAAATATGTGCACATGCCTCTTCTATTTTATACCTTACGTAACGCAGGACATTGGAATGTTTTTTGATAGCCACATAACTTGATAAATGGCGCTAAGTACTCAAATATTCTTATATTGTAAGAGCCGTGGTAAAAATTTGCTGTTTTGAAGAGCGCGCCCAGCGCGTAGTGTGAAGCAGTCGCCCTCCGTTTCTGGCGGTGGCGCCGCTGTGGCAGTCGCAGCTTTGGTGTCTCCCTCTGATGGGAAAGGGGGAAAGGTTGCCCGTTCACGTGCATTTAAGGAGCGCTATGAGCTGGCCAGTGATCCCCACCAAAGCCATCCACCCTCACCGCCCCGCCCTGCCTCCACAGACCGTCCTTCTGCTTCGAGAGTCCCGCCGCCCCTACCGCTCTTTTCTCCACACTCGTGACCAGGATACACTAACCCGCCACCGGCAATTACAACGACACACCCGCAACCTGCTTACTGCGAAGAAGCGCCGTGCCTGGCGCCAGACATGTACATACCTCAACACCACGCTCCCCATAAACTCTTCCAAGTATTGGTCTGCTTTCCACCGCCTTACTGGGACACGCCCCACCCCCCAGTACCCTCTCCTCCTGACAACCTTAGTAAGGCCAACCACTTTGCCTCCCACCTCTCTGATGTTTTTTACATCCCCGATGATCCCCACTTTGATTATTCCCTCTTCCCTGATGTCATGGACCGTACAAATACCTCTGTTCCTCCCCTTGCTCCTAGCTTCCAGTACTTGGGCCGCACCCCACCATCTGCACTTAACACTCCCATCACTACACAGGACATCAGCCTCACACTCCGCACTAAATGCAACACTGCTCCCGGCCACGACTGCTTTACCTACCGCCACCTCAAACACTGCCCTCCCTCCTTCCTTTCACTCCTTGCCACCCTCTACAATGTCATCCTTGCCACTGGCTTCTATCCTGACCTGTGGAAAACCTCCCATATCCTGATGTTCTCCAAACCCAACAAGCCTCCATCTGATGCCTCTTCCTATCGTCCTATCTGTCTCACATCGGTGTTCAGCAAGCTCCTGGAATCCATCCTTTCCCGGCGCATACATCACCACCTCTGCCAACACCACCTCCTCCCAAACACCCAATGTGGCTTTCGACCTTCCTTCTCTGCTGATGACCAACTCCTCC
Organism: Schistocerca piceifrons; assembly: GCF_021461385.2. Taxonomy (NCBI): domain Eukaryota; kingdom Metazoa; phylum Arthropoda; class Insecta; order Orthoptera; family Acrididae; genus Schistocerca; species Schistocerca piceifrons. The sequence goes on from NC_060143.1 coordinate 25,936,973, forward strand.
ACCTCACTCATCTCCTCTCCCTCCAGCTTAACTCCAATCGTTCCGCCATTTTTGTCTCCCTTGACCTCGAAAAGGCCTACAACCGTGTCTGGCATCCCGGTCTCCTGTTTAAACTCCAAACCTATGGCCTTCCTGTCAACTACATACGTCTGGTGACCTCCTTCCTCTCCCACCGCCCCTCCTATGTTACCATCCATAATGCCAATTCCCACACCTTCTACCCCTCTGAAGGTGTGCCCCAGGGCTCTGTCCTCTCCCCTCTCCTCTACCTCCTGTACACGGCGGATATGCCCCAACCCCCCCCCCCCTCCAGTACACCTCTTGCAATATGCTGATGACACCGTATTCCTCGCCCTCGCTCCTACCCTCCAACGGTCCCAACGCCTTCTCCAGACTCACCTTGACCTTTTTGCTGCATGGTGTAACCAGTGGCTCCTGAAACTCAATCCTTCCAAGACCCAGGCAATCATCGTAGGTTGTACCACTCGCTCCTTCCGGCTCCTGGATTTCTCCCTTACTGTTTGCGCACGTCCTGTCCGCCTCACCCCCACCCTCACCTACCTTGGTCTCACCATTGACCGTCACCTCATCTGGATCTCTCATCTCCGCTCCATCCAATCCAAAGCCCACAACCGCCTCCGACTCCTCAAACTCCTCTCTGGCTGGACGTGGGGGTTGCACCCCTCTACCATCCTCCACACCTATAAATCCTTAATCCGTCCCATCCTCTGTTATGCCAGTCCTGCCTGGATATATGCCCCCCCCCCAAATTCTATAAGTCCCTCCAGATCCTTGAGCATCATGCACTTCGCTTCGCCTTCCAAATACGCCTCCCGTCCCCCACGCGGATCCTCTATGATCTCATTCCTTTCCCCCATCTGCTCCTATTCCTTGAACATATCCGCATCCTTTACACCTCCCGCCGTCTTGCACCCCCTCACCCACTGGTTGTTCCTCTCCTCTCCCATCCCCGCCCCCTGCCATACCTTCACTGTTGTCCCCCCCCCCTACCCTCCATCTCTACACCCCACATCTCCTTTCCCAAGGTGGCTTCCGTCAACTCCCCCTCCCGGATGATGCCCTCTCTCCCTCCATTTATCCCTCCTATCAACTCTGATCCTCACTCCCCCTCCTTTCCTCTGTCCTTAACCTGGGCTCCCTCTTCCCCCCCGCCTTCCGTCCTGTTTTCTCCCCACTAAACATCTCCCAACCTCCCTTCTCCCCCCCCCCCCCAAGCTCCAAGTCCTTTTGTATTCCCCTCCTCTGCCTATCCCACTCCCTGTCGCTTCTGCCCCCCACCCCTCTTATGGGTCCTCCTCCTCCATCAGCTCCTATCCCGGTTCTCCTCTTCGCTTTTTCTCTCCGTTCCCCCCTTTTTTTGTTTTCCCATCATCTGTCCAGTTTCCCCCAACCTGCTCTCGGCTGTGGTGTGTCGCATTTGCCAACTTTTTCGTGCAGTGTTCCAGTGACTATTCAGTGTTGTTCGTCTTTCTCGTCTTGCGAACGGACACCATGCTGTCGCTAGGTGTGCATTTTATGTCTTTTGCGAACAGAATCCAGACTGTCGCCGTGTTTTTTTAATTGTCTGTCTATTGTTTTACCTGTCTGATTCGTATGTATTTTATTAGCTACATCGTCCCTCTGTTCTTTGTTTTAAGTTCCACGATTTCTTTTCGCCATGTTACTCTTTAAGTCTCCGATTTTATCGCCTGTTTTTATTATTTATTCTCTTCTGTAGGCTGAAGAGCGGCATGCTAAGCTGCTGCCAGCCCGCCCCCCTTCGGGGTGAATTGAAATTCAATAAAGAAAAAAAAAAAAACTGGCCAGTGAGTGAGTCTTGGTCAGTCTCTCGTCCCCAGCTTGCTAGGCTGTCTTTCGTCCGCATTTGTTATGCAGTTACTGTCTGTCTGTCGTTCGGAGTGCTAGTATGTCTGTCGTTTGGATCAACCTTTAAAGCCGGCAAAATGAGAGTCTTTCCACTCCGCCAGTAAGAAGACTCAGCGAGTGGTCGTCCGGTCGGGGCTTAGTTCCTGCATCTGAGTCTGTGCGTTAGTCCGCCAGTCTCCTCGAGTTTGCTCAGGCAATGGTCATTGGCGGTTGGATCGATCGGTTGGTCAGTCGCGCACTGAGACACAAGATGACTTGTCCGTCTTGAGCGTCGGCGCATGGGAGGTCGCCGCGTGGGTCCAGTGGGCATCAGTCTGGCCGGTGCGAGCTGCGACGCCGTGAGACGGGAGATCGGCGCGCCTTCCTGCGTCCGTTGAAGCGGCTGGCAGCGGACGGTTCGGGAGAGCGGTTTGAGGGTGCTGCGCCAGGTCTTCTCGAGAAATCGCAGTTTATTAGAAGTTAAGTGATTGGTGATATGTTGTTTGATTTACTCTTGTTAAATTCTACTTGTTTTCTTGGTGAGGTCACCAGCTGTTTTGCTTTGGGGTCGTCCCACCATTCTTCTCCGTTTGCCCACCCGCGGGAAGGTGGTTTTTTATGAATAGGATGGTCCATTTTCCCTTTTGTGGAGTAGGGGCGGTTTAGAGCAACCTGTGGTTCGGGTTGTTCGGGTTGTCTACCGTACGTTAGTAGCTGCCTCTGTCATGTTTGTCGGATTTGGTGTGTTAACGAATTTATTGCTTGGAGTGCAACGACCTAGTACCTGAAATACGTTTTGATCTTTGGAAACTTTGATATTATTGCCTATGATCTTGAGAGGCGGTATCTGTGTACTGTAGAGCATCTTAACTATTGTTTGGCCAACCTTGTAGAATTTTATATAAGTTTGCATTTCATGGGCTTTTATTAAAATGATCATTTTAGTATATAAAGTTGCCACCCTTTCACCGTAAGACTTTTCTTAGCAGTTAAAATCAAGTTGAACCTTCGGTGGCAAGGTTAATATTTTGTTAGTGTTTTGTACCATTTCCATCCCTCCTACGGGGGGTGCATAGTTTGTGTGCTTGCGTAAATTGTTAAAACTCTTAGTTTAAGGTGATCTGGTGTGTTGCAGATTTGCACCAGTGTAGTCTTTCAGAGGCTGTTGTGAGCAGTCGTAACTACGGCCGTGTCAAAAGGGAGCGGCAAGGTTCTTTGCCCGAAAGCTCATACAGTCAAAACTTGTTTCTTTCTGCCTCTCAATAAATTGTAACTTTTATATTTAGAGGGTGCTTTCTGATTATAATTTTAAATCTGTTTCTTTCAAAGAATGCTTTTAGTCACTATTAAACTGAATAAAATTCCCATTTGTTCAAAGGAATTTGGTTATGATTTCATCAGTTACTCCCTGGTAACTACTTCCACGCTTACATAGTGTGATTAAATCTGTTAATGTTCTTGATGAATCGCTAGTAAATAAAATAAATTATTAAGAATATTCTTTGAAAATAAATCACGGTTCACGGTATATGAAGTAGCGCTAAATGGCTGGCTCTGAGCACTATGGGACTTAACATCTATGGTCATCAGTCCCCTAGCGCTAAATACTCAAATATTCTTATGCGCTGCCGGAGTAGCCTGCAAGCAGCGGCTGATGAAAACACAAGGTACGCATCTGAAGACTGGCACGATAGCACGAAACCACTAGTGAAGTAATGATATCAAAATAAAGTTATTAGCTTGGAATCCATATGATCCCGTTATATGCAGCGATCGTTGAATATAGAGAATGGAGGAAAGAAGAACAATCGATCATGAAATCCGTCGTTTTATTACGGCGGATCTGGATTTCAAAGTCATCTTCAGTGAATATGACAACAGCTGACATGAGTCCAAGTGTCACGAAGTAAAGAATATTGGTTGACGCAAAACATACAGGAGTCTAACATGGAGGAATTTTAGACTCTTGTTGATTTTACATCAACCAATGCTGTTTACTATGTGACACTTGGACTAACATCACTTGTTATGTGCACTGAAGATGACTACGGACTAATTGAAATACAGACCTGCTGTAACAGAACGACAGATTTCGTGATCGATTGCTCTTCTTTTCTCCATAATCTAAATGAAGCTTTCTAAAACTATTTGCAGCTGGTTGCTTTCTTCACCAACGATAAATTACAAATGTCTTAGCACAATAGTTTTGCACGCGAGCGCGCACGCTTTGTTTTGTGTTGGCAGAAGAGCCAACACCGTGTTAGGCCGAAATGCACGCGTTTTAGCTCACGCAGGCTGGCGTGAGGAGGGAAGAACTATACTGACGTGAGGCCTGGAACATGACAAGGAATGAGAATTCAGAAAGCGGACGTATTTAGTTTGATACTTAACTTTAATCCATCAATGATGAATGTCGCTCTTGACGGTGCATGATTCACAATATTATCTGTTCAGAATACATTCTTGAAGATAGTAATTATAGTAACTGAATATGGCGCCTTGCTAGGTCGTAGCAAATGACGTAGCTGAAGGCTATGCCAAACTGTCGTCTCTGCAAATGAGAGCGTACGTAGTGAACCATCGCTAGCAAAGTCGGCTGTACAACTGGGGCGAGTGCTAGGGAGTCTCTCTAGACTAGACCTGCCGTGTGGCGACGCTCGGTCTGCAATCACTGACAGTGGCGACACGCGGGTCCGACGTATACCAACGGACTGCGGCCGGTTTAAAGGCTGCCACCTAGCAAGTGTGGTGTCTGGCGGTGACATCACACTGTGTGTGTGTGTGTGTGTGTGTGTGTGTGTGTGTGTGTGTGTGTGTGCGTGTGTGCGTGTGAGAGTTGGGTTCGGGGGCAGTGAGGTGTCGGTTGTAATTCTCCAGGAAGGAAAGTGAACATTAGAATCACTCATAAACCCCAGCATATAATTTTTCTTAATCATTCGTAAAATGTCTATGGCAATTGAAACAACAAATCTCTGTAACCATTCAAAGTTTTTATTCTTTTCATTACACGTTTCTACTATCAGGTGGACATTTGCCAATTAGTAAGAATCATTCTGCACATGTTCTCCTCCAAAAACCGTACACACAAATCATCATTGCCTTAAGAGCTGACAAATATCAACATTGTAATGGACGTATAACCCTCCGTAACTCGTAGTGAAGAGTCTAGTCAAAGTGATTTTTTTGTTTTAATTGATATTCATAACGTTCACGGTCAACTATACCCAAAAAATGTTAGCAGTTATCAGCAACTGTTATTATCGTTTTCAGTCCGAAGAGTGGTTTTGTATAGCTCTCCACCCTACTTGCTTATTGTATTCACCCCATGGTCTGTCACCTTCGTGCCTCAGGGTGTAGCATATTAATCGATCCCATCTTCTAATCAAGCTGTGCCATAAATATCTTTCTTCTGTAGTTCGATGTAATACCTCCTCATTAGTTACTTCGTCTATCAGTCTGATCTTCAGCATTCTTCTGTAGCGCCATATTTCAATGATTTTATTCTCTTTTTATGTCATCTGAAGTCTGCGTTTCATATCCGTTCAAGGCTATACCCTGCAAGATAAGCCTTCAACAAAGAATTCCTGGCATTCAAATGTATACACAACGGCAACAAATTCATCTCTTTCAACATTACTTTTCCTGCTATTTGCAGTCTAAATTTTATACCCTTACTTGTTCGGCTATCTTCAGTTATTTTTCCGCTCAAATAGCACAACTACTTTTAGTGTCTCATTTCCTAATTAATTTTTCAGGGTTACCTGACTTAATCCTTCTTTAATTTTGTTGATGTTCATTCTTTTCAAAAAAATGGTTCAAATGGCTCTGAGCACTATGGGACTTAACATCTGAGGTCATCAGTCCCCTAGAACTTTGAACTACTTAAACCTAACTAACCTAAGGACATCACGCACATCCATGCCCGAGGCAGGATTCGAACCTGCGACCGTAGCGGTCGCGCGGTTCCAGACTGAAGCGCCTAGAACCGCTCGGTCACTTCGGCCGGCACGTTCACTCTTTTAATCCGCTTTCAAGGCACTACCCATTCCATTCAACCGCTCTTCTGAACCCTTTCCCGAATCTGACAGAACTGTAATGACGTCGGCAAACATGAAAGTTTTTATTACTTCTCCCTGAACTTTAATTCACACCAAATTTCTCATTGGTTTGTTTTACTATCTGTTCGATATACAGATTGAAAAATATCAGAGATACATTACAATACTATTTCATTCCCCTTCAATTATTACTTCCCTGTTAAATCCATCTTCTCTTATAACCGTTGCATGGTTTCTGTCCAAATTGTAAATAACCTTTCGCTCCCTCTGATTTATCCATGCTACCTTGGCAATTTCAAAGAATGTGGCCCAGTCAGCATTGACAAATGCTGTAGGGTTAGTATTGTTTCGCCTGTTCCTACAGTTCTCCAGAATCCGGACTGACTTTCCCAGATGTCGGCTTCTACCAGTTCTTCCATTCTTCTGTAAATAATTCGTATCAATAAGGATGCTACACTTTTTTCTGTTTAAAAAATCAAAACGCATCGTGTTTCATAGGGAGTATATTTTTTCCCTTCAGATGCAGACAGTAACATATCCTGTGAGGCTATTTATAGAAGAGCTTAATCACTCAGTATACCAATTACCTATATACTCTGAAGTGTATTTCATATCAACTTTTAGAGTAACGTATTATACGGTTGGTAATTGTGTCTTTAAGACACCTACGCACGGTAAGTATTGAAGTGCGGTGAACTTCCGTGTTCATCGCTAAATATCTTTTTTTCATATTTATAAGAGGATTTAGGTTAGCTGATCTCCATCATTCCATGCACGATTTCAGATCTCTCATTGTTTCATATTACGTGTCGTTTGCTGTGTTGCACTGTTTGGAACTTCATTCTTGAAAGAACAACTACGCTAAAGACACATCATTACTAGGAAAGCAGCTATGTTTACATAGATAATAGGCATTTTCCTACTACAGCATATCCACCATAGATTTCATATGCCTTTATCTGAAGAGAAAATGGGTCATGAACATCTTACTGTGGCTAAAAGTTGAAGTAAATGTCAGGGTACCACGCGAACTAGAACAGAGATAACAGACCGAGCTGCCAGTGACATGAAGATCGTTGGTCTCGTCCCAAAAGACGCAATGGTTAGGGGAAGTTGATGTTTTAAAATATGAAGAAGTGAACCCCGTTAAATTCGTAAAAAAATGCCATACTAACACACATTTGGAACAATCCGTGCTCCTGGTCACATATTCACTATTGTTCTGACTTCAGGAAGAGTCACGTACTCAAACCATATTTTAAGGAAATTGCAAAACGTATATCGTAGTTTTCTTGTTACAACGCTTTGTCTTCGCCTTCAACTAGGTAAATTGTGATAAGTCTCAGATTCCGGAAGATATTATATGCAAAATCATAAGATAGGGTTATAACTACGGTCGTCCCGTCACTTTACTGGCACACACACACACACACACACACACACACACACACACACACATATATATATATATATATATATATGGTGTTTCAAAAATGACCGGGATATTTGAAACGGCAATAAAAACTAAACGAGCAGCGATAGAAATACACCGTTTGTTGCAATATGCTTGGGCAACAGTACATTTTCAGGCGGACAAACTTTCGAAATTACAGTAGTTACAATTTTCAACAACAGATGGCGCTGCAAGTGATGTGAAAGATATAGAAGACAATGCAGTCTGTGGGTGCGCCATTCTGTACGTCGTCTTTCGGCTGTAAGCGTGTGCTGTTCACAACGTGCAAGTGTGCTGTGGACAACATGGTTTATTCCTTAGAACAGAGGATTTTTCTGGTGTTGGAATTCCACCTCCTAGAACACAGTGTTGTTGCAACAAGACGAAGTTTTCAACGGAGGTTTAATGTAACCAAAGGACCGAAAAGCGATACAATAAAGAATCTGTTTGAAAAATTTCAACGGACTGGGAACGTGACGGATGAACGTGCTGGAAAGGTAGGGCGACCGCGTACGGCAACCACAGAGGGCAACGCGCAGCTAGTGCAGCAGGTGATCCAACAGCGGCCTCGGGTTTCCGTTCGCCGTGTTGCAGCTGCAGTCCAAATGACGCCAACGTCCACGTATCGTCTCATGCGCCAGAGTTTACACCTCTATCCATACAAAATTCAAATGCGGCAACCCCTTAGCGCCGCTACCATTGCTGCACGAGAGACATTCGCTAACGATATAGTGCACAGGATTGATGACGGCGATATGCATGTGGGCAGCATTTGGTTTACTGACGAAGCTTATTTTTACCTGGACGGCTTCGTCAATAAACAGAACTGGCGCATATGGGGAACCGAAAAGCCCCATGTTGCAGTCCCATCGTCCCTCCATCCTCAAAAAGTACTGGTCTGGGCCGCCATTTCTTCCAAAGGAATCATTGGCCCATTTTTCAGATCCGAAACGATTACTGCATCACGCTATCTGGACATTCTTCGTGAATTTGTGGCGGTACAAACTGCCTTAGACGACACTGCGAACACCTCGTGGTTTATGCAAGATGGTGCCCGGCCACATCGCACGGCCGACGTCTTTAATTTCCTGAATGAATATTTCGATGATCGTGTGATTGCTTTGGGCTATCCGAAACATACAGGAGGCGGCGTGGATTGGCCTCCCTATTCGCCAGACATGAACCCCTGTGACTTCTTTCTGTGGGGACACTTGAAAGACCAGGTGTACCGCCAGAATCCAGAAACAATTGAACAGCTGAAGCAGTACATCTCATCTGCATGTGAAGCCATTCCGCCAGACACGTTGTCAAAGGTTTCGGGTAATTTCATTCAGAGACTACGCCATATTATTGCTACGCATGGTGGATATGTGGAAAATATCGTACTATAGAGTTTCCCAGACCGCAGCCCCATCTGTTGTTGACAATTGTAACTACTGTAATTTCGAAAGTTTGTCTGCCTGAAAATGTACTGTTGTCCCAAGCATATTGCAACAAACGGTGTATTTCTATCGCTGCTCGTTTAGTTTGTATTGCCGTTTCAAATATACCGGTCACTTTTGAAACACCCTGTATATATATATATATATAATGTAGGTTCTAGTAGGTTCTATGCCTGTTGATGTCCAGGAGAGTCTGCCTGTTTTTGTCTACCGCGAAATCCTCAGTCCAGTCACCAATAATGCTATGTAATTGATTTCATCTGAGAAGGAAATAAAGGTTAAAAGCTGTCATCGAGGTCATTACAGCTGGATCACTAACTTCCTGATTTCTAAAGAAATTAGGTTATAACCGTGTGCTCCATAAGAGCTATGTATCAGAGTTACATCAACATAGATGTGTATTTTGGTCACAGCCGTTTTTATAACTGTGTACCATTTATAAATTGTCTTTCCATGATCGCAGATTTTCTCTGAAACTGCAAAAGGTTGGCATGAGTGCTGTGGAACAAATTGTAAAGAAGAAAAAGATAATGTGCCCAAGCAGCTCCACAAAAGTACACTTGATCGTACGCAGCTCTTACAAATGTAGTAATTCTCGGTGTCTCACTGATAAAGATCTGATTCATAAGTTCTGTTAATACTGTTTTTTATTGAAAAACGGAGTTATGTCACAAGAAATAGGAGCCAAGCTATCAATCTGTCACTCAGCAAAAGTTCCAAGACAGCCAGGGATATTCATAATTGGGCAGTAAATTGGTGAAACAGTGAAAGAACTGAAATACTAATAACACTGGGCAACACATTTTTTACCCTCTGCATGAAAGTAGGTGACAGTAATTTTCGTACACTGAATTTAAATTTCCTTTTAATTTTTCTCCATTAAGTGCAGTTTCTTCTGTATATTTTTTCTCGGTTATGGAAATATTCTTTAATTTGACACAAAATTCATTTCACGTGCAACAGCGAAACATTTTTCTCTATGCGTGTTTTGACATCTGTAGCAATAGTAAACAGAAGTCACAATTCTGTATATGACAGGATAACCATTTTAGACCTGACCGTAAGAATAATGAATAATAGACATAAATTTGAAATTTATCGGAATCCTGCCACAATACACACTGCCATCCACAACACCTCTTCTCACTCCGCAAAATGGCAGCATTTCTGGTACGCGGTCAACAGAGCCAGCGAGCTACCACTCTCTGAAGATAAGTGTAAACAAGAAACTGAAATAATAAAACAAATTTCAAATGGCTGTAACGGCTCCGTAGTAGACACCATGAAAGACCCAATGATCGCGAAACAAGCTCAATACAAAAACCAAAAAGAAAATACGGTCTTCCATACAAAACCATTCCTAGGCGGTATTTCATGCCAGACTGCCATTATGTTCGAACGAAAAGGCATCAACATATGTTTCACCACTGACAAGAAGATTGGGCGGAAGTTACCTGAAACAGCAACACGAGAAACGCACTGCGCCGCACAGGTGTATAGAAAATTGAAAGTTTGGACTGTGACAGTTTCTACATAGGCCAGACAGGTAGATCGTTTGAGACTAGCTTCAAGAAATACACGGCAGCACTAGAAACCAAAAACACCATACGTCAGCAGTAGCCATCTACCTGCGTGAAACAAAATGCCATACTAATACCACAAGTATCAGCATCCTACAAATCCAGTCTAAAGACAAGAAACTAGACATCTTTGAGACATTCTAAATACACAAGCACCAAAGAAAACAATCTGAGTCCACTCTAAATGACAAAAATGACGTTTTTTACTATAGCATCACCTCTGTTGTTAACACACACACACACACACACACACACACACACACACACAAGCACACACACAGCCTCCCCTTTACGTTTACCATAAACAATTATTTATGTTTTCAAGATAGTTCTCAAATGATCACTGGGAGGGACCTAGTCACATGTATACCAATAGTTTGTACCCTCTGTCAGCTTGACAGTACATATACCTATTTACATTACAAAACAGCTATCTGCCTATTATTTTGAAACATAATCAATTTATTGCTTCAACCTCTACCTAGATGTTACATACAACAGGTGTAGTCTTAACAACTTTGTTCTCCCTCAGCCACTCTTCGCACCACCTCTACATTGCCCCCCCTCCCCCCCTCCAAACACACACACACACATACTATTTCCACCCATCCATTCATTGTTTGTCATGAATTATTTAGTTATTTACATGTTTCTTTGATATTTTTCAAATGAACAGCTGACTTCGCTAACTCATAGATCTCAATAGATCCACCCAATAGCCAACAGTTTGTAGCTCATGTCAATATGATACTACATGTATCAGTTTATATTTTGAAGAGTATTGTTGTTGTTGTTGTTGTTGTGGTCTTCAGTCCTGAGACTGGTCTGATGAAGCTCTCCATGCTACTCTATCCTGTGCAAGCCTCTTCATCTCTCAGTACCTACTGCAACCTACATCCTTCTGAATCTGCTTAGTGTATTCATCTCTTGGTCTCCCTCTACGATTTTTACCCTCCACGCTGCCCTCCCATACTAAATTGGTGATCCCTTGATGCCTCAGAACATGTCCTACCAACCGATCCCTTCTTCTGGTCAAGTTGTGCCACAAACTTCTCTTCTCCCCAATCCTATTCAATACTTCCTCATTAGTTATGTGGTCTACCCATCTAATCTTCAGCATTCTTCTGTAGCACCACATTTCGAAAGCTTCTATTCTCTTCTTGTCCAAACTATTTATCGTCCATGTTTCACTTCCATACATGACTACACTCCATACAAATACTTTCAGAAATGACTTCCTGACACTTAAATCTATACTCGATGTTAACAAATTTCTCTTCTTCAGAAACGCTTTCCTTGCCATTGCCAGTCTACATTTTATATCCTCTCTACTTCGACCATCATCAGTTATTTTACTCCCCAAATAGCAAAACTCCTTTACTACTTTAAGTGTCTCATTTCCTAATCTAATTCCCTCAGCATCACCCGAATTAATTCGACTATATTCCATTATCCTCGTTTTGCTTTTGTTGATGTTCATCTTATATCCTCCTTTCAAGACACTGTCCATTCCATTCAACTGCTCTTCCAAGTCCTTTGCTGTCTCTGACAGAATTACAATGTCATCGGCGAACCTCAAAGTTTTTACTTCTTCTCCATGAATTTTAATACCTACTCCGAATTTTTCTTTTGTTTCCTTTACTGCTTGCTCAATATACAGATTGAATAACATCGGGGAGAGACTACAACCCTGTCTTACTCCCTTCCCAACCACAGCTTCCCTTTCGTGTCCCTCGACTCTTATAACTGCCATCTGGTTTCTGTACAAATTGTAAATAGCCTTTCGCTCCCTGTATTTTACCCCTGCCACCTTTAGAATTTGAAAGAGAGTATTCCAGTCAACATTGTCAAAAGCTTTCTCTAAGTCTACAAATGCTAGAAACGTAGGTTTGCCTTTCCTTAATCTTTCTTCTAAGAAAAGTCGTAAGGTCAGTATTGCCTCACGTGTTCCAGTGTTTCTACTGAATCCAAACTGATCTTCCCCGAGGTCGGCTTCTACTAGTTTTTCCATTCGTCTGTAAAGAATTCGTGTTAGTATTTTGCAGCTGCGGCTTATTAAACTGATTGTTCGGTAATTTTCACATCTGTCAACACCTGCTTTCTTTGGGATTGGAATTATTATATTCTTCTTGAAGTCTGAGGGTATTTCGCCTGTTTCATACATCTTGCTCACCAGATGGTAGAGTTTTGTCAGGACTGGCTCTCCCAACGCCGTCAGTAGTTCCAATGGAATGTTGTCTACTCCCGGGGCCTTGTTTCGACTCATGTCTTTCAGAGCTCTGTCAAACTCTTCACGCAGTATCGTATATATAGCTGAAGAGTATATATAGCTGAATATCTTTAAATCCTTATCAATGTATCACTTCCACCAACCTACTTTGTTTTTTGTATATATTCCCGGCGGGGTCAGGGATTTTCCATGCCTCGAGATGACTGGGTAGTGTTGTGTCGTCTTCATCATCATCATTCATCCCCATTACGGTCTGAGGAAGGCAATGGCAAACCACCTCCATTAGGACCTTGCCTAGTAAGGCTGTACGGGTCTCCCGCATCGTTCCCCTACGCTCTGTAAAGAAGCATGGGACTTCATTTACACAGCTGGTAAGATAATTACTAAACCTAATGTTTTCAATATGTCAATTGATAGCAAAAATGTGTACACAGCTTAAATTATATAAACTTGACTGAAAAGGACTTGTGTACTGGTAATTGTGTGCAGATCTGAAAGTAATAGGGATGCATCCAGGTTACGCGAAGCCCAGCAGCTTTCTGTGAGGGTGAGACAGAAGATGTGTATCTCCCATCACTGCATATTAAGTGATGTGAACAAAGATATTTGTAACAGCGCTGGACAGAGAAACGGAAGCATTTGCACACCTGAAGACAACGTTTCCCAGTATCTGCGGTGCAAAGATTAAAGGGGGACAGCTTACGTAATATACAGATTTCACCAACACTTAACTGAGACTGAAAACGATGCATGGATTGCCTTAAGGTTATTGTGTACGCAGTTTCTTGGAAATCGCAAATCTGATAACTATAAAGAGAGTGCGAATAACATGATAAGATGTTTCCAATGTATGAAGTGTCGTATGCCACCAAAGTTACATTTCCTTGAGTGCCATCTTGACTTTTTTCCTCAGGTATAAGTGAAGAACACGTGGAACGTTTTCATCAGAAGATTGTAGTACCGGAAAAGCGGTTTGTGGGGCGGTGGAACTGCAGCATGTTGGTAGAATATTGTTGGGCCTTAGTATAGAACTCGCATACAAAAGAAAACGACCAAAAATTTCAAAATTATTTATTTTTCGTAATTAATAAAACCTCTAGTTTTGTAAAAATATGTGTAATAGGAAATTTTTATTTTCAAATCTTTATTCCCTGTAGTTGTTGTATAGTAAAAATTGCAAAATGTCAGGGTACATTGAAACGGGATGCTGTTGTCCGTGAAAACTAAAAGGAGCGTTAAGTTCATAACGTAAAAGTGGGCTCCTTTTAAGTGGGTCCTGGTTTAGTCTGAATCTCAAATGGGAACATTACGCTGATACACTGCAACACTCAGATTGGGTGTTGTATCTGTAGGGATGGCAACACGTTTAAGATATCTGTTCTCCTGCTTCATACACTATCTGACCAATATCATGTGAATACTTCTATGAGATACGGAATTGAGCAGAAGATGTCACAAGAGCCTGACTCTACAGTATAAAGAAAGTTGGCGAGTATTGTGTTGTCAGTATAGAAACAAGTTGCAGAATGGGTCTGCAGGGAGCAAAGTGTCTTCGGAGGTGGAATAGTCTTTGGGTGTCAGCTGATTAACAAATCAGTCGGGCACATTCAATCCTTCTAAAGCTGCCGAGGTCGACTGCTGGTGATGTGAATGTGAAGTGGAAACGCGAAGGAACAACCGTGGCTAACCCAATACCAGACACACCTCATGCAGTTACGCACATCGACCATAGAGCATTGCGGAGAGCCGTTGTAAAAAATCGCATGAAATCAGTGAAAGGAATCACTCGTGAGTTTCAAAGTGCTACACAATGAGTCTGTGAGAACATGAACTGCCATCATGCGTAATGCCGACAGTGAAGTACAGAGAAGATAGTGTTACGGTATGGAGGTGTTTTTCAATGTTAGCGTGTGGTTCCTTATGGCGCTTAAGAAAACGCTAAATGCTGAAGGACATGAAAACATTTTCTAAAGTGTTATATACTCGTACTTTCATCTTTTTTTTTAAAAAAAACTTTATTTTACAATGAAGGAGGTGTACACGTTAAAATTACATGCTTGCGTCAGAAAATTCTCCACATTGTCCAATTCAGCAAGAAAACTTTACCTCCTCAATGGGGGGTTGGGTTGTTTGGAGAAGGAGACCAGACAGCGAGGTCATCGGTCTCATCGGATTAGGGAAGGATGGGGAAGGAAGTCGGCCGTGCCCTTTCAGAGGAACCATCCCGGCATTTGCCTGGAGTGATTTAGGGAAATCATGGAAAACCAAAATCAGGATGGCCGGACACGGGATTGAACCGTCGTCCTCTCGAATGCGAGTCCAGTGTCTAACCACTGCGCCTCCTCAATGGATTTAGTCGTATTCGATATAGAGGGTTCTCAAGAGGAGCAGTCAGTATTCAGCGACGTGACAGGAATGATCAGATGAAGCAAAATGCTTTATGTGGACATATGCCCTATTCCGAATGTTTTCCGAGATACACCTTTAATGCACATTGTTATTTATTTTTTGTGTTATTCAATACATTGTCATGTTCACACACGTACATGTACACACGTAAAATAGTGAACTTTACAAAAGGCGTTTTAGAAACCCCGGACCTCATCCAACCCCATAAACAAAAAACCAATGGCGTAAGATGTGGAAATCTTGATGGCCGGTTAGTTGTACTGTCACGACCAATCCAACGATTAATGTGTGGTTGAGATGTTCCTTACACACCTGGTAAAATGTAGAGGGACTCCATTCTGCCGGAAGTAAATTGTAGTCCACGCAGCCAAAGGAACATCCTAAGGGTCTTCGACAAACAAATTTTCCAAAAAACTGCAAGTAATTGTGTCCCTTCAGTCGCTCTTCGAAAGGGCTGCGCCTATCAACATGTTACCTATCATGCCGCACCAAACAATGACACAAATGTGAACTTGGACATTGGTTTCCATTGTAGCGTGTGGATTTTCCTACTACCATAGATGATTATTACGTGTGGTGTTGATTACATTCTGTGGCTTCTTCAGTGGTTAGTATTTATGGAAGCAAACCACGATTGTCATTTAAACAGTGACAAAGTCCAAGTCGTATGTAACTGGCGCCAATGCTAAGATTGTGGACAAGCTGTGTGGTGTCACCGCCAGACACCACACTTGCCAGGTGGTAGCCTTTAAATCGGCCGCGGTCCGTTAGCATACGTCGGACCCGCGTGTCGCCACTATCAGTGATTGCAGACCGAGCGCCGCCACACGGCAGGTCTAGAGACACTTCCTAGCACTCGCCCCAGTTAGACAGCCGACTTTGCTAGCGATGGTTCACTGACAAATTACGCTCTCATTTGCCGAGACGATAGTTAGCATAGCTTTCAGCTACGTCATTTGCTACGACCTAGCAAGGCGCCATTACCATTTGCTATTTATCTTGTGATGCATGTACCGTCAGACCGATGTTCACCAATTATGGATTAAAGTAAAAGTGTTCCAGAAGTACGTACTATTTTTGCTACTATAAAGACCTTGTCCTGTTCCAGACCTCACGCCATCCTGCGTGAGCTTAAACGCGTGCCCTTCGGCCTCCCGTCCTAGTGGATTGGCTGTCTTGCCAGTCCACAAAATGCTGTATGTGGAAAGTTTTCCGCACGTAGTGTTCACCATACAGGTGTTCAGAAGAGTGGTACGTGGGGGAAGATGGCGTGTGCTGCGGTTGTCTGCCGATGATACTGTGGTGTACTGTAAAGTGCCGAATATGATTGACTGTAGTAAGGTACAAGACGACATAGACAAAACGTCTAGTTGGTCAGATGAATGGCGCAAGCTCTGAATGTGGAGAAATGTAAGTTAATGCGGATGGATAGGAAGAACAAAGCTGTGATGTTCAGATACAGAATTACTAGTGTCCTGCTTGACACAGTCGAGTCGTTTAAATATCTGGGCTTAACGTTGGAAAGCGATATGAGATGGAAGGAGCATGTGAGAACTGTGATAGGGAAGGTGAGTGGTCGACTTCAGTTGACTGAAAGAATCTTAGGAAAGTGTGGTTCAACTGTAAAAGAGACCGTTTATAGAGCGCTGGTGCGTCCCTTTCTTGAGTAGGGCTCGAGCGTTCGGGATTCGTGCCAAGTTCGATTGAAGGAAGACATCGAAGCAGTTCAGAGGCGGGCTACTATATTTATTACCGATAGGTTCGAACAACACGTAAGTGTCACTGAAATTCTTCCGAAACTGAAATGGGAATCCCTGGTGAGAAGGCGACGTTCTTTTCGAGAAACACTATTGAGAAAATTTAGAGAATCGGCATTTGAAGCTGGCTGCCGAACTATTCCGCTGCCGCCAACATACATTGCGTTTAAGGACCACGAAGATAAGAGACGAGAAATCAGGGCTCATAGAGAGGCATACATACAGCCGTTTTCCCTCGTTCTATATGCAAGTGGAACAGGAAAGGAAATGACTAAAAGCGGTACAGGATGCTCTCTGCCACGCAACGTACGGTGACTTGTGGAGTACGGACAATGTTGCATCATTTCAACAATGTGTTGCTGCTCCTGCACACGCTGTTGAACTACACGTTCAGAAGACAAATGGGAACCTGGAAGGATATCTGTTTCACGCAATTTTCTGAAAGGTCTGGTAAACACCTCTACGATGAGGAATTCGACTTGTCGGAAAGCACAGACGGTATTCTTCGACAGCATCAGGAGCGCTAACATCATAGAAGCCGTAAACATACCCCATATTTGTACTTTCTTCATTAGTGTCGATGTGTGGCATTTTAGCCAGCGCGTGTGCTAACAAAATTAACCTATTCTTCTTTCAGCTACACACAGTAGTCTCACATTATGTAACACGACAGCTGACCGCGTTGTGCGGACCAGGGTCGCAGACGTTTCGTGTAGTCTGGAGGGTTATGGGAAAACGCTCCCTCCAGCTAAAAACAGATAGTTCGGATTTAAGGAGAAGAGGTCGCAGAGGTTGTTGACTGCGTCGGTAGGGATGGAGGTCGAACAGACGGCGCTGGGTTGTTGCTGCCGTTGTGTTTTGACGACGAGTCGTTAGCTCCGTCGCGCGGAAACTTCCAGGGCGTTGGAACCGGAAAAGTTTCCAGGCAGGCGTGTGCTAGCCACTAAAAACACGCCTCCTCTACGTGGCTGCGATACGAAACCTACGCCGCGGTGGCCTCAACGACTGTCGTAGATGATCCTGTTTTTAGTTTCTCCCTGACGGTTATGACGCTCATGATTGTATGGGTGTGAAGATGATAGGGTGATGTGTTTGTTTATAAAACAGCTTTTCCTGGTACCAGTCGCGATTTTCGTTTTATTTATATTTTCACGATGCATTTTATTTTCAAGCGCGTTTTTTGTGTGTTATGACATTTATCCGTATTCTTTCGACATGTGATTTTCTGGATTCTTCTGTGGTGTTTACTGCAATTTACAGGGTGATTCGATGATGATGTTACAAACTGTCAGGGATGGCGGAGAAGGTAAATGTATCAATCTGAGGTAAGGGACCCTGGTCCAGAAACGATCGATTCGGAAGTTATAAGCGTAAAACGTTCTGGTACCTCTGACAGTGTTCCGATACTGTTGTTGCTAAGGCTGTAGTGCAGACAACTTTCAGAAACGGTAGTATGGACGAAAACAAGAAAAAATCTAGTAAGCATGGGCTTTAAAATGCATACCTTAAGAGCTATGAGCACTTGCTTATCTTCTCCACTGCGAAACACATCTCTTCTACTGAACAAGTGCCGATGGCTCTTAACGTATACATTTTAGAACCCATATTTACCATACGTTTTTTATCTTTTTGGTCCATACTAACTCCTCCAAATTTTTTTTAACAAAACAGCTTGCTGAAGAAGAGGTGTGTTTCACAGTATCGAAGATGAACAAGTGTTCATAGCTCTTAACGTATGCATGTTAGAGTCCGTGTTTACTACACCTTATTTGGCTCGTTTTGATACACATTAGCACCTCCGAAAATTGCTTATCCCGCAATACCTGTACATATATTCCACTGTCATAGGTATCACAATGATTTGCGCTTATAACTTCCGACTCGATCGTTTCCAGACCACGGTCTCTTACCTCAAATTGACACATTTACCCTTCTCCATCATCCCTGAAAGTTTTTAACGTCATCGCGGAATCACCCTGTATAAAGACAACAGAAGACTCCAGCACATCACATATCCAAAGCATCACGAATAAATGGCAGAGCACACAAAAAAATTACTTGAAAATGAGAATCATTTCCCGAAACGCCTCGTGAAAACACAAAATAAAAATAAAAATAAAAATCACTACTGCCAGCAGGAAAAGTTATTTTATAAACAAAAACATCATCGTTATCATCTTCACAGTGCAATTTTTAACTAACGCTCGATCTTTACGTAGAATTCATGCCCACTTTGGAAAGAACTTGCACTTTTGGTTTTCCTCTGGACCACTTTTGCTGAAATTCAGTTATCTTATAAACAAACCCATTGTTTTCATAGTCGTAGAGTTTCGCCGAACATTTCTAGGAGATGAAATTAAATGATAAGAACAGATGAACTAGCAGATTAGGCGAGCAAGGCAAGAAATGAATTATAGTTCCAGAAGGAAAATAATGACCCAACAGTTGTTCAAATGTCGGATTTATTTAATTTAAATATATAAAATGTTTTGGGGACGTAATTCCATTTTGAAGTTCTTAAAATGTCATTACGCACAAGCAAAAATATGGAAGCTGCGAATATTCAGTGCATATATTATTCTCCATTTTACATGTAATAAGGTATAAAGGTCGTTAATTAATGATGGCGTTTAATTCCGATGTGCATAACTGATGTGATGCCACGGTTCACACCAGGAACAGGATAGCAGATTCAGCACAGCCGACGTCGATTTCTTATACTCCCAATGAGAATCGTAATGGTGTCTGTCCAGTATTCGTAGGATCATCTAGTATCGTGGAGGGACCTGAAGATGGTATAATGGAACACTGAAATCAATTGCAATAAAAGTGGGACAATAAATACTGCTGGAGGTCTCATTTCTACTAGATAAATAAAGTTAACTCATGTCACCATGTCAAATGGAGACTATATTTGACAATATATTGTTGCAGTTTGCCTTTTTTTTAAGTTTGCCTATATGGATAACACTTTTATAGTCGTTTTCAAGTCTTTGCCGTGCCTAACAGTCTTACAACGTCATTACCAATCTTCAAGGTTTTTATTTGTTCTCCGTCAACTTTAATTTCCTTTCGACATTTCTCCTTCGTTTCCTGCGCAACTTTCTCAACGTTCAGAATCAGTAATATCGGAGAGAGCAGGGTACACACCTGTCTCACTCTGCTCTCTACTACTGCTTTCCTTTCATGTCTTTTAACTTTTATAACTGCAGTCTCCTTTCTGTACAAGCTGCAGATAACTTCTGTTTCCTGTACCTCATACCTTCTACGTTCAGCATTTGAAAAGTTTATTCCATTGTTAAAAGCTTTTTAAAATTTACAAACGCTCTAAATGTTGGTTTGCCTTTCTTCAGTCTATCTTCTAAGGTAATTCGTAGGGTTAGTATTGCCTCGTGAGTGTTTACAATTCTCCGGAAACGTAACTGATATTCCCCGAAGTCGGCCTGCTTATTAAACTGATAGTTCGGTAATAGTGACACCTGTCAGAACCTGCTTTCAGTGGAACAGGAACTATTACATTCTTCTCGAAGTCTGAAGTATTCCGCCGGTCTCCTATATCTTGCACGTCAAGTGAAATAGTTTTGTCATAGCTAGCTCTCCCGAGGACCTCACACTTCTGTGGGAATGTCGTGTACTCCGGGCTCTTTGTTTCGATTTCTGTCGAATTCTTCTCACACTATCATATCTCCCAACTCAACTTCATCTGCTAACCTTTTCCTTTCTGCAGCACTTCTCTTCCAGCATTCAGCTTTCCCTTCTTTGCTTAGTAATGGGTTACCAGGTGAGTTCTTGATATTCATACCGTTCCTTCTGTTTCGCCCAAATCTGTCTTTCATTTTCCTATTGGCGGCACTGATCTTGCCCGTAGTCATCCATACTTCTACAGCCTTGTATTTGCCTGTTTAGACATTTTGCACTTTCTGTCAGTTTCATTTTTTAGACGTTTGTTTTTCTGGCTTCATTTGGAGCATGTTTATATTTTCTCCTTTCGTTAATTAAATTCAATATTCCGCGATATCTGTAATACAAATGATACAATAATAAAAACGTAATAATAAATGTTGTGTGATGAATGATATAATGCAGTAGATGCAGCAGATGCTGAGGATAGATAGAAAAGTTTGTGCTTATTCAGTGGTAGTGTTAAACGTAGATATTTAAAAGAAAACCATGAGCTCTTGCAGCTACTATTCAACATTGGTTCTTTTTTGTACTTAGATCAGGTAAGGCTGACATCCAGAAAAGACGTAAAGTCTATTTTGCTTGCCTAGAAAACCAAAACCAGAATTCAGCACTTGCATGAATCAGGAAAGCATCGTATCCACATCACTGGATGAACCTCGTCGTCATAACTCTCCCCGACCTTACAAAGTGATGAAGGGTGGCTAGACAACGAGGAGGTGGACGTCCAGTTCATGGCAGAAGCCCCTTCATGTTTCGGATTTAGCATAATGCAGTCTGGATTATGAGATGAATGACTAACCCACAAATGGAAATTCGGGATGTTTTAGGCAAGAGCATTTAAGATCATTCTTCGTATCAGACGGCAGTTTCCCATATTCTACATTGCGCCTTGTGAATATTAAGCTATTCCTTCTCCCTTCTGACATCTAGCTGGGACTTGGTAAATTGATGCTGCACACGACAGTATTCCGAAGCTTAGGCCATAGCTGTAAGACACTGATTTTTATTGAGCTCGCTAGACGCTCTTTATAGTATTGTATTGCGACTCAACTAATGTACTGCATGCCAATAGCAACTGCTCTCCTTCTTCATTGGCTCCGTCTACGCAATTAATTCGTTTCTAGTGCTGTTTATCCTGCCAGTTCATCTCCAAGCCCTGGAGGTGAGCCATTAATGCTGTAATCGAGTTCCGATGCTGCAGAATTCGCGTAATGGTGCAGCATTCGTGTCGTGCTGCAGTATTCGTGTCGTGCTGCAGTATTCGTGTACCTCAATGACGTCAGCTCGGTTTCCACTGCCCGCGCCCCATGTGTTACTGAACTGGGTAAATGAATATTTGTTTGGTGTTTTTGTAGGTCATTATATACAATACGAAGGCTATCTTTTTTTTTTTTTTCAACATCCGATCGGTCGCGAAATTGAAACCAGAGTGAAAATCTGATGTGTTGCGCAGTGTCTCTGGTATGCCCATCAATCACGCCACGTCGTACTTTTCAGTTCTGTGCGCAATGAGAGCACTTGAAGATGCTTAGAATAATAGTCTCCCACCAAGTGTGAAGTGCCTGCTGAGCGATTCAGCATGACTGCATGCAACTCACATAACGTAATTGTTATGCGTTTCTTCTTGAAGACAATGGTCACCCGCACCCTGCAAGTACATTGACAACGCTCGTGCAGGGTTTCCGATTGGCAGTGTTTGATCCTCAACACCCAATCTAAGCTCATTTTACCATGTAACATTGCAAGTAAAACTAAAACTACAATATCCGAGAAATGCCGGTCGTATCATGATTGCCACAACAAAAGTTGGACAAAACTAAACAGCGATGAAAACGGAACTGAAGGATTACGCTAAGTAACGAATATAGGAAAATCATACAGATAGGGGAACTCGGGGCAGAACGGGATAGCGGGACACAATGGGAAATTGCTCTTTTCTAGACTACACAGTGCTGCAACCTGTTGTATGGGCATGTAACTATTCTCCGAATGGAAGGGAAGTTAGGGCAGCCATTTTTATTTACTTTGAAGTGCGAGGTCTAAGTGAATTGTTGTCCGTCACGTTACCGCTTGCGTTGTTCTAACGTTTGGTGAATTTCAATGCTAGGTAAGCTGTTAATTGTTAATTGTTTACCCTAAAAAGACACATTCCCTTAAAGTGCATGGCATTTGTTACACTTTAGTTATTTAATCCGTTTAAATACGTCAGTTATTACACTCCACAAAAGTTGTTCACCTCAAAAGTGCTCTTGGGGCGGGACGGGAATGGGATAGTGTCCCGTTCTGCCCGGTCATATTTTGATACAAGTAGAAAGCAAACTGTATTCTTTTGTCTTTCCTCCTTTCTGTTCCAGATGGTGCTGACGTACATGAAAAAGACTGATAGACAGCAATGGGACGTAAACGCGATGGAAATGGCAGTTCCAACCTTTCATCTTCCCAAATGCGATTTTTAAAAGCATCTAAGCAGTTCAATGTACTGAAATCAGCATTGGAAAGATATGTGCGTAAAGCTACGAATAATCCTGACTACATAATAGACAAACCAGATGAGAAATTTACAAAGGTGTTCACTGCAGAAGAAGAACATGAGCTGGCAACATATCTCAAGTCAATGGAAAGCAGACTTTTTGGTCTAACAATGGAAGATCTCAGATCACTAGCCTATCAACTAGCCGAAAGCAATCGCTTACCACACAGATTTGACAAACAAACTTGTCTATCTGGACAAGACTGGATTTATTACGAGGCATCCTACACTGTCTATTCGCAAGCCAGAAAATACTTCAGGTGTTCGAGCAATGGGATTCAACAAAGTAGCAGTTTCACAGTTTAACTCTCCCAACCAGCTATGTCCGTCGAACAACTCAGCTTTCCAGATATCGCTCGAGGCTGTCATTCCAGTCCCACTAATCTGTCAAGATACACGGCGGGCTTCAAGACGAAAAGGAAAAACAGGCGTATTAACAGGTTCTCCTTACAAGAAGGAACTGCAGAATTCTGTAGCACGTAATGTAGGAAGGTGCACAAATATGAACAATGTCAGGACAGAGACGTCAGGTGCAGTGAAATTTAATGCAAAAATATCAAATTGTACAAAAAAAAAAGGACATCAACGACGTTAAGAAAAATAAAAGGGAGAATATGATGGAGAAGAGAGAATCAGAGAGAAAGGGTGCTCAGTGTCTCTACTGTGGGGACTTCTGCTCCATTTCTAATGAGAGCTGGGTCGCGTGCCAGATGTGTTTCAAGTGGACACACAATTCATGTGCTGGCACAGACAGTGAAGATGAAGTGGAAATACTGATTTGTGACTATTGTAGAAAGGGCTAGTAGTTAGTGGTTTGGTGGTTATTAAGCATCGTACATTTTTCAGAATGACATTAAAATATTCTCCTATTTTTAAGAATGACTCTTTATTTGTTTAAATTACACATTCCTTAGTCTGAATTGCCTTTTATACAACATTTTGTCATAGTTAAATACGATATTCGTAATTCAAATTCAACGTTTATGCAATAATTTAACAAAAAAATAGCCGCATCCCATTCTGCCCCGTGGGTGGGGCGGAACGGGAAATATGCAAGATTTTCTTTGAAAAATTGTAAAAAATGCAAAATGTATTGTTTTAAGTGATTTCAAAATAAAGTACATTAGGTGTTTTTTTATTACTTTAAGAAGCGTTTCCTTGTGTTCCCTTATTTTATACAAATTGCTAAACATTAAGTATCCCGTTCCGCCCCGAGTTCCCCTATGCAAAAACGAAAGAACTGAAAGGAAAATTAGTCAATGGACAGTGTCTCCTGCCTATTCAATAATTGAGAAATGAAAACAAATACCATAAGAAGAACAACAAAAGTAATATCAAATCTTGTAATTCACAACAATAGAGATGTTTTTACTTCCCGTTATTTCTCAAATAAATATTTTGGATAAAAACAAAAAAAAGCCCAGACTTGGCTACCCACGATTTTCATCTCTTCACTCACGTGAATCGCTGGCTATGAGGACAGCATTTTGTGACAGACAGTGAGCTGTAGACTAGCGCAGGTACCTGGCGAAAATCACAGGAGGCTGCCTTCTATGACGAACGTATTGGAAAGTTAGTAGCAGGCTACGACAGATGTGACAGATGTCTAAGTCGGATCGATAACATGTGGAGAAGTAGCTGGCAGCTGTTGCTAAATATTGGAAATAAAACATTTTTTATTTTCACTGTGATTTCCATTTCGCGACTGATCGGACACTGGAAAAAAAAGGAAAAAAGAGAGAGAACACAAATAGTCCACATAGCAAATCTAGAAAATCACAATAACCTTTAAATATGTCATCAAATGTTGTGTCAACCTTCTATGTCGTCCCTCTCTCCTTTATTTGTGTCGATAATTTTCCGTATGGATTTTCGCATGTTAGTGCGAACTGCGAGTTTTATGTGCTGGCAGCATGGAAATGCGCTATGCAATCAAAAACAGACTGAATTAGTGCTCTCCGAAAGTTCACCTTAATACAAATGCGCTCCCAGCACATAGCATTCACGTAGCTTATCGAAAAGAAATATATAAATATTGCCCGCTGTCAAACAGTGCTACGGAGGGAGACGATGCAACCACCTACGTAACTATATTGTTGCTACGATAATAGTAATAACTTTTTCTAACTTGGTTTTAACGTTGAGATGTCTCATTAACTTAAGAATTAATTTCACTTTTTAATGAAAGCGGTTATCTCAGTGTTGTTGAGGAAAGATGTTAACGCTGATACATGATAGAGCTCTGAAACTTATTCTCACTTACATTGAAATTGTAATCAGCTTGGCTTAAATATAACGACTCAAATATTAACTCTTTAAAGTTAATTACTGTGCTTATCTTATCTGGTGAAGCCTCTCAGTAATCAATGTTTCCAGCTTTAACATAATGACTGTCACAGCATAATTACGACAAACGAAAGGCAGAGGGCCAAAAGAATCTCCATATCAGTTTTGTTATGTTATTATCTTCTTAATTATCTCACGTGGAGGGAGATGGAACGAAGGAACACACAATTACGTTTAATACATATACTGTGAGAAAACACTTACATACATCGACCTCTACAAGAAAATGCGTTGGTAGCTTTTCGTTTCCAGAACAAAAATAAAAAGAATTAAGACCATTCCCCTCTAGCATGAGCTATAGTTCACTGTCAAAGATTTTATAGAATATAGCCTCTCTGGGCTATTCCAGTACATAGAAAAGGCATAATTACATTTATTTTTTCATGCACAGCATTAACTAAATTTCATCGTCTTCTACAGTTCCAATTTATTTTCAACTGTGGGTGATCGGTGCTCTTAGGTTAACATGCAGTGTTTTTTCTTACACTTTTTTCATGGGACAAAATTTCAACAGAATTTTTCCGAGAGACAATAGACTCTTTTTCTTTAAAAAATGAAAATAAGGTGTTTTCGAATTCTAATGGTGCTGTCGATAATAGATGTCGATTGCAGGACGCTCACCGTTGTAGATATTATCGCCCGTGATAACTATGTATGTGTGCATTTAGTGAGATGAAAGAAATGTTTTTTCGTAAGTAATCCTCTCAGGAACGCAGGGCACATATTAGACACTAAAAAGGCACTTGCTTATGAATAAATCAAAACCGATAGTAGAAACAGGCATGAATATGTGCGTGTCTACACGCACCATTCGTCACGCGTTAATAAAATTATGATATTGTCAAAAATAAAATATCAAATAAAACAAGAATTAACTGAAACAAGTGCTAAAGGTCTCCCTCCAAAACACGTATCCGGCAGACTACTAATAAAACAAAAAGAGAAAGGTTCAGTCAGTGTGAGAGCACGTAAAAGTTGGTTAGCAGTTCATTATAAGGATGTTTACATTGCTTAGGTGAAAACCTATGATTCGGATAGAAATGGTTGGTCTGATACCTAAAAAAGGAAGAATCAGCCACTCTGAAGCACATTAAAACAACTTATCCAGTAGTTCGTGCAGATGTTCTGACGTCACACGATACCTTACGACCTTTCCCACAGTCGCTTCATTGTTTTTAAAACAGAGGACAAATCCAACAGGAAGGAATTCAGCAGTCGGTCAAGATTCAATCTGTACTTTATGACAGATCTAGATTTAAACTGCAATATAGTGATCATGAGTCCGTATGAAGTGATTCATATAGAATCAAGATGCTTGTTAATGGGCATGTTAGCTTGTAGATAGGTATTGAGGTATTGAGGTATTTACATGCCAAGGTCGTGTAATAACATGTACATTTACAGGCCTATTGAATGTACATGACTCACTTCACACGCACTGCTGATAGCTGTAGTGTAGCTGAAATCTAGACGTACAATAGAGTACTAATTAAATCGCGATTCATTGCTGATTTCCCTCCTATCTGAATTACATCACAGGCGCTGTGCACAACGGTTCTAATGGAATCTAACCTGATGGGAGAACAAATCGTTATCAACAGAAATTGCTGGCCTCTTGTCACAGTATGAAGCGCTCTCAACTAATATCTGGTACAACGATACCGCCACCATACAAGAACCGCACACTTGGGTGTCTCCACGAAGGGCGTGGTCCTTGTGTGTGAGAGGTAAGTCCCCTATTCTCAGTCACTTCTTTCTACGGATAGTGGCGCTGATGAAGCATTGGAAGGAACCGGACTCGCCAAAGAACTACCATCGACCTATCTCACTTCTCTGTCACATGCACATATTTTATGAGACTCATTTCGAACCGTTTGGCAGGCTCTATCGTTCTGAAGCTGGTTTTAGACTTGGTAATTCATGCACCAGCCAAATTCTGCATCTGACAGTATCTATAGAAGTAGGATACGAAAATAAAAACCGATACATTCAGCCATAGGTCGCTCTTCCAGAACCTCTACAGGGAATTCATAAATTACCACTTTTTCAAGACCGTTTAGTCTTTTACAAAAGAAACAATTTATCCTCGATGGAAAAAAGAGCCGATAGAGAAACCAAGGTAGGCAGGTGATGCCTGAAGTGATCGCTGTCTCAAAAATCTTCGGTAATAGTCTTTGAATGCTGGCCCCTATTTTGACTGAACCAAAGGGAATCTTCCTACATGTCGGTCAGGGTGCCTGAAGATGGCGTAAGATATCGCCGAAACTGGTAGCGCAATAAAATAACAATTTGGAAATTCAGACGGCTGAAAGGTATTTGATTTGACATTCTGTACTGAACTGCCGAGATCCCGCAATCATCTATGAAAAGATGGACTACAGAGATTTGCTGGATAATCTAGAGAACACATGGAGAATCAAAGCAGAACCCCATTACAAGTAACCTGCTGCTGCTGACGTTAGTGCAAAAAATTGTTGATGCAGTTCTCTATGCTACCGTATTCTATCCAAATCTCTTCATCGTGGCATAAGCACTGCACCCAACATCCATCTGAAACCGCTTACTGTAATCAAGTTTTAGTCTCCTCTTCCCATACTTCATTATCAAATTGAGAATTCCTTGATGCCTCAAGATGTGTCTTATAAATCGATTACTTGCTTTAGGAATTTGTGAAATAAATTTCTCTAGCGTCCAGTTCGATTCTGTCCTGTTTATTAGTTATCCGATCTACCCATATAGCCGTCGTCATTTTTCGGTAGTACCACAATTCAACTCTCTTCTTTTCTGAACAGTTAAGCGAACACGTTTCACTTCCGTGCACGCCACACTCCGGACGAATGCCTTCAGCAAACAATCTCGAACTAGTCTGACGTTCAGCAACCGTATTTAAGTTTTAATGAAGGATAAAAACAGCCAATCAGTTGGACAAGTTTTATTGCACCGATCTGGTTTCTATACCGATTAAAGGCATCTTCATCAGAATAAGTTATAGTTACATAGTTTTACGTTGTATGGACAGGTAATAAAACCACATGAGCAGAAGTGCTGTAGTCGAATAAGTTATTTTATTATGTCAACATGAAAACAAGCAGCACAGCAAGCCATTAGGGTTACATCAGACTGACTTGAGCATTTCAGGTAATATGGTTTTTTTATCTCGCCGTGAAATGTGAACTTACGTAACTATAACTTATTCTCATGAAGATACGCTCGGTCAGTATCGAAACCAGGTAAATGAAATAACGTTTGTGCAACAGTTGGCTGTTTTTATCCCTCATTAAAACCGTCACCAAAAACTTCCTAGCGTTTAAATTTATGTTTGGTGCGAACAAATTTCTCTTCTTCAGAAACACATTTCTTGATACTGCCAGTCAGTCTTTTTTATCCTCTTTGTTTAGGCTGTCGTAAGATACTGCGCCGCCTAAAAAACAAAACTCGTCTTCAACCCTTAGTGTATCATTTGATAATGTAATTCTCTCAGAATCGTTTAATTTAATTAGGATACATCCCATTAACGTTGTTTTACGTTTGATCATGTACATCTTATAACCTTCTTTCAGGATACTATCCATTCAATTCAACTGGCCTTTCTAGTCCTTTGCTGTGCTTGACAAAATGTCATCAGCAAACCTGAAAGTCTTTGTTCTCTCTACCTGTAGTAAAAACTGAATGAGCAAGACGTGATATAATTCTATAGAACGCTGAAGCCTTGTGGTATCTCATTGTCAAATACCCCATTATATTCACCTCACCTTTGAAATAGGTAACGCAGATTCACAGACTTAAAAGTCACAACGAAGCAGTGATTCTTCGTACGTACAGCGATCGAATACACAGATTCTTACTGAGCATACAGACTTCAGAATTGGTACGATCCCGAAATTGCAATAACCACGATCAAAAATCTGCGTGCCAGTTTGGACGACACAAGTACCACATACATCATGCAGTATCGCATACGAGTATTTCAGTAGGTGCTATTCAGACATCGAAAATGAAAGCCGCACAATCTAACGTCAAACAAATTATCACCAAGCTTGTTGAAAATAAGAGATTCAGCCTTCTAGCACTATTTATGTCACTGTACTATTTCAAAAGGCTTTTTAATGTTTTCGTATGTATATACTTTATGTATTGATGTACAAACGGCTCACCTTTAGTGTTTCGTTTATAAATACGTATGCTTCTTCAGATAGGACTACTGGTTCTGTTGTAACCGCGACCGGAACGCTCGTGGGGTTGCCGAAAATGAAGCGCGGTGGGACCAAACGGGAGCGGCTCGCGAACAAACGAACGGCAAAAGGACGGACACGAACAACGACGGACGACCGAGCAAGACCTTAACGACAACACGCAAGAAGCAACGGGGTCACAAGCGACAACGAAACGAATCCACAACGTCCAAGTCCTGAATAGGAACAGCAGTGGAAACGACCTTAACTTCGTCGGAAATTGAAAGGCCAAACAGTTGAAACGCATCCAGGCCAAAAATATTCGAAGCCGACGGATGGTCGACGACAAAGAGGGTAAGGAGCCGGGGAACACGCTTGTACGTCGCCTGGACGACGAACTGCCCACGAAGGGGGATGGAACAGTCTCCGTAGGCGACCAAACGACGAGAGGGCGGTGACAACTCAGGAGAGCCCAGTCGGGTATATGTCGCCATATTAATCGGGGAGATGGTGGCCCCAGTGTCGATCTGAAAAATGACATCCGTCTGGAAAAAAGGCTCAAGAAGGAAAAAGTCAATGTTGATACTGTCAGCTTTTGAGAATAAGTTATCCCAAGGTTTCAAACAATGAACTCCTCACAGCATCTATAAATGCGTTAAATGGAAGAAATGGTGGTTCTAGCCATTTGGTCACAGTGCCTCCAGGCCGTCATTGGTCTGATGCTCTGCTTTCATCACCAGTTATTCAGGGTGAGGATGGTACTGGAGGTGCTGGCCTTGGTGCTTCAGGATTTGAATTTGGTGTAGATCCAAATGAAGATCGGGAACTTGTTTTGGCTTTGCGAGTATCCATCGAAGAACAATGACAGCGCCAAGAGGAAGAGACTCGTCGAATTCAAGCAGCTTCAGTGCCAGATGATGCTTCGCAGGTTCAATAAATTTCTGTGTGAAATACGATATACAAGGTAAAGACGGACAGACGCCGCAAATTTTTTCAAATTAATTTTTATCAGTATATAAACACTTAAATCGCAAAAAATTAAGCAAGATTGGTGGTTTGAACATTGTATATTTTACAGAAATTATCGTTTTACAATATAAACTTAATAACACAGGAACATTCTTACGATACACAATGGCTTGCAAATTTCAAGAAAACATTAAATGGCGAGCAAAAGGCAGCAGGAGGGAAGGACGGTGGCCAACTGCAAAGGACACTGATAAGACATTATATATATATATTGGCAAGGGTCACACTCATTCAAAAACCACAGAACCCGAAGACGTTGCTGTGTCATGGCGAGTAAGTGCCGCCATTACAATAAGCACTGTCAACACCCAAATCCAGGACGCGTCTGAAGTGGGAACCATCGGCATCCTGGTCAGCGTCTGTTCACACAATGTGCGGCTGGTCATAATGCGCCAGGAACTAACAATCCCTGGTTCTAAACACCCAGTGGAAACACTGGACCAACTTGATTACAAGCAAGTATGACTAGTGCAAGTAATAACAACATTACCCCAGGTGGTAACCAATCCACCCATCAACAGATGGCAACCAGGAATTCGGATTCTGGGGAACCTGGACTTACACGATTACATCAGAGAAAGTCGGAGCTCTCTGGCAAACTTCCACTTAAAACACCTACATACATTGGAACCTTTAACATAAATACATTAATCCAACCAGGAAAACTTCTAAACCTTACAACAGAACTTGAAAAGCAAAAGATAGTAATACTAGCTTTACAGGAGACACGTTTTACAGATGAAGAAACATCAGATTATGGCAACTATCGCATCTTTAAGAGCAAGACGGATAAACGAATCGGAAGAGAAGCCCCCCATCTCGGGATGGCGTTTATCATACACAAGAGCGTGCTCAGCTCCATCAAGGAAGTTATTCCCGTAAATAATAGGATAATGACGATGCGCTTACAATGTGCCAACAAAACATACACAATGGTTAATGTTCATGCTCCCACAAACGGAGACAACAAGAAAAACCCCATAGAAACAGAAAAGTTCTGGGAAAATTTGGAGAATATAATGGCCAAGATTCCAAAAGATGATACAAAAGTTCTACTCGGCGATTTTAATGCCCAAATTGGTAGAGAGAAAATCCACCAAAAAACCGTAGGCAAATATCCTGCACATAAATTTACCAATAAAAATGGTACAAGGCTCGTCGAACTATGTAAGCAGAATAACCTGAAGATAATGTCAACATCTCTAAGAAAATGTCCAAGAAAACAAAAGACATGGAGATCTCCTATACAACAAATTGGCGAGTTTCAAATAGATCATGTGGCGATTTCATACCCAGTACAAAAAGAAATTTACGACGTCCAAGTACGCAGAGGAGCAAACATTGATTCAGACCATTACCTAACTAGAATTAAAATCAAGTTTACAGCACGAAGAAGTCATCAGAAGAAAACAGAAATACAGAAATATGACACCAAGAAGATTAAAGAATCTAAAGTAAAAGAAGAATGGGAGAAGGAAAAGGCAAACACATGGGAAGAATTTCATTCTAAAATAACGCGAATAGCTAAGGAAACTATTCCCTTGAAAAAGATATTCAAACACCCTTGGTGGGATTCAGACTGTGAAAATGCATTGGAAAGGAGAAAAAAGGCATTTCAAGAATATGACAGTAAAAAATCACAAGAAAGTCTACATTTATTTAACGAGGTTAGAAAACAGGTTTCAAAATCTATTAGGCAAGCAAAAAGGAAGTACACAAAGGCACAACTGGATGCCATAGAAGAAAATTTCCAAAACTATAATACAAGAGACTTCTACAGAACTTTCGCAGATAAAATACGAGGATATATCCCTCAAAATTTATGTTTCAGAAAACCAGATGGTAAATTAGCCCTAACAAACCAGGAAAACTGTCAAGTACTGGCTCAATATTTTTCTAACCTACTAAATCGCCCAGAACCTAGTTTAAGGTTTCCCAAAGAAATCTGTGCCAACGCTCAAGCGGATTCATTACCACCAACACAGGAAGAAATCAAATGTCACATTAAAAACTTAAAAAATATTAGAACATCTGGCGAAGATGGCATTGTTGCAGAGCTATTAAAAAACCTAGGACCAAAGACGTTGCAAGAGCTCACAAAAATAATAACAAAAATATGGGAAACAGAAAAATTACCAGAGGATTGGAAATGTGCCCTTATTCACCCGTTACATAAAAAAGGAGACAGAACAAATGTCAATAACTACAGGGGAATCTCACTTTTACAAGTCACCTACAAAATTCTCTCAACATGCCTGCTGAAAAGAACACAAGAGCAGCTGGAGCGCCAAATTGGTGACTATCAAGCAGGCTTCCGCCCCGGTCGCTCATGCATAGAACAAATATTTAATTTAAAGACAATATTAAAACACAAAGCAATTAGAAAAGCCCCCATAATTTGTACATTTGTAGATTTTAAGAAAGCCTATGACTCAATTGACCGACAATCTTTGTTTAACATTTTAGAGGAACTTGGACTTGACTCCAAAACACTAAGGCTTATCAAAGAATCACTGACAGACACTGTATCTAAAGTTAAATTCAGGGGAGAAATCTCTGAACCTTTTCTCATAAAAACTGGAGTACGTCAAGGTGACGGGCTATCTCCACTTCTGTTTAATATAGTCCTGGATAAAGTCATTAAGGAATGGGAAAAAGAATTAAAAAATCAATCCTACTGGAAACCAATCCATCTTGGTAGAACCAAAGACAACGTGGAGATATCTTGTTTAGCATTCGCGGACGACTTGGCCATACTTGCAGATGATGAAGAAATCGCCACCAAACAAATAGAGATTTTTAAGGAATTCGCGGATAAAGTAGGTTTACAAATTTCGTTTCAAAAGACAGAATTTTTCTGTACGAAATTCCATATACACAGTTTGAACACAAAATATGGAAAAATAAATAGAGTAAAACATTTTAAATACCTAGATGAAATTTTGGAGCCAACCGGAGGAGAGAAAGTTGCACAGAAGATCAGACAACAGAAAATGAAGAGAGCATATGGTATGACACATGAAATATACAATAAAAAATGCATCTCCTCGAACACAAAAATCAGACACTACTGTGCAGTAATTAAGCCAGCAGCACTATATGCTAGTGAAACGCTCACACTCCACACAAAATGTGATTTAGAAAAAATACTAAAAGAAGAACGCAAAATTATGAGAAAGATTTTAGGTCCAAAATTAACAGAAGAAGGATACCGGATACAATCAAGAAGAACCACAGAAACTATATCAAACATGCCAGCAGACATAAGAAGGCGAAGATTAAAATTTGATGGACATGTCACTAGACTTCCCCCCACACGACTCACCAACAGAATTCTCACTTACATAGAAAAAGTCAAATCAACAACACCATGGATTAGCCAAGTAAAATTAGATTTACAAAAAGCAAATATTGAACTTAAAGATGTCAAAGATAGAAAAACTTTTAGAAATAAGGTGGAAAAGTGGATTGTATTGTCGGAGAAGGAAGCACTAAAGAGACCAGGAACAAAATGGACAGAAGAAAGAAAAAGAAAACATGGAGAACGAATGAAAGAAGTATGGAAGAAACGACGTCAGAAAGCTTTGCGTGATCCTTCTGGGTCCATTCGCGATAAGTATATATATATATATATATATATATATATATATATATATATATATATATATATATATAATTTGTAATTTTAACTGCCTGTTTTCAGACACTTTAAATTTATCTTGTTGCTTTTAAGATTTCATGTTTGGAGGCCTTCAGCCATGAAAGAATTAGTTATTGAAACTCGTAGTTGCAAAGGTTCGGGTATGTGCCGTTTTGGTTTAAAGGTGTTATTAAATTACAATTTGAAGTGAAACTGACCGACGCCTTATTTGGCCCTTTCCACAATTCTAATCACCTGTTCTGCCCAGCAGATTTAGCGGGCGTATCAGCCATAAGACCTGAACCACCTGGTGGACGTACCGTCAGAAAATATATACAGGGTGAGTCACCTAACACTACCGCTGGATATATTTCGTAAACCACATCAAATACTGACGAATCGACTCCACAGACCGAACGTGAGGAGAGGGGCTAGTGTAATTGGTTAATACAAACCATAAAAAATGCACGGAAGTATGTTTTTTAACACAAACCTACGTTTTTTTAAATGGAACCCTGTTAGTTTTGTTAGCACATCTGAACATGTATGCAAATACGTAATCTGTGCCGTTTGTTGCATTGTAAAATGTTAATTACATCCGGAGATATTGTAACGTAAAGTTGACGCTTGAGTACCACTCCTCCGCTGTTCGATCGTGTGTATCGGAGAGCACCGAATTACGTAGGGATCCAAGGGGAGCGGTGATGGACCTTAGGTACAGAAGAGACTGGAACAGCACATTACGTCCACATGCTAACACCTTTTTATTGGTCTTTTTCACTGACGCACATGTACATTACCATGAGGGGTGAGGTACACGCACACACGTGGTTTCCGTTTTCAATTACGGAGTGGAATAGAGTGTGTCCCGACATGTCAGGCCAATAGATGTCCAATGTGGTGGCCATCATTTGCTGCACACAAATGCAATCTCTGGCGTAATGAATGTCGTACACGCCGCAGTACATCTGGTGTAATGTCGCCGCAGGCTGGCACAATACGTTGTTTCATATCCTCTGGGGTTGTAGGCACATCACGGTACACATTCTCCTTTAACGTACCCCACGGAAAGAAGTCCAGAGGTGTAAGATCAGGAGAACGGGCTGGCCAATTTATGCGTCCTCCACGTCCTATGAAACGCCCGTCGAACATCCTGTCAAGGGTCAACCTAGTGTTAATTGCGGAATGTGCAGGTGCACCATCATGCTGATACCACAAACGTCGACGCATTTCCAGTGGGACATTTTCGAGCAAAGTTGGCAGATCATTCTGTAGAAACGCGATGTATGTTGCAGCTGTTTGGGCCCCTGCAATGAAGTGAGGACCAATGAGGAGGTCGCCAATGATTCCGCACCATACATTTACAGTCCACGGTCGCTGTCGCTCTACCTGTCTGAGCCAGCGAGGATTGTCCACGGACCAGTAATGCATGTTCCGTAGATTCACTGCCCCGTGGTTTGTGAAACCCGCTTCATCGGTAAACAGGTAGAACTGCAACGCATTCTCTGTTAATGCCCATTGACAGAATTGCACTCGATGATTAAAGTCATCACCATGTAATTGCTGATGTAGCGACATATGAAACGGGTGAAAGCGGTGACGATGCAGTATGCGCATGACACTACTTTGACTCAGTCCACCGGCTCTCGCAATGTTCGGTGTACTCATGTGTGGGTTCATGGCAACAGCAGCTAACACACCAGCTGCACCCGCTTCTCCTGTGACGGGCCTGTTACGGACCCGTTTGCGTGCTACGACCATACCTGTTGCATACAGTTGGCGGTAGATGTTTTACAATGTGCGGCACGTTGGATGCTCTCTGTCCGGGTACCGTTCTGCATACACCTTGCAGGCTTCAGATGCATTTCGTCGACACTCGCCATAGATGAGTATCATCTCCGCCTTTTCAGAGTTCGAATACACCATGGTTACAGCTCCTACAACACTACACTATCACAGACGTCTGGTAACACGGTGTACTACAGTTGGTCTGCGTGCGGAGACGAATGCAGAATAACAATAGCAGCAAGCGCTACATGCGGACACTGCGACAGCTAGACCAAACCACAACAGTGCACTACAGCCACACTCGTAAACACGGTCGTCATCGTAAACATGTCCCTGCAGATGCTGCTCGCCGACCGTGGCCCGTGTTTGTTACAACACGCAACTGAACGTCGGAGGTTTCAAGGGTCAACTTTAGGTTACAATATCTCCGGATGTAATTAACATTTTACATTGCAACAAGCGGCACTGATTACGTATTTGTTTATATGTTGAGATGTGCTAACAAAAATAACGTGGTTCCATTTAAAAAAACGTAGGTTTGTGTTAAAAAACATACTTCCGTGCATTTTTGTATGGTTTGTATTAAACAATTACACTAGCCCCTCTCCTCACGTTCGGTCTGTGGAATCGGTTCGTCAGTATTTGATGTGGTTTACGAAATATATCCATCGGTAACGTTAGGTGACTCACCCTATATATCATAGCTAGGCGGAGCCTGCCGGTGTGGCCGAGCGGTTCTAGGCGCTTCAGTCTGGAACCGCGCGGCCGCTGCGGTCGCAGGTTCGAATCCTGCCTCGGGCATTGGTGTGTGTGATGTCCTTAGTTTAGTTTGGTTTAAGTAGTTCTAAGTTCTGGGGGACTGATGACCTCAGATGTTAAGTCCCATAGTGCTCAGAGCCATTTGAACCATTTGAGCTAGGCGGAAAGCCTCAAGGCAAAACTGGTTAGAACAATCATGTACAAGGCGCAATACAAACGGCTGAAGGCCACAATTAAATTTCAAAATTTTAAAATATATTACCATAGTCTTTCAAGGCAGAAGAAATGGTTCAAATGGCTCTGAGCACTACGGGACTCAACTGCTGTTGTTATAAGTCCCCTAGAACTTAGAACTACTTAAACCTAACTAACCTAAGGACATCACACATATCCATGCCCGAGGCAGGATTCGAACCTGCGACCGTAGCGGTCGTGTGGTTCCAGACTGTAGCGCCTTTAACCGCTCGGCCACTCCGGCCGGCCAAGGCAGAAGACCGCAATGTTTTCGCTTAAGGGAAAATTTTGAGAGTAAGGCTTTAAGCGGCTAAAAACCAACAGTTGATTTTCCAAAAATTCAAAATACCTTAACATTTAAGTTTTCAATGACCGAACGCGCACTAAATGAAAAAGCAACGCAACGCCCTAACTAAATTTAAGAATAAGGTTTTAAGCGGCTGAAGGCCCAGAATTGATTTACATAAATTGATTTACATAAAACACAATAAAAAAAATTTTCCTTTAAACCATTAGCTATATTAGATTACCAACAGACCATTAAACACCCATGAAAAGGACAATAGAGACAACGGCACTCAGACGCCTCCATGAGGGGAGGGGGGGGGGGGGGGATGGCCTCGAAACATTTACGTTCACTTAGGTGAGAGAGGTGCTGGGCCCAACTACACTTGATCCGCCAGTAACCCAACCAAGAGACAGTCATGGACCGACCGACCAAACGACTTGCTTCCCGTCAGTCAGTACATAGAACTCAAACCGACCATGTTACAAACGTGATAATCCACAATGGAATATGTATTCGCCTTCAAAATTACACACCATGTTGGACAGCGACAACAGGTGAGGAAAGGACGCTGCCTGACATTACGTTAGTGGCCAGGGCAGATAACCGGAACACTAACGGCCACAAGGTAGAAAATTCCGCTGGTGCACTTGAATTGTAGTGAACCAATATAGTTAATTCCACCGCACGGTGGCTCGATTTCACCACTGCAAACACTCGGTGTTGCTCAGAGGAAAAACCACCCAACAGCGAACCACCGAAACGAACCACCACAACATGAATGGACATGGCTTGGGTAGTTGGAACCACCACTCAACCTTGACGTCCTGGGACGGCGAGCCACGAAGCTCGTAGCGATCGGACAACTCCACACACGCCGGCAAGCGGACCCAGCCAACTGCACCGCACGGAGGTATCCTCCCTGGTCCGCACCAACCGACCGACTACCCTCAGAAAGTCGAGAACATCTAAAACAGTCGTCAGTGTAACCACACACACTACCTGACAATCACTTGCACGAAGACCTGAACGATACCCAACACTAACTAAGCATGCACGAAGGCAAATCGGGAGTCGATGCACGCACCACAGCCGACTCCTGAACGATGGGCGAGCTAAAAAGCGTCGTCCGGTAGGACGACCGACCGACGATCTACCAAGTCCGTGGCCCGGCTCAAGTGATGCGTGGCGGCAATGGTCGGGTTAGCCATGTCGACCCAGACCGCACAGCTCCCCAACCCGACTGCACTAATGGCGCATTGCAACTCCCCAACTGGCAGGTCCGGACTGCGCTCCAGACGCGTTCCGACTGACTGGCAGCCCGAACTCGCGACCCGAACTCCCTTACGACAGACAACGACCGAGGCAGTAATAGCAGTCGAGCAAAGATACTACAAGAGGGGATGTATCGACACGTGCTGCTAGTGCCACACACGGTCTGGCAAAGCAACAGCCCAGTGACACCAGTAACTTAAATTAACGCAGTGAGCTGGAGGTGCGTTAAAAACAGGGTGTAAAATACACGATGGCGGCAGCATGAGCCATGCACGGCTCAATGGCATAAAGAGGCATAATATCACATAGGCGTACTAACCTCCAAATCATTGAACACCGTCCTCTCAATGTTACTGCGACTTTGCACTCATCCCCCATGTGGGTTTTTTCAGGGGTGCATGACAATGCCCGACCGCATAGGACTGGGCAGGCGGAGGAGCTATTGAGGCGAGTGCATATTCTGCGAATGGACTGGCCTGTCCGTTCTCCGACTTAAATCCCATAGAACAGGCTTGGGATATGTTGGGGAGACGTATTCGGACACGTCTGCATGCAATTGTCAACCGCGCTGGTGGAGAAATGGCATTCCCTACCACAAGAAGTCCTTACCAGCCTTGCGGCCAGCGTGGGATGATGATAACTCACCCTAGTAAGAACCACGTCGCCCTTTTTGTGATGTCCAGGGGACCGTCATCAATTCGTTTGATTTCAGTGTAATTACTGTCTTTGAATGAAAGTGTCTTCTCTGTTCATCTCATTGCCTATTTGTTAAGCTGCCTTCTGTACTAAAATGTAACAGTTTTTTCTATGTATGGTGCAAGTTTTATCGAGCTATGTTATCTGATAGTGATATATCTTCCGAAAGCTACTTTCGTCTCCAGTTTTTGCACGCCAGTGTATACAGATTGAAGAAAGAACAGCTAAAAGAATACGAAGTCGAAAGACACTACAAAAATGACAAAAAAGGATTATGCAGCAAGAGCTTGATATGTGTATCAAATGATTGCATTTGCTTAGTAGCAGGTTACAAAAGTAATCATTGCATTCGTATTGACGTTTTAATTAATTAGTGTTATCTGAAAAGCAGTCATTTAAATTAAACAAATTGCCAGTATTTTTACCTTGTACATCAACTAAATACCTCACTTGCATGAGAATGCTTTTTAAAGAAAGTGTAAAAAAGTAAGTTTAGCACCACTCTCGTAACATACTTCGTGGAAGCTGACTGACTTCTAATACATGTTAGTAATGTTGGGACTTTTTTTAAAAGAAAAGTCAAATGCGAAAAAGTGAAAAACACGATGAAAGCTGGTACAGTAAATAGAAGTAAAAAAACCGGTATGAAAATAGAAGGTATTCTGCAAAAAAAATGGTTCAAATGGCTCTGAGCACTATGGGACTCAACTGCCGTGGTCATCAGTCCCCTAGAACTTAGAACTACTTAAACCTAACTAACCTAAGGACATCACACACATCCATGCCCGAGGCGGGATTCGAACCTGCGACCGTAGCGGTCGTGCGGTTCCAGACTGTAGCGCCTTTAACCGCTCGGCCACTCCGGCAGGCAGGTATTCTGCATAAGAGCCCCGTTTATTACACGAAAATTTGGGTTATGAACAACTACGAGTCTAACGTCACATGCAGACGATTAGCTATGGATCAACTGATGGGTTTCTTTCTAAGTCTCTTTTTGCTACCAGTCACGCTTCTTTTTATTTACATATATATACAGAAGCGTCAAACAATCTGGTATAGCCGAGCGTATTCAAACACAGAGATATGTAAACAGGCAGAATACGGCGCTTCGGTCACCAAAGCCTACATAAGACGTGTCTGACGCAGTTGTTAGATCAGTTACTGCTGCTAGAATTGCATGTTATAAAAATTTAAGTGAGTTTGAAAGTGGTGCTGTAGTCGGCGCACGAGCGATGGGACACAGCATCTGCGAGGTAGAGATGAAGTGGGAATTTTCCCGTACGACCTATGCACGAGTGGATCGTGAATATCAGGGATCCGGTAAAACATCAAATCTACGACATAGCTGCGGCCGGAAAAAGATTCTGCACGAGCGGGGCCAATGACGACCGGAAAGAATCGTTTAACGTGACAGAAGTGCAATCCTTCCGCAAATTGCTGCAGATTTCAGTGCAGGGCCACCATGTGTCAGCGTGCGATCCATTCAACGAAACATCATCGATACGGGCTTTCTGAGCCGAAGACCGCCTCGTGTACCCTTGATGACCGCACGACACAAAGCTTTATGCCTCGCCTGGACCCGACAGTACCTCCATTGGACTGTTGATGACTGGAAATATGTTGTGAGGTGGGACGAGTCTCGTTTCAAATTGTATCGAGCGGATGGATCGTATATGGGTAAGTAGACATCCTCAGGAATTCGTGGAACCTGCATGTCAGCAGGGGACTTTTAAAGCTGGTGGAGGCTCTGTAATGGTGTGGGGCGTGTGCAGTTGGAATGATATGGGACTCATGATATGTCTAGATACCACTCTGACAGGTGATATGTACATAAGCATCCTGTCTGATCAGGCTGCATCCATTCATGTCAATTGTGCATTCCCATGAACTTGGGCAATTTTAACAGGACAATGCGACGCCCCACACGTCCAGAAATGCTACAGAGTGGCTCCGGGAACACTCTACTGAGTTTGGACACTTCAGCTGGCCACCAGACTCCTGAGACATGAAGATTATTGAGCATATCTGGGACGCCTTGCAAAGTGCTGTTCAGAAGAGATCTCCACCCCGTCGTACTCTTATGAATTTATGAGCAGCTCTGCTGGATGCGTGGTGTCAGTTCCCTCCAGCACTACTTCACACATTAGTCGAGTTCTCGCCGCGTCGCGTTGCGGCACTATTAAGTGTTCGCGGGGGGCCTGCACGATATTAGGCAGGTGTACCAGTTTCTTTGGCTCTTCAGTGTATAAAAGGAAATCGTGACTGGTAGCAGAAAAGTGATTTATAAGAGTTTCCAGCAGGAGAGATTTATTTCACGGTATCGAACATCAAGAAGACAGTCCATTTTTGACTGGGACTTTTTTGCTTCTGTTATCGTGTATTTTCGACCGTATGCTTAACACTATTAATTAAGATACACCCTGTATTTATTGTCAGTCTATGTGTACATTTTCATCGTACTTCAACATTACCTCCATCCATTTCGAAGCATTGCTGCTATCGTTGAAGAGCAGACTTTAATACGTTCTAAAGCGTATCCCGCATTAAGGATCTCTTACCCTTCTTTTTTACACCCTTGACTTTATGCTCTCCAAAGCAAAGAAATCCGAGAGTGTGAACCCCTCCCTATTCATCAGCAAGCGAATTTTCGTTTTACTTATTCCCTTACTATCACAGCAAAATGAGAAAGTGCTCAATCCTTTTGAAACACAACAGTGTGAGCAGTGGATTCTTGCTGGAACTGTGGTTCCGAGAATAGCTCCAGCATTTCAGAAAGATGTTTCCTGTAAGTCTCTCTTCTGCAAATGCAAAGGGTTCATAAACTGTAGTCTAGGTGAATCCAATTCACACATTCACTTTTGGTGTGTCTCTTTGCCAATCAGTGGCAGCCTCAGGTTGTAACTTACTCGAAATGCGGCAGCTGTGTTTGTTAACTTTTCCGCAGTTGTGTAATGTGGCCTCATCAATAAGCAAAATGTGATCTAGAGGTGTTTGCAGCTCTAATCAAATCGTAAAACGCTGCTTGGTGAGCCGAGGAATCTTTGTAGTCTAATTTGTGGAACACCTCAACGTGGTACGCTTTTTTCTTTAGCGCTTTCAAAATAGTTGGTTTTGGCACGTCTAACTCTTTGCTCTGTCGCCTAGTTGATGCATTCGGAATTGTTTCCATTCCTTCTCTAATTCCCTGAACAATCCCTTGTAGTACAGTACGCGTCCCGGAGCGAGATTCATCGACGTTTCCAGTTCTTTGAAACTTATTGTCAAACATGCGTGGATAAAAATCCTACGCCAAGATCTCAAATTTTCTTTACTGTTTACTTGTTTCGACTCATTACTGAGACATCTTCAGATGAATCTAAAATGTTGTTCAGTGTGTGACACTTATTACACGTCCTCGTATTTTTTTAGAGTTAAATAAGACATCCTAAAGTGAAAAACCTTAGTTTGTTGCCACTTATCACTAATCACAACAACATTTCATTAGTCATTTCATTAGTCATTAACGTTGTCAATTTACATAAGAAAATTAGATTTTCAATTTAGGACGACTTAGCTTTAAAAAGTACGACCATGTGTAAGGAGTGCCACACACTGAACAACGCTTTAGACTGATCTGCAGATGCCTCTCTGAAGAGCCGCAGCCGGTAATCAGTAAGGAAATCTGCAATCTTGACGTAAGACTTTTACACACTAATTTTTAAATCCACAGATCGCATATCTCCTCCACTGACAACTTCAAACTTACAGCCAAGTAACTGAGATTTTGCTCATGTTGGTGCTACAGGTCGATGTTTTCACAGAACTGGATTATGATTATGTGTCATATAAATGCATCCATTATTTCTTAGAAATGGGTCGAGAGTTTATAACCACTATGTATCAGAATGGTGTGCAATTTCTTGAAAATCCTATTGAATTCTAAACTTCCATTTCCACCGTCACCTCACGTTTCCAGATGTCTGGTGGAACTTGACTGAACAGCGTATCCATTCGTATGAGGGGAAGGTCAACAGCAGACTCGTTGCTCGTAAGATAATCGACTTCCCGACAACCTGTATCATCTCCCGGGGAAATCGCTGTGGCTCCATTCGTAGTCCTTAATCTTGACAACGCTCGGGTATTTCCTTTGCACTGAAGAGTCTGGCGTAGCGAAAACTACGTTTAACCAACACATTTATATTAACTACTATGCCTCAGAGACACACAACCACAAACGGAGATCATTACGAAATATTCTTATGTAACTAGCGGAATAATCCACGATGTGCCAGTCGATCTAAGAAAATTGTAAGGTCGAATGTGGTCGCCACGTGGGGAAAAGAAACCGCAAAATTGCATGTGTAATAACACCTAATTGTCACCTCATGACGAGCTCGAAAAACCAAAAAGTAATTGAGAAAGTAGAACTAAAATAAATGATCAGGTGTTGCACTGTCTTTAACCTTTTTCGCAGCCTAGG
Organism: Schistocerca piceifrons; assembly: GCF_021461385.2. NCBI lineage: Eukaryota > Metazoa > Arthropoda > Insecta > Orthoptera > Acrididae > Schistocerca > Schistocerca piceifrons. The sequence continues at coordinate 25,980,666 of NC_060143.1, forward strand.
TTCCTCGTGAAAGAGCTCTTTCACGCAATGTTTAGATTGTTCTCAAGTGCACTTTACCATTTTCCTGCGAGAGACACTAGAGGAGAAAGTTAGTAGTGTGTTTTTTCAACGAATTCACAAAGCTATCCTTCAAACGCAGTACCAGTCAATCAGCCTTCAAATCAACACCAACCAATCAGTTACCCTGCAGAACATTGAAGCCCTCATCATTCCACATAACACATCGTGTGTTTCCACGAGTGCCTAGTGGAGTATGAGGGCTGCCAACATTAATCAAATGACGTCAAAGGATCGTAAAGAAGAGCGTGGTGAATAACAGGCCAGAAGCTTCTCACGTGGCTCCATCACTGGATCGCTTGACCACAAGAAGGAACTATTACAGTTGGAAGTGAGTCTCACAATTTGGAAACTCTTCAGTCAGTAGATACGGAACACTCATTTAGAAGTGTCAGAGAAGTTATCCTGTCTTCTCGTAGCAGAGGTCTTGAATAATTGAATAATTTAGCAGAAACACGGAGAATGGGGATTTCAGTTCACCACCCTAGAATCACAGTCTTATCTACGGGGCGTTCTAACTCTACATGCCAGAAAGTATTCGTACCTCGCAGTCTTGGCGGAAATGTTTCCTTACTTCTCACAAAATTTATTTGTATCACTACTAAGCCTTTCCTAGTGACTGTGGCACCGTTCGTACTGTATAATCAAACAGTATGTTTCTTACTGCGAAATTTTACAGATGGAGAGGACAGTTTCTGCTGGACATACGAAAAGACATGAATGTTAGCCTCTATGTCGTTTTCCCTTCAGAAGTGACTGAATTCAGCGGAGAGACCGCTGATGCGCGGGTAGTCGACTTAACAGGCGACATCCAGCGAAGAACACGACTTTCCTGTAGGTGGTTACTTTTCGTGTTTTCTGACCTCTCAAACATTTTTTTTTTTTTTTTAAGAATTTGCTTGCCATATTCAGTGATGAGGTAAAGAACATCTGCAATGAAGCCGTGGTAATTGACTCTCAGAGTTACCTACCGTTGCGTAAAGGATAAATAATAAGAGCTAAATGCATATGGGCCCAATGTTGTGATGCGATTGAAGAAATCATACCCAATAGAACACACTGCGACTGTGTTGTAGAATACTTTGCTGTTTCCAAGCAAGGGAATTCCTTCGGTTGCGCTGTACTAATTCCACAATATGTTCTCAAGTTTAGCTTAGATAACACATTCACAGCGTGTGACGCTGAATTATAGATGCTCTTGAGAGCGCTGGAGCAGATCCTCACCTGCACCAACTCACGAAGTGTCCTTCTGGTTAGCCATCACGTATACTTAGCAGAAAAGTATATTGACGTGGCCTGCGACACCTTTCTTCACATGCACAGGCAGGGCAAGGAGGAGTCATTCTGCTGGGAACCAGGTATAACAAACCACGATTAAGTTAATATAGTATGCGACACCACCAACAGATTACCAAAAGAAAGAAAATGTTCGAGCCTATCTCTTTTTTGGCAACATTCGTTGTAACCGTAGTATTAACTACAGGATTTATGAGGTGCATTCAAGTTCTAAGGCCTCCGATTTTTTTTCTCCAGACTGGAAAGAGATAGAAACATGCGCATTGTTTTAAAATGAGGCCGCATTCATTGTCAATACGTCCCAGAGATGGCAGCACCGTACGGCAGACGGAATTTTACCGCCAGCGGCGAGAATGAGAGCTGTTTTAAATACTTAAAATGGCGACGTTTTCCTTACTTGAACAGCGTGCAATCATTCGTTTTCTGAATTTGCGTGGTGTGAAACCAATTGAAATTCATCGACTGTTGAAGGAGACATGTGGTGATGGAGTTATGGATGTGTCTAAAGTGCGTTCATGGGTGCGACAGTTCAATGAAGGCAGAACATCGTGTGACAACAAACCGAAACAACCTCGGGCTCGCACAAGCCGGTCTGACGACATGATCGAGAAAGTGGAGAGAATTGTTTTGGGGGATCGCCGAATGACTGTTGAACAGATCGCCTCCAGATTTGGCATTTCTGTGGGTTCTGTGCACACAATACTGCATGACGACCTGAAAATGCGAAAAGTGTCATCCAGGTGGGTGCCACGAATGCTGACGGACGACCACACGGCTGCCCATGTGGCACGTTGCCAAGCAATGTTGACGCGCAACGACAGCATGAATGGGACTTTCTTTTCGTCGGTTGTGACAATGGATGAGACGTGGATGCCATGTTTCAATCCAGAAACAAAGCGCCAGTCAGCTCAATGGAAGCACACAGATTCACCACCACCAAAAAAATTTCGGGTAACCGCCAGTGCTGAAAAAATGATGGTGTCCATGTTCTGGGACAGCGAGGGCGTAATCCTTACCCATTGCGTTCCAAAGGGCACTACGGTAACAGGTGCATCCTACGAAAATGTTTTGAAGAACAAATTCCTTCCTGCACTGCAACAAAAACGTCCGGGAAGGGCTGCGCGTGTGCTGTTTCACCAAGACAACGCACCCGCACATCGAGCTAATGTTACGCAACAGTTTCTTCGTGATAACAACTTTGAAGTGATTCCTCATGCTCCCTACTCACCTGACCTGGCTCCTAGTGACTTTTGGCTTTTTACAACAATGAAAGACACTCTCCGTGGCCGCACATTCACCAGCCGTGCTGCTATTGCCTCAGCGATTTTCCAGTGGTCAAAATAGACTCCTAAAGACGCCTTCGCCGCTGCCATGGAATCGTGGCGTCAGCGTTGTGAAAAATGTGTACGTCTGCAGGGCGATTACGTCGAGAAGTAACGCCAGTTTCATCGATTTCGGGTGAGTAGTTAATTAGAAAAAAAATTGGAGGCCTTAGAACTTGAATGCACCTCGTATATCAACTGAACTAACACGTTACACTAAAGTATTTCCGAAAATTCTATACTTTGCCAAATTACTTCGCAACATATTGCAACGTTATTTGTGTCTTTGCATGTAAAAGTTTTCGCCATAAAAATTATTTATCCTATGATTTCACTTTATATGAGATACAACAAATGCCACAGCGTTCGAATATTTTTCCAAATGTTATTTACGTGATATTACATGGAAATTTGTTGTTCACTAAACGAAAAACTATTATTATGTTCCAAAAACACAGTTAAGGTTTTCGTAAATACACTCCTGGAAATGGAAAAAAGAACACATTGACTCCGGTGTGTCAGACCCACCATACTTGCTCCGGACACTGCGAGAGGGTTGTACAAGCAATGATCACACGCACGGCACAGGGGACACACCAGGAACCGCAGTGTTGGCCGTCGAATGGCGCTAGCTGCGCAGCATTTGTGCACCGCCGCCGTCAGTGTCAGCCAGTTTGCCGTGGCATACGGAGCTCCATCGCAGTCTTTAACACTGGTAGCATGCCGCGACAGCGTGGACGTGAACCGTATGTGCAGTTGACGGACTTTGAGCGATGGCGTATAGTGGGCATGCGGTAGCCCGGGTGGACGTACCGCCGAATTGCTCAACACGTGGGGCGTGAGGTCTCCACAGTACATCGATGTTGTCGCCAGTGGTCGGCGGAAGGTGCACGTGCCCGTCGACCTGGGACCGGACCGCAGCGACGCACGGATGCACGCCAAGACCGTAGGATCCTACGCAGTGCCGTAGGGGACCGCACCGCCACTTCCCAGCAAATTAGGGACACTGTTGCTCCTGGGGTATCGGCGAGGACCATTCGCAACCGTCTCCATGAAGCTGGGCTACGGTCCCGCACACCGTTAGGCCGTCCTCCGCTCACGCCCCAACATCGTGCAGCCCGCCTCCAGTGGTGTCGCGACAGGCTTGAATGGAGGGACGAATGGAGACGTGTCGTCTTCAGCGATGAGAGTCGCTTCTGTCTTGGTGCCAATGATGGTCGTATGCGTGTTTGGCGCCGTGCAGGTGAGCGCCACAATCAGGACTGCATACGACCGAGGCACACAGGGCCAACACCCGGCATCATGGTGTGGGGAGCGATCTCCTACACTGGCCGTACACCACTGGTGATCGACGAGGGACACTGAATAGTGCACGGTACATCCAAACCGTCATCGAACCCATCGTTCTACCATTCCTAGACCGGCAAGGGAACTTGCTGTTGCAACAGGACAATGCACGTCCGCATGTATCCCGTGCCACCCAATGTGCTCTAGAAGGTGTAAGTCAACTACCCTGGCCAGCAAGATCTCCGGATCTGCCCCCATTGAGCATGTTTGGGACTGGATGAAGCGTCGTCTCACGCGGTCTGCACGTCCAGCACGAACGCTGGTCCAACTGAGGCGCCAGGTGGAAATGGCATGGCAAGCCGTTCCACAGGACTACATCCAGCATCTCTACGATCGTCTCCATGGGAGAATAGCAGCCTGCATTGCTGCGAAAGATGCATATACACTGTACTAGTGCCGACATTGTGCATGCTCTGTTGCCTGTGTCTATGTGCCAGTGGTTCTGTCAGTGTGATCATGTGATGTATCTGACCTCAGGAATGTGTCAATAAAGTTTCCCCTTCCCGGTACAATGAATTCACGGTGTTCTTATTTCAATTTCCAGGAGTGTAGTTCAATATGTTGTAAAAGCTAAATACACAGACGGCAAAAAATCGCAACACCAAAAAATTGTTAATGTAGAGTAATGAAATTTTGGGAACACATTTCTCTAGGTAACATATTTAAATGATAAACATTACAAAACCACAGGTCAATGAAAGGGCGCGATTTTATTTATCGTGGCAGAAGCAAACTAAAAACGATATTAGATACATTACTACATACGTACATACATTATGGTTTATAAATTAAACTAGTCAAGAATGAAATAAATGATTAGACACAGATTGTGTCGTCAAACATAAGATAATTTTAATCTATACAGTGGATGACCAAAAATTTGCAACGTCCAGTGCACTTTGTGTAGCGTTTACGAGGTCCTCCATGGTGCACACAGTTGGAGGTAATGTGCATTGTAGTAGATATGTTGATGTCTGCACGGCAGTTCCGCAGTCACACTGGAGAGAGTCCACCTGGAAGCCCCACCTCTCCAGGTTACTCTTGGATCTTGTGGCAGAAGAACGCAGGCGGTTGAGTGATTTCCATGTGGACCATTTCTCTGTGTGGCCTGGGGGAAGAACTTCTTGCGGGATCAGCCACTCCTCCAGATGCTGGCATCTGACCTGCCATCTCTTCTCCCGGTGTTGATGTGGAGTGTTCAAATAGTTCAAATGGCTCTGAGCACTATGGGACTCAACTGCTGTGGTCATAAGTCCCCTAGAACTTAGAACTACTTAAACCTAACTAACCTAAGAACATCACACACATCCATGCCCGAGGCAGGATTCGAACCTGCGACCATAGCGGTCGTGCGATTCCAGACTGTAGCGCCTTTAACCGCTCGGCCACTCAGGCCGGCCGATGTGGAGTGTCAGCGAGTGGTCCTGTACTGTGAAGGAAGCTCTTTCTAGACACAAGTCTTTGCTGTGCCGGTTGGTGGCCATGTAGTGGGTGGGCTTCGGATGTTAATGCCTTCCTCATTTCACTCCGTGCTGCTGTATCTCTTCGGATGTCCGGGGGGGCTATGCCGGATAAGCAGTACAGTTTTTTCACAGGTGTGGCTCTTAGACAACCCGTAGTGATACGACATGTCTCATTCAGAGCAACATCAGCTTTCTTTGTATGTGTAGATCTGCACCATACTGGGCAAGCGTACTCAGCTGCAGAGTAGCAGAGGGCTAATGCGGATGTGCGCACTGTGTCTGGCTGTGCTCCCCATGTTTTTCAGTCAGCTTCCTAACCACACTGTTCCTGGCAGCCACTTTTTGCTTTGTTTTTAAGCAGTGTTCCTTATATGTAAGAGCACGGTCCAGAGTGACTCCGAGGTATTTTGGAGTCTTGCAGTGTTCTAAAGAGGTTCCTTCCCAATCTATCTGCAAGGTTCTACTAGCCACTACAAATGTGAAATGCTGGTACATTAATAGCTGATGTAACTGCCAGAATATTGAATGCAAAGGTGCGGGTGCTGGATGTCAGTTCGTGGGATGGAGTTCTAAGCCTGTTGCACTTGCTGTTGTGGATGACACTGTAGGTGTCGTCCTATGATGTTCCATATTTGCTCGAATGGAGAGAGATCTGGCAGTCGAGAAGGCCAAGGCAACATGTCGAGACTCTGTACAGCACATTGGGTTACAACAGCGGTATGTGGCTGATCGTTATCCTGTTGGAAAACATCCTCTGGGAACTGTTCATGGCCGGCCGCTGTGGCCGAGCGGTTCTAGGCGCTTCAGCCCGGATCCTTGCTGCTGGTACGGTCGCAGGTTCGAATCCTGCCTCGGGTATGGATGTGTGTGATGTCCTTAGGTTAGTTAGGTTTAACTAGTTCTAAGTCTATGGGACTGATGACCTCAGATTTTAAGTCCCATAATACTTAGCGCCATTTGAACTGTCCATGAACGGCAGCACAACAGGTCGAATTACCAGATTGGCGAACAAATTTGCAGTCAGGGCGCGCGGTATAACCACGGAGTGTCTCTGCTGTCATACGAAATTGCAGCCCAGACGATAACTCCAGGTGTAGGTTTAGTGTATCTATTATGCATACAGGTTTAGCCAACAAACGGCCATCACTGCCCCGAGGCAAAATTAGCTTTCATCAGAAAACACAACAGGTCCTCCACCCTGCCATCCAATGTGCTCTCGCTTGACATCATGAGGCCGCAAATGGCGGTGGTTGAGGGTCAATGGTATGTGCGCTTCAGGCCGTCCTTGAAGTAAACGATTTGTGACAGTTCGTTGCGTCACTGTGATTCCAGCTACTGCTGAAACTGCTGCTGAAGATGCAGTACGACGTGCCGGAGCCATACCGAAGACGATGGTCTTCCTCGTTAGCGCCAGTGGTCGCTCGGGGCCACCGAGCAAGGTGGTGGAGTGGTTAGCACACTGGATTTGCATTCGGGAGGACGACGGTTCAAGCCCACGTCCGGCGATCCTGATTTAGGTTTTCCGTGAGTTTCCTAAATCGCTTCAGGCAAATGCCGGAATGGTTCCTTTGAAATGGCACGGCCGACTTCCTCCCCCATCCTTCCCTAATCCGACTGAACCGATGACCTCGCTGTTTGGTCCCCTACCCCAACTCAACCGACTAACCGTCCGGAGCCCACTCTCCTTGTGATCGCACATTCCCGTGACCAGCGCTGGTAGCAGTCACGTCCAGTGGATACATTCCTGCCAAGTCTTTTAGAGATATCGCAGAGGGAGCATCCAGATCCCGAAGCCGTATTACATGACCTCGATCAAACTGAGTGAAGTGGTTTTAACGGCGTCTTTGTCACCTTAAAGACACTCTTGACTAACATCTAGTCACCACGTCACGTCTCAAAGGCAACTAAAGCCCACGACCATTACGTGTGTTAAAGCAAACCTGATTTGCATTCTCATAGTGGCGCTAGTGCTTCTGCTCTTACGAGACTGCCACGAAATTTCAATAAATGACACACAACTCCTTAGTTTTGCGATTTTTTTTCCGTCGGTGTATATACTGTCCTTTATTAGTGGAATACTTTAGAATTCCAAAATTTCTATTTTGTAACTTTATAAAGTAACTTTACCATTTATTCATTCATTTGATATTTGCAAGAGGGAGAAAAGACAACTTTACATAAAATTATAAATAACACAAAAAACCAGGTGTCATTACAATCTCTAATATGAGCAATGCAGCTTCTAGAACTTACTAGGTGGAAGTTTATGTTTTAATATATATACGTGAATACGTGTGAAAGTAAAGGTAAAATGTTAAATAAAAGACGTGTTGTGATACCGTAAAAGAAGTCTTCAATTTGTCAGTAAGGAACCCTAGGCCTGCAATCATATAGAAAAACGACGAGAACTGTATTAAGGATAAACAAAAGATGAGTGCATCTTTCTTTATATTTTTATTCATCAAACTTCTTAATAAATTCTCTCCATTTCCTTAAACGTTAGAAAAGTATTACGTCGACAATTTGTGATGCAATTTTGTGATGTGATGATAAGCACATAGTTTGGACACAAAACTGCGAGAGGTGCTTTTTTACATAATTTTGAAAAGAGGATGATATTACAGGGCATTTGTAAATACGGGGTAATGAAGCAGCAGATGAAGGAAATAAAAGTGCCTGCTCGGAAAGTACAAGTTACGCATCTGCTGCCCTGTACATGTAGGTACTCCGCTGTTGAGGCACAGGATCATGGATTATGATAAGAGGAGTTGCTAGGGTTAAGACAGCTGTGGAACAAATGACGCGGCCATGGCGTTACTCCATCTGGCTACTGCTGCAGGGGGAAGGATTCCTATGTGCCTGCGGATAGGGCACTGTCCTCTGACACGTGAATTTCTCCTCCGACGTTAGGATTCACCAGTAAACAGCGCTAGTGGCGTACGGATGTCTGAAAACCACATTTCAACTGAATGCGACTTGTATCAAGATATGAGGGCTGTAACCGCTTACCAGCTGACCTGCCCTCTGTTTCAGGAGGCGATGAAACGAATGTGGTTCGTGATAAAGATTCTGTTTGATGTCCGACCTTCTAAACCATTTCTTAGGTAGAAGATTTTAATGCATTTTCCGGTAATTCATCTTTTACTTTCCCATTGATCAATCAGGCACAGTTCCCTGTTACATTACCCTAATTGTTGCGTAGTTATGGACGGTGTATCTCAAGCATAAAATGGCTTGAAACTTACCGATGTTGATCGTCTGTGTGGAAGAGAAGGTGCGAGTGAGAGAGAGTTACCAGGATGTCAGAGAATTACATTATATATTTTACCTTCTGGTACATATTTTCCAAAGAAAACAAAAATAATTACATTATGTAAACTGAAGGTGGAAGGAGGGGAGAGGGAAAGGGAGGAACTACTGTATTAAAGGCAGCTGCATTGGGATTTAATGTTGAACAGATGGCGACGAGTGAAAATGTCTGCCAGGCAGGGATCTGAACCCAGGATCTCCTGCTTACTAGGCAACTGCGGTAACCACTGCGCCACCTGGACGCAGTGTTTATTGCACTTGCACGAACTGTCTCGGTTCCCTCCCTCGGCCGACCCACACTCCCACCCAGCTCCACCTATCTGGAGTCCCATCCATGTTCTCCATGCTCTCTACTTTGTGATTCCGGCAGGAGATAGAACGTAATTGTGTCTATTGAGGCGAATCAATTTTACGAATGCGGCGGTTCCGTTCTTCCGGATATGACCACCACATTCAGAGCAGATACGCAATTACGTTCAACCTTCTGTAGGAACGTAGCGAGCATGGACGACATGGACGTGGACTGCAGATGGGTGAGAATGTAGGTTGGCTGAAAGTAATCACATCCGTAACCAGTTAGTTCAGTACGGGCGCCAGTGAACTCATTATTGAACGTCCTATACATAACAACACCACCATCACCTGGCCCACAGCTGTTGTAATGATATTTGAGATACTAGATACTGATAGTGGTCGCACACAAGTTATAATGGTGAGACATCCTGCCGACCGCGAAATTCTCTGTATCACGCTGACGGCTCATAGAGACATGTGCCGTGTGTGGACGAGCGTTGTCCTGTTGAAAAATGGCACCACGATGCTGTTGCGTGAGAGGTAACACGTGAGTACGTAGGACGTCCGTGACATACCGTTTTGTCATCAAAGTTCACACAGTCTTCCGTCACGGTCTGAAACCATACCCGACGACTCTCCAAACCATGACTCCAGGAGCTACATCACTGTGCCTTTCCATGGGCGCCAATGATGGTCAGCTAGAGTAGAAGCGCGATTCATCGCCGAACACAATGCGACGCCATTCATCAGTAGCTCATGCTTGCTAGCCACAACACCATTCCAAACGCGGCTGTTTGCGTTGTGTTGCAAAGAGCACACTAAGCAGTGGATAGCAGTGCTCCAGCACTGCTGCTGCTGATCTGTGAACAGTCGTGCGGGATGACACTGAATGTCACATTCTCCTGTGGCAGGTACAGATAGGTTTACGATGTGTTTGGCGTAGAATACAACATTCGTCGCTTGTGGTGGACAGACGTGATGAACCGGAACCTAGACGTCGAGTGTGTTTGCCGTCACTTTCCCATGAAGTCCAACATCATGCCACTGTCGCATCTGAGTGCCCCACAAATGTCGGTGTAGGACGATTCGACCAGCTAGCCAAATGAAGACCCACAGAGAAATCCATCAACGCTTCTCAGGTGCTAATAACTCTCAACACTACAAGGAGCCTCCGTGCCCTTCACGGCGACTCAACATCTGATGCTGTTCGTGCTCTTATATATTGTACCAGACTAGTAACAACACTAAACATAGACAACACTAATGCACTCTGACGGCCATTCTACCTCTCACACAGCACTGCAGGTCCAATCATTCACACATCCGTCAAAAGTATGTACACGAACGAAGTTACAGTGTCATCCGACAAAGTCGTCTGGGTGTTTCACTATTTTTGTCAGGCAGCGTGTATGTTTACTACAGGTTTTTCGTGTTATAGCTGAATTTCAGATCTAATTTCTCGCTAGATCCATTTACACTCCTGTTCTTGGTTGAAATTATCTGCACTGTAATCCAGTGGTACAATATCATCCACACTGCCGTTACTGTTCACGATATATTTCAATTTTCTGGTGGATCTACGCCTGCATCCATAAACCGCAAGCCACCTTATAGCTAGTAACCGAGTATATTTTTAGTACGATCACTTGCGTTTCCTCTCTCTCCTGTTCGTATCGAGAATGGAGTGGGGAATATCGACTGACAGTAGGCCTCAGTGTGAACTCTTAACTCCCTAAGTTTACCTTCATGGCCTTTATGCAGTTTATACATGGGACTGAGCAACATATTTGTTGACCTGCTCGTACAGCGTAAAGTGCACTACGCTAGATTGCGAGACTGGGAGGCAAACCTGAATCGTGTCCGCACGCTTGATTAACGACTTTGACCTAGTACTGTTACTGAAGGAGACACAATCATAACGACTTTGACCTAGTACTGTTACTGAAGGAGACACAATCATAAAAACTCGTGAAGACTTTTATCGGAAGCACTACTGTCAATCAATGGCAAGCCAAATTTTGCTTGATGAATTACAAACCTCTGTAACAAATGTAGGATCGCGAGAACTGTAACCTATCGATAAAAATGAAGTGGAAAAAGCTTTTCGAATTACAATGTGCCAAGAGAAAATCAGATCACGAGGGAGATGCTTAAGATTGGAGGACAAGAACTTGAAAAAGTACTCTTAATTTAAGTAAATGTCTCGAGGAGGGAACATACCAGAGTCATGCAAAAATGCAGAAGTCATTCTCTTCTTAATCATTGAGAATTACCTACCTTTCTCAGACTGCCAACAAAAATCACCAAGCACCGCCTCTCGGAAATTTTGCCTTTGCCAGCCAGTCGAAAAGGCGGGATTCAAAAAAGGTTCCCATACAACCGAAAATGTGCAAATACACACATTAAAAAAAGTTTTGCATCACCCTGGTTCCCAGAACTCCTGAAGATAGACGTTGACTGTGGATATTGTACCACAGACACAGTCCCTTTGAGTGTTCAGAGATGTCACTAAACCCGTCCAAAGACGAAAAAAATCATGCATGAGTATCGCTTATTAGACGGAGGGGGTCCGACAGCCGATCAGTGCCAGTCATTCCACCAAGAAGGAGGCACACAGCTCTTGTTGTCTGTAGTTCATCCATGCCCAGACGGTCAATACCGCGGTTCGATCGCGTCCGCGTTGTTACTTTGTGCCAGGAAGGGCTCTCAACAAGGCAAGTATCTAGGTGTTTCGGAGTGAACCAAAGCGATGTTGTTCGGACGTGGAGGAGATACAGAGAGACAGGAACTGTTGATAATATGCCTCGCTCAGGCTGGCCAAGGGCTACTACTGTAGTGGATGACCGCTGCCTACGGGTTATGGCTAGGAGAAACCCTGACAGCAGCGCCATCATGTTGAATAATGCTTTTCGTGCAACCACAGAACGTCGTGTTACGACTCAAACTGTGCACAATAGGCTGTATGATGCGCAACTTCACTCCCGACGTCCATGGCGAGGTCCATTTTTGCATCCACAATACCATGCAGTGCAGAAGATGGGCCCAACAAAACGCCGAATGGACGGCTCAAGATTGGTATCACGTTCTCTTCACCGACGAGTGTCGCATATGTCATCAACCAGACAATCGTCGGAGACGTTTTTGGAGGCAACCCGGTCAGACTGAACGCCTTAGACACACTGTCCAGCGAGTGCAGCAAGGTGGAGGTTCCCTGCTGTTATGGGGTAGCATTATGTGGGGTCGACGTACGCCGCTGGTGGTCACGGAAGGCGCCGTAACGGCTGTACGATACGTGAATGGTATCCTCCGATCGATAGTGCAACCATATCGGCAGCATATTGGCGAGGCATTCGTCTTCATTACGACAATTCGCGCCCGCATCGTGCACATCTTATGAATGACTTCCTTTAGGATAACGACATCGCTCGACTAGAGTGGCCAGCATGTTGTCCAGACATGAACCCTCTTGAATATGCCTGGGATAGATTAAAAAGGGCTGTTTATGAGCGACGTGACCCACCAACCACTCTGAGGGACCTACGCCGATTCACCGTTGAGGAGTGGGACAATCTGGACCAACAGCGCCTTGATGAATTTGTGGATAGTATGTCATGAAGAATACAGGCATCTATCAATGCAAGAGGAAGTGCTCCTAGGTATTAGAGGTACCGGTGTGTACAGCAATCTGGACCACCACTTCTGAATGTCTCGCTGTATGATCGTATAACATGCAATGTGTAGTTTTCATGAGCAATAAAAAAGGCGAAAATGATTTTTATGTTGATCTCTATTCCAATTTTCTGTACAGGTTCCGGAACTCTCGAAATCGAGGTGATGCAAAGCTTTTTTTGATGTGTGTAATCTTCCCAGCTACAGATTATATAACACTGGTACCTGTACTGTACAGTAATTTATAATTATCCCTTAATACAGTCACTATATCAATCCCTTCTGTGACGTACAATAAAATGTTGGTGGGTCTATCGCTATCAAGAACACTGCTGCTCAAGGGAGGTGGAGCAGTTTAACTGATGACGTGACGTCTAACAACCATCGCGCATCTGTGTGGTAGCACATCACCTTTGCTGTTTTGAGGTAATGCTGAGAGGCACCCGCATGCCTTGCTCATACTGTGGCATCAAGCAGTCAGGCCTGCAAGATGAGTGGTCTGCCAAGCGAGTGGACTCATTCTTATTTGTCGAGTAACATGAACTCTCGTACTCACAATTAAGTCACTAATCAAACTCCTGTATGAATAATACGCAACGGAAACGCACATCAGACTATCAGTAATTTACAGAACTCTGACTGTTCACTACGCACTGGCAATACCACATTTTCTTTTTTCTTTTATTTAACGGCTTTTATCAACACGTGGCCACCGCACTGAATATGAATGGCGCACGCATTATAAATTCGGGACATCATGACAACATACAATTCGAAGGAAAAGCCCACCAATCTTTTTCTTTTCACTATCTTATTTATTCCGATAAATTCTATAACCTAAACACACAAATTCTATAACCTACAACAATAACACATGAGAAATTCCGCCCAGTGGGCATGGCTTTACATTGGTGATTCTCTACCTTATGGTCTCGTAATTATTTAACGCTACAGTGCACTTTCTGGATAGGATGGTGGATCTTTTATTATACCTCACACTTCGACTCTCACAATCATCATCACGAAACTTTCCTGCAGACCGAGCGGTACCGAAGGAACAAGCATAACCCACTAATCTTTTGAAACTACCTTGCTACTCTCCCATGCAAACCACACAGACCCAAATTACATGACATACACCACACTACAACATGAAATACAACGCAATAAATAGTCACAACACTATCACTTTCAGCTTTCCCACTTCAATTAGTATTTATCCCAGTTTCACACGACACTGTCCCACTTCGTAATTCTTCTTTCTGGAGATATATGCACGTCTTCCTGTGCAATGCAAGCCAAGTGGCGTTGCTGGATAGACGGCTGACTCACCTTGTTTCTCTCTCAGAGTGTTATAGTTTGAATTAAGCGTCACACGGAAACATATCTCGCAAAGTAATATTAAGAACATATTCATCACACACACGAGTCCTCAACTGATACCATGGACGAGTACTTCTCTTTATCCTTTGTCTCATACACAAATTGAGACACACACAGTACTCACCACGTGGAAGTACTCGCCTCTAATTTCAAGTCCTGCACACGCTATTTCTTAAATATTTCAACTTATAGTACACACGCTAGTAATTCAGCTTAACTTAAGCACACGGAAGTATTTCAACTTATTGCTACACGTGGTTTCATTGTGACCGTTGGTCACTTCCGAAGATTACTACGATCCCATTAATGTTACCTGCCTGACATTTAATTCTCCCCACAAAAGTTCCTGAAATAGAGAAATTATTATTTCAAACTACTCTTAAATATTCCACATGCATACCATGTCTCCACTCTTTTGTCTTTACGGAGCACAACTAAGACAGGTCTTAACAGCACAAGATCCAGCGGCAGAGTGCTGAAACATGACCGTTCTTCAGGTCATGTCGCACCTCTGTCGAGGTGGGGGAAGACCATGCTACCGTATTGGTCAGCCAAATTTCAGGCGCTCAAAGCTCCGGTAAGTTTCATCTCTTTGGTTCTACCAAAGGCGGCCAAAGGATCGTCTCAAAGATGATCATATATTCACATTCACTATCTGCGGTTAGCAGACGACCATACATTCATTCATTTCACAGATCTCACCAAACTGGATGTGGGGGTTTATTTTGTGGGAGTGCACATGTGATCAATTAAATAAATAAATTGTCATTCTTTCCCACACTGGTATCCGGTTTCGCTGTATTAATTGAAATTGAGTTATTATTAGAAAAAAATGTGTTGTTCTGACAAAAATAATGAAGTATGTTGTACCTATTTTCAATGTCGGGCGGTACTGTACCCTTTCAATGCTGCATGATGTGAAGACAGTAAAACCCAAACGAGTAGTATCGTTGCGACGCCTTATTCCTGTTCTAATTTATCGGCACTATACCACAACTTAAATCTTAATGAATTCAGTAGTATCTGTTAACTATTTTCCCGATCTTCACATTTTTTCAGATTACTTCTCCTAATATTCATGGGTTAGCCTTGGCCTTCAATCCTATACTATGCCTATTTTTAATTATTAATATAATGCACTTCTATCACCCTTATTCAACCTACGTATGTAGTCTATACAATTCCGTTTTACAATCAAACTTTATGCATATTCTGGCTTACCCTTAAGGAATTACTGAAGTTTGCGGGGTATCCACAGTTTCCTAAGCAATGGCTGGCGTAGTGGCCTTTCTGTCGACGTAATCAACGAGCAATGGAATGAGACCCAGTGCATGGAGCGGAGTGCCCAGGCAGGTAGCACTGGGTTCATGTCACTGGAGTTAACTTTTCGGCCCTAGGTCACTTACCGAACGCTACAGTGGTGTCTGACATTATGGGAAAAGCAAGGTAAGGCCAGACCCAAGGATGTAAGGAAACCCACGAGTGAAAATTAAAGTTCAGGCTTCTACTTACACATCCTGCTGTCCCAGATGATTCTTCAGCCCTCTGTCTTCCATCCATCCAACCCCCTTCCTCTTTCGGAAAGGTGTTGTTAAAAAATGGCTCTGAGCACTATGGGACTTAACATCTGAGGTCATCAGTCCTCTAGAGCTTAGAATTACTTAAACCTAACTAACCTAAGGAAATCCATGCCCGAGGCAGGATTCGAACCTGCGACTGTAGCGGTTGCGCGGTTCCAGACTGAAGCGCCTAGAACCGCTCGGCCACTCGGGCCGGCAAATGTGTTGTTATGGAACCATGAAACTGGCTGCTGTCTTCCAGTTGTCCTTCTTGATCTTCATCTTCAGCAGTCATTTTGACGTCAATTACAACTGGTGTAGTCAGAGAAAGTCCAACTAAAGGTGTACAATAGCTTCTTCATTACAGCTTGTTTAATATTATTGTCTTGGAACTGCAAGTGACAATGGTGGGCGAGGTGAATATCATGACAATTCCCAAAGCACAGGCCAAAGGCTGCTGCCCACAGTACTGTATCTGCCACTGCTGCTGCATCTCCAGGTTCTCGGATTCTCCGATCAGGGGAGGTGAGGCTGATGGTGGTTGCTGCAAGAAGGTGTGGCTGCGTCACACTCCAGCGCCCAGAGTGAGGACCTCTTCGGATGGTACCTGTGCGTGGTCAGCGATGTCTGGGCCCTAACCTCGTACTCCAGGATGACGGCAAAGTGCAAGGCTGCCCTGGCGCCCACATGCTTAGGTAGCAAGCAATGATTCGTCTCCTGGTAGTGGTAGATCAAACTGATTCATCAGCTTGGCACTGAGCTGCATAGGCTCGACGTCACATAACTGCCAACTGCTCCAGTACCGTAAGGATGGTTGAGGTGGACTTAAACGCTACAGCTCCCCACTGACTTTACGATTGTGGTGGCGTTTTTGTGTCAATCAGGTTGTAGTATCTCCAAGTGATTGGCTTAGTTTTGTCATGTGGAAGACTGTGATGGGCTCTGATTGGTTCTGGCTGACTCCAGCGTGGCCTTATTATCACCCTGGCGGCCCCGCTCATGCTCCAAGTTCCATTATAACTTTTTCTCGTTACTCATTGACTCTTGGGTTCTCAACTTAATATGGAATGGGGAAAAAGTAAACATGCAATCTGTGTCAGTCAACTGTGGTAGTAGAGGGCTAGGGCAAACTGGTCAAACTCAGGACAAATTGGCTGCCATCATTTTAAACCAACCACATGGATTAGACAAGTGGCCTATGATGTCAGAGGATAACCCAGAAGCCATCTCCAGCCAGTCGTCTGGAAACCATGAAGACTGGTGCATCTTGGATTCTGACCAACCACATGGTTTAGACGAGTGGCCTATGATGTCAGAGGATAACCCAGTAGCCATCTCCAGCCAGTGGTCTGGAAACCATGCAGGCTGGTGCAGTATCCCCATGTAATCCATCTTGAATTCTGACAGGGCTGGGGAAAATCCAGTGGCCTACAAAGGGCCTGGCAACTATGCAGGTTGAGCTAGTATGCCTGGGTCAACTGTCTTAGATTCTAATTTCAAAAGGCTTGGGAAAGCCCAGGAAACCTGACAACCATGCAGGCTGGGCCAGTATCCTTAGATCAGATTTCTTGAATTCCATTCTTAGCACAAATGACCTTCCGCCATCATGGATTTTACACCAACAGGACAATTGCCCATCTTGGTTTTTCTAATTTCCTACCAAATTATACTTAGGACAAGTGCACTCTTGGAACAGCTGAGCTGTAATGTCATAGGAGTGGAGGAAATCCCTGTAGCGCAGTAAGATACTTCGAATTTCCTGCAAATTTTGGAACTTTCTGCCATTTTATGCATAGAGTAATTGCCCTCTGAAGTTAGAGGGATGGGGGAGGAGTGGAGGAGAAATCTGGCAGCATTGCATGACGCTGTCATAAAAAATCTGGCAACAACACAAGTCAGATCTAACATATCCGGCTCCACGACTAGAAGTAACGTTGTTTAACCTAAGTGTATGTAGGATACTTACACTAAATAAGAGGTCAAGGCTACAGAACGCCCGAGATGAGATTTCTGGGGGCACCAACTGGCTTGATGGCACAGGAAATGAAAAGTCCCATAATGCTTAGAGCCATTTGAACCATCTGAGTGAAGAAATTTTGCGCTACAAGAGAAATGGGAAGAAGATGTAACATATCAAGAAAGTAGAACATCAAAGTCACTGTTATAATAGAAGCCAATTCAGGAAAGAGAGGACATTGGTTGATCAAAAAACAGACAAAATACTACATAGCGAAGCAAATCTGAGATGGTCCAATCCTCGATGAAGATGTAACGTGTCCTTCATTCTGTTAATCTGTTTTGCAGGTTATACCGACGAGGCAGACTGCATTAGGGGAACACAGTGATCGTAAATTTTGTGGTATGTGTTTCAGCCTCAGGTCACACAACTGATGTCGTTATCACTTGCTACTTATTGTAAAGTTAACAGCTGACCTGAATAAGTCACACAGTATTTCGTTGATGTAAATAAGAAAAGCGTTTTAACATTGCTTAATTTTTCTCTGTGAAACTATTTCCTGAATACTTATTGAATTGGGCTCGTGAAACTTTTATCTTTGCCAAAATCGGTAAAATATATAGTAACACTTATAGAAATGAAAGTTGTTGAAAAACTCTTACTAATGACCGCGATATGTTTAGGGAGACATAACACATTAGAATGAGAGGTTCTTTTTTTGTGCACCCGCTCTTCTCTTGGGTTCACTTAAAGAAATGAAAATTTCTAGACCGTAACATAAGTCTCCACAAACAATTAATACTAAATGTCAAGGCTAATGAAATAATGTCACTGCTTTTTTGCAATATTCACCAGAATATAATACATTTTACTGTCTTCAGTCACCGTGCACAAAACGGCGACAATAATTCGCTGCTTTCAGGCTACACTAGCGCTAGTTTTCGTCTTCCTCTATGATATCGAAAGCAGCGGACAAAAGCATAATTATGTGATTGCAGAGATTTAAACCACCCACGCTGTGTCTTTGGTGTAAGAAGCGTGCGCTGCTAGCCCAGACACGTCAGTTACCGTCTCTTAAGCTATTGCATTTAAATATCACTTAACTGAGACGCTAAACTATGAAAACCGTTTGATGATGACTTGGTAATAAGTCGAAACCGTCAGAGATACCATTTGTAAAACCTGAGACTGTAAATATAAAAAATAAATTGCTTGGTCTTCTTGTTACCTCTATCTTCTTATACAAAACTTTCCTCTAGAGTTTATTTCCTTTAACTGCAGTGTTTCAGATCCATCCCTCAGCTTTCAGATACAGTGGTCAAAATAAATGTAGCGTATTGGTTTACTGGCAGTACCGGACAGGAAATAAAACTGATTTTGTTCTGTCAGGTACAGTCATAAGTAAACAAAAGTAAAGAAGAGCAGCACATTTTCACGTGGAAAAAAAACTATACAAGATCCCACTAAAAACACTACAGTATCGTCTTACTGTCATCTTGCGTAAAACATTGTTTTAAATTGACCCTCCTCGTAACTGGAGACACTTTTGAATGGAGTTACTCCTTACCAAACCGTTCAGATAAGCCAGTGGGACATTATACCATTCCTTCACAGAGGCCTCTATGAGGTCCTGCAAGGTCTCTGGTGGGACATAAAGACTGAAAACCATACATTTGGCAGGACCTATGCATTCCGAATGCAGCTGAAATCTGATGAATATGGAGGACATCCTATACGACTGATTCCATGCTCCACGAGGAAGGTGTTCACAAGATCGTGACGATGTTGGCATGCATTGTGCTCCATCAGCGTGAATGAATCTTGCTCCAATATGTTTACCAAATGGCAGCCACAGATCATGCAAGGAAGCCATCCCAGTACTTCACACCAGTCATCCTCTCAAGTAATGGAATAAGAGGTGTGCTGTGACCACACCCCAAAACATGACTGAACCGCCTTGATGAGGGTGGCAGTCTACGATGTAGTCAGGGTGTAAACATTGTCAACGTTGCCTCCACACGAATGTCAGTGTTGCTCACCTGAAAGTAGAGAAAATGTGGTTTCAGGTGAGCATTTTCTTTCTAATTCCGCAAATAGGCATCTGTGAGAGAGGTTAGGACACTCCGAAGCGCATTTTAAATCTTCCTGCTGGGTTTGGAAGCTTCTGTCGATATTTTTTCGCGTTTGTGGATCTGAAAAGAGCATTGAGTCTTACAGCTGGCTAGTCTACAAAAAGTGGTCTCATGCCCATGCGACAGGAGCCGCTCTCCGAGGCCGATGTAGAGAAGGAGCCTCGAGAGGTGTTCTGGCACGTAATCCCTGCTCGTGGAGCCTATTTCGATTTGTTTTATGACACCTGCACTCCTGTAGCTGTTTCCAACTGCCGCCGTTGACGTGCAACATTGTGTTCAGGGCTTCTCCCTGCTGTTATACACAGATATCGGTCTTGCACACCTTTCGTTTTTCTTCTGTGGCCATTTCTGTGACGATCCTCTGCTAATCCTATCACTAGAAACTGTTCCAGATCCTAGCGACATCACTTTGACTCACAGCGACGATTACTGCGACGTTCACCTGTCTCTTTCTTTGTTCCACTGGGGTGACTTTACGTTATTATTTTCCGGACCATCCTGAAGCAGCGCAACTCTCGTAATGACACACATCATAGTTACTGCAATGTTTACAGATGCCCCCTCACGGTAGAAAACAAGTGAACTGATGTGATGACGTATTTACGGAACGTAACGTTCAATATTAAAGTTTCGACAATATTTAACCCTTATTTTGACCACAGTTTTTCGTTTTTTCGATGTTTGTAAGTAGACGGCATTTTATTTTAATTACGTCAATAGTTGGTTATATAAGGACCAAAATAAGCTTATAATCATTATGATGGTGGTTCTCAGTTTTCATTTCCAGTTAAAGCCAAATTTTTTTCATCGCTGCACTGTGTCTAGCAGGGCATTCATCTGGTTCATCTGGACATTTCGAGTCAGCTGTCCCATTACTATCGCGGAAACGGCACTACAACTGTCCTGAAGATATCTCGGGCTTGTGCGTCTAGCTGTCATATACTCTTTTCCTCTAGATCTTTCTTCACTTTCACGCCATTCTTGTTTCCAGTTTTATAACATAGACGTTGAAGATGTGTTTCTTCCATTCGGAACAATTCGTTCTTATGTTGCCACAAAACCGATCTATGCGTTTGAGCATGTGTCCGTAATTTCTTCTGTTTTAGAATAAATTTCTTCTTTCCATTTTCCACGCAAATCCTTACAGGCAGTATCCTGAGTTCGATCTTTCTCCATTTTCTTTCTGTCAGTGAGGTCAGGACACTCGGAAGTATATTTTAAATCTTCTTGCGGAAGTTGGATGCTTCTGTCGACATTTTCTCGTGTTTGTGAGTTAATTTGAGTTTTTAAAGTCCGCTTTCTGCGGAAGACAATGAAATTTATTTTTTTTATTTGCTCAAACGTGTTTCGACAGCTATGTGGATCTCGATTTATTTCTGAGATATCATTATACAAACTTCATGGTTGTTTTTCTGTTTTACGCCAAGAAATTATAACATGCACATTTCGTTGTGTCGACTGCTCATCTGAAACCACATTTTCTCTCAAAATAAATAAAATACACTGATACAGATTTTAGGCCTAAAACAGAAAAATGACCGTGAACTTCGATATTTTTACGGAAATAAACGAAACCCAAAGAAGATGATACGTGATTGGGTAAACAGAAAAGGAAATATATTGTGTCTTGCAGAAGAGGAAATGTTTATAAACCCGAATTCATATTTTAAATTTTCCTCTGTTACTTTTTTCATCTTACAGTCTCAATCGTCGTAGGGAATCACAAATTTTCTTTATGTATTCGACTGCTTAAATAGAATCTCGACAAGTGTACGCATGAAAAATGTATCGCCCCCGGGTGGGCTCGAACCACCAACCTTTCGGTTAACAGCCGAACGCGCTAGCCGATTGCGCCACGGAGGCGAGGTGGTTTGTAGAGCTTAAGCGGATGAGCCAACGCGACATACCTATCTGATTCGCCAATTTCAAAAATCTCTTGCTGATAAGCAAAATAATTCCTTTTTATATCACAATTGGACGCTGTATTTTTCGGAGTGTGCAAATTTCGAGAGTTGGCAGATTCACTCTTATCACGTCGTGCGTCAGCGCGGACGGAATAAAGTGATAACGGGGGAGAATGTTGCTGCTCAAGCGTCTCTTCCGCTGCGCACGTGGTCGCTATGACATGCGTTCCGTTTTATTGTCCAACATGTGCGGCACAACGCTATGTTCCCGCTAACATACTCATCTTTTCGACAGATGAACCATACTTTTCCGCGTTTGCTCGCAGTCTGAAGCTTCCATACGGTTTATAGATACTAAAAGCTAGGCCCTTCTGCTTTTACTGCAGCGCTGAAAATACCGGCTTTCGAAGGCAGCCCATATTCGAACAACCTTTCAGCTGCCCTTTCACATATTTTCAGGATGACGCGTTGTCTACACTTTCTCTTTTTTTTTTTTTTTTTTTTTTTTTTTTTACGCGTCCTATTTAGAAAAACCGACAAAGACATGTATGACGCTCATTTAATACTATATCCTAAAGAAGTATCATGCAAGTGTGCGGAATATGTGGTACTTTCCGTGCACCACCTTGCTGGGAAATATTCCGCGCAGTGATGTTCATAATGTCAGTCAATATTAACTAGTATATTTTTTCCCTTGTGTTGTATTCTACTTGGGATCGCTTGAGAATTTCAGTTCCTTATGATTTACTCTCCTTCGAATTCAGTATTCTATTTTTTCTTCACAACTCTTTTCTTTCTTCCCGGGATTTCAAGACGTTCTCTTGACAGCTTCTACCTTGAAATACTTCTGAATTTTATTCCCTGAGCCCTTTTTATTTTATGTAACGTTCCATTGAAGGCAAATTTTATCTTCAACCAAATAACGCGTAAAGACCACGAAGATAAGAGAAATTAAGGCTCGTGCCGAGCCATATCGAAAGTCGTTTTTCTTTCGCTCTATTTGCGAATGGAACAAGAAAGGGAAGATTAGTAGTGGTACAAGGTACCCTCCGCCACGCACCATACGGTGGTTTGCAGAGTATGTATGCAGATTTAGATGTAAATGTAGGCCAGCTAAAAGAACTCGCAGAAATCTGCTTCTGCATTTCCAAGTTATGCACATCCATTTCGTGCCAGTCATATCTCGGAATACTGCCCACTCAATAACAGATGTTTTGCGCTTAAACTGAAAAGTTAATGGGTTAATTTGTCGAACACATGAGTGAATACACCATTGACTTACTTAATTATTAACGCAAGAACATATAAATGTTTTGGGAAAGCGAAGGTTACGTTTCAAGCAATTCTCTGAGGTTTATTACGTATTTAAGATAAATCTCTTTCACTTGCTGCAGGAAAACGAAATATTTTATGACTACACGCATTCACAACTTCTTTAAAGATTGTGATCTTGTTGTAAAATGAATAATTTTGCTTTAACGAAACCCAAGTTTACAATTTCAGATTAATAACGTGACAATGATTTTGACATTCTACACTATGAGTCTGAATGATGTTTTCATTTCGTAACAAATATTTTTTTGGTTGATTCCAAACCTGTTCTAGTGAGAAAAAAAGCAGCAAAGTTTTGCTGTGGAAAACGTATCATAAGTTTATCTTGGCACCTTCAGTAAGTGCTCATGTCTCACAGTGCCAACAACGTAATTAGCTGTGTTATCAGTCATTCGAGTTATGTAAATTAAACGTATGGGGATTACAAGGACGTACTGAGAGTTGATATGTAAAGGAGAAAGATCTGCTTCCCATACGACTAAGAACTGTAAGTACGACCTCCGATTTCCCAATGGTTCTACTTACACATAACGTATAATACATGATATGTAACCATGAACATGGATTTCAAAAGAGGAAATTCTGTTATGCCGTATATTTTCCAATAACTCAAACTTTCTTGTATTTACCATACCACATGCGAATTACGTTGTTCAAATTATGCATATTATTAACGAATGTCGAAAGCAGGAGTATTGAAAATATAAACACAGTCAGAGAAAATGGTAGGATTCGACTGGCGCGGATCACTAAACGACCGCAAATTATAAGATGTTTCAAAAGGATTCATGCCATTTTGCAAGACTAGATCTTCTGCATAAGATTCAGTTTCAGTTACGTAACACACGAAAGCTCGGTAGAGGGCCGCGATCATTCTGTTCAGAAGTCAAATACGATGTTCTCTTCATTGTGTGGTTGTCTCTTATTTTCTCCACGTTGATACTCTGATGGCACTGAACGTGCTGAAAAGCGTAAAGTTGTGAGAAATAATGATTGTGCGATCTAGTATCATTTGAATGTGCTATGCAATTCTCTCACAAATTTCGAAGTAACAAACGTTGTTATTTAGCCATAGTGGATTATTTCACATCCCTCAATGTCTTCCTCAACACAAACTTATCCAGCACGTTTCCTAAAATACTTTCAGTCTATGCCATGGGTCTTTCATAAGCTACTGCACAGCGCTAAATATTAGTAGTTGCTCGCTGAAGTAATTTGTACAAAATTTTGTGTCACTTGTGTTGATCATAAATGTCTTCTTATGTTGAGGTTAAGACTAGTGAAAAATTTGAGGTTGCCCTTGTTGATCTTAAGTACCCTCCTATCTTGAAGTCAAGACTAGTGATCAATGGTGCCTGATACCCATATCAACACGATGTAACTATGCCACTGGGCAGGGCAATTAGCGCAGCTAGTAGAACGTGAGGACAGAAAAAATATTGACTGGCTGAAGTCTTCTGCCGAGCCGTGAGACGAACTCGGTTGGCACAACAAGAGTATTGACGACAAGGGTAGTTTTACTAATGTTTCATAACATACTTCGCAACAAGACAACCAGATGATGTACAAACTAAAACTACGAAAGAAAGTTTACTATACAGCAGTACCTTGCTAGTCCGTCCCCTGCGGGGTCGGCAACATGGTCACAACGCGAAAAGGGTCGGGTTATCAGAAGAACACTTTTATTTACCCGTAACATTACAATACAGTACAACAAAACTTTAATTTTCTACTGGAAATACTGTCTGTCCACGTGAAAACAGTAACAAAGCGAAAGATAACGACGACACACTGTATTTTACGATACGGTATTGTGATTGTGAGGAAAAAAATGTTCAAATGGCTCTGAGCATTATGGGAGTTATCAGCTGAGGTCATCAGTCCCCTAGAACTTAGAACTACTTAAACCTAACTAACCTAAGGACGTTACACACATCCATGCCCAAGGCAGGATTCGAACCTGCAACCGAAGCGGTCGAGCGGTTCCAGCTGAAGCGCCTAGAACCGCTCGGCCACCCCAGCCGGCTGTGAGAAAAAGATGCCCAAGGCAGGATTCGAACCTGCAACCGTAGCGGTCGAGCGGTTCCAGACTCAAGCGCCTAGAACGGCTCGGCCACCTCGGCCGGCTGTGAGAAAAAGTTTAACAACTGTACGGTACTGCATTGACGCACAACTGATTTGCACTTAACTGTTTATAACATTGGAAATCACATAGTGAAACATGTTCTGTTCGTAAGCAGGACGAAATAATCTGTAATGGGCTTTTGCTCAGCAACCTGATTTTGTCGCGATGTTCCGCCAATACCCAGACCACAAAATGCCTATTGGGATAGACGCAGAGCTTTGTTGGATGTATTGAAGGACTACATAGATTAATTTAATTTAGTCCAAGAATGTATTGTACGAATGGCCGCAGATAATTCAGAGGGTGTGGAGTTAAATGGAAATATTAAGATATTAGGATATACAGATGATCTAAACATCATTAGCGATAGGAAAGAATCTGTAACAGCAAATGCGAATGCGTTAATCAAGGCTAGTGAAGATGTAGGTCTAAGGATAAGTGAAGACAAAAAAAAATACCTGGTTACTACTAGAATGCAGTAGATCAGGAAATGTCTAGAGTTGGAGACATGCAGTTTGAAAAATATCTAGGCGTGGACATCACTTCGAGAAATGAGATTGGACCCGAACTGAAGAAGAGATTACGGACGGGAAATGCGTGCTATTTCTCACTGAATAGATTATTTTCATCACGGATATTGTCTAGGAATTTAAAGATTGGAATATACAAAACTATTATTCTACCAGTTATGCTGCATGGGTGTGAGACATGGTCTCTCACTGTGCAAAATCAAAAGCCGTTTCGAGTATTTTAAAACAAAATTTTGAGGAAAATTTTCGGCGCAAAAAGGGATGACATTAGCGGAGAGTAGCGAAAACTGCATAACGAAGAGGTTCACGAACTCTGTTCAAATCCTGACATAATCAGTATTATTAAATCGCGTAGGCTGCGATGGGCGGGTCACGTAGCTCGAGTGGATGAGGGGAGGGCAGCGCGCAAGGTACTGGTAGGGCACTTAGAGGGAAAACGTCCTGTGGGGACACCGAGGCGTAGATGGGAGGACAATGTGAAGGCTGATTTGAGGAGCCTGGGTATTGATGGTGAATGGAAGGAAATAGCCCAAGACAGGGACAGATGGTGAAAATACGTTGCTGCGGCTGTAGACTCTCGAGTCCGGTATGACCAGTGAGTGAGTGAGTGAGTGAGTGAATCTTTATGTGATATTCGAGCCGTACGTCCACCGTCTCCGTTGTCGTCATCTTTCTCGTTCTCACGGGTTCTTCGAGATACAACGTCAATGATTTAGCCGTCACTTAATTCTTTTTCCGGTGTGCTGTCAACGTCACCTCTGCCTTTATGACCTCACGTCTCTGGTCTCAACGTCCGGTTGTAAAGTTAGCAAATGCATCAAAATCGCTGGAGTGTCTACATCTTGACTTTCATCACTTGTTGGATGAGCTGTTTCATCTTGATTCTCTTCACTCGCTTTTTTTCTCGTCGCATCTTTATTTTTCACTCCTGTTTGGCTACAGTTTTTGCCAAGATTTTTCAAGCGTTGATGACGGTATTTCTTCCCAAGCTTGGGAAACTGAATGAATTAAATCTTTTACACTTATTTATTTCACCGTTTGAAACAAGCTGCTGCCTTCTTGTGTCCTCTCTAAAACATCCAAAATTTCTCGACGATATCGCCTCTTCAGCCATTCAATGACTCCCTGGTCCATGATTTGGTTTGGACGTGTTACGTTGGCTGGAAGAAACAAAGCTTTTATTTCACGTTTTGTAGCTCATCTTCAGATGTATGAGATGTCGCATTGTCGAGTATAAATACGACACGTTTAGGGAGATTTTTTTAGGTGATTTGTAAAGACGCTGTATTTTATTTTTCATTTTTATTTATTTATTTATTTATTGTTCCGTGGGACCAAATTAAGGAGAAGTCTCCATGGTCATGGAACGAGTAAATACATGAAATTATAACACGATATTAGAAACAGATAAAATGAAATATAAAAAACATATTCAGGTGACAAGTCGTAAGTTTAAATGAAGAAAATCAACAATGTAACACTGGAATTTGCTTAATTTTTTAGCTCTTCCAGGAGCTCCTCGACAGAATAGAAGGAGTGAGCCATGAGGAAACTCTTCAGTTTGGACTTAAAAGAGTTTGGGCTACTGCTAAGATTTTTGAGTTCTTGTGGTAGCTTATTGAAAATGGATGCAGCAGAATACTGCACTCCTTTCTGCACAAGAGTCAAGGAAGTGCATTCTACATGCAGATTTGATTTCTGCCTAGTATTAACTGAGTGAAAGCTGCTAACTCTTGGGAATAGGCTAATATTGCTAACAACAAACGACATTAAAGAAAATCTATACTGTGAGGGCAATGTCAGAATTCCCAGATTTTTTAATAGGGGTCGACAAGAGGTTCTCGTACTTACACCACATATAGCAGGAATAGCCCGTTTTTGAGCCAAAAATACCCTTTTTGAATCAGAAGAATTACCCCAAAAAATAATACCATACTACATAAGCGTATGAAAATATGCGAAGTAGACTACTTTTCGTGTTGAACTGTCACTTATTTCAGAAACTGTTCTAATGGTAAATAAATCAGCATTTAGCTTCTGAACAAGATCCTGGACATGGGCTTTCCACAACAGCTTACTATCTATCCGAACGCCTAGGAACTTGAACTGTTCTGTCTCGCTTATAATATGCCTATTCTGTCTGATCAAAATATCGGTTCTTGTTGAATTGTGAGTTAGAAACTGTAAAAACTGAGTCTTACTGTGATTTAGCATCAAATTATTTTCCACAAGCCACGAACTTATTTCATGAACTACATTATTTGTTACTGTTTCAATACTACACACAAGATCCTTCACTATCAAGCTGGTGTCATCAGCAAACAGAAATATTTTTGAATCACCTGTAATACTAGAAGGCATATCATTTATATAAATAAGAAACAGCAGTGGCCCCAGCACCAACCCTTGGGGAACGTCCCACTTAACAGTGCCCCATTGGGACTGAACATCACTACCACTCTCAATATTGCGGAGAATTACCCTCTGCTTTCTGTTCTTAAAGTAAGAGGCGAACCAATTGTAAGCTACTCCCCTTACTCCATAATGGTCCAACTTCTGCAGTAATATTTTGTGGTCAACACAGTCAAAAGCCTTCGTTAAATCAAAGAAAACACCTAGCGTTCGCAACCTTTTATTTAATCCGTCCAAAACCTCACAGAGAAAATAGAATATATCATTTTCAGTTATTAAACCATTTCTAAAACCAAACTGAACATTTGACAGCAAATTATGTGAATTTAAATGCTCCAGTAACCTTGTATATACAACCTTCTCGATAACTTTAGCAAACACCGATGGCATAGAAATAGGTCTAAAATTGTCAACATTATAAATGTCTCCCTTTTTATAAAGTGGCTTCACTATCGAGTCCATGTTGACTTTTGGCTACGATAATATGCAGGCAGCGATGTCACATTAATGTTCGAACTACGGAACCTCTCAGTGTTCAACTTTCTACTGATCCATACCACCGGCGATGAGTCATTGGGAAGTCAATAAAAAAAAAGAAAGGGAGGATGGGACTAAGTGGAGCGTCGAACAATCTGAGGTTGGTTTAGCAAGGTTCTGATGTATATAGATTCTAGCGACCTGTCCAGGATTCGCACCAGTTACAGTAAGTATTTATAGTAGGGCCACTATCCTGGCGTAATGGTGATTTTGTTTACGGGCCACTGCGTAGAGGTATCATTATAATTCAAAGAACAATGCTACGTAGTCCAGTATACCTTAAATGATTTAAGCAGAGCACGCCAGGAAAGTTATCGGGAGGCACGAATTAGTCGACAGATATCATCACAGTTCACCCAGTTTGTACGAAAAATTTATGAATTACATACACAAACGCTCCTCAAGGGGCAAAGGTTACAACAGCAGTATGCGGCCGAGCGTTATCTGTTGGAAAACATCCTCTGGGAAGCTATTCATGAATGGCAGCTCTACAGGACGAATCACCAGACTGATGTACAAATTTACGGTCAAGGCGCGTGGGATAACCACGGGAGTGCTCCTAATGTTACAGGAAATCGCACCCCGGACCATAACTCCGTCCAGTGTGTCCAGCACAGAGGCTGGTTGGTTACAGGCTCTCGTCTGGTCTCCTAACCAACACACGGCCATCACCGGCACAGAGGCAGAACCAGTTTTCTTCAGAAAACACAACAGACCTACGGGGTCGTCCTTCAGTGAGCTCTCTCAAATGGCGGTGGTTTGGGGCCAGTGGAGTGTAAGCTACAGGGCGTCTGCCTCGGAGCTGTCTTTGAAGTAACCTGCTTGTAACAGTGCGTTGCGTTACTGTTTTGCCAACTGCTGCTCAATTTGCTGTTACAGATGCAATAAAGTGCTCGAGAGCAGTTCGCCGAGCACGATGGTCTTCCCTCTCGATAGTGCCATGCCGCCGCCTGGAGCCCGTCTTCTTGCGACCGATCATTTTCGTGATCACAGCTGTACAGTGGCTACATGGTAGGGCTACAAAATAAGTGTGTCTTTATTACCAGGTGTTTTGGATAACTATGTGTGCTGCAGACAGTATGGAAAACGTTTCAGTGAAAAGAATGTAGGACTTGCTTGTGAATTAGAGTCGATGTGCATTTATTGTAGACGCAGTGTCATTTTTTTTCAGTTCCTCATACGTTGCTGCAGATGCAAGTAAACTGTGTGATATAAACATTAGTCTGGTTTATGGATTACGGCCTACAGATAAGGGTAGGGTCACACTACATGTGTGATGAACATCCCTGCTCCATCTGCAAAATTTGATAAACTCACCATTGCAGTAGCCTCTGTTGTTGAAGGTGTAGCACAGGAAAATATGAAAGATGCTGTTGAGGAAGTTGCTGTTGAGAATATAATAACACGGAATTGTCCACAGCTTTTGATGGGAGCTGGCAGAAGAGTGTCCACACATCTCTGAATGGCGTTACGACAGTCCAAGTGTGAACACTGGCAAGGTGGCTGATGTGGTAATACTTTTCCAGGATTGCAAATGCAAGGATAAAATGAAAAATAAACATGAAGAAGACTACATAGCAAATTATTATGATTAAAGTGATGGTATGTAAGTTTGCAAAGTAAGAAATATTTATCAAAGTTCAGTAAAATGCTACAATGTTATGTACATAAATCATCTTGGTGATGGTGACTCAAAGGCATTCAAAGAAACTGAGGAACTGAGGTTCTATGGGAACAATGTGGACATCTGCAAATGGGAGTGTGTTGGCCACTTTTAGGAAAGGATGGTATCAAGCATTCGGTGGTTCAAGGCTAGCATGAAAGGCCAGAAACTGAGGAATGAAAAGACTTTTTATGGGAAAAACAGATTGTCAGATGCTGCTGTAGACATATTATTAATGTTTAGTCAAGGCACACAACTACAGTCCACGTGTTAGGGCCAAATCTTTCCTTCAGCTTGCGTCCAGACAATTCTTCTGCTTCAGTTCGGAACCGCGCGACTGCTACGGTCGCAGGTTCCAATCCTGCCTCGGGCATGGATGTGTGTGATGTCCTTAGGTTAGTTAGGTTAAAGTAGTTCTAGTTCCGATGTTAAGTCCCATAGTGCTCAGAGCCATCTGAACCATTTTTTTAACAATTCCTCTACGCGCAATTGGGCAGTAGCTGGGGACTTGCATCATCAGAGGGGATATTCAGTGCATGTCAATGGCAAAACAAACTGACTAATGCCTTACTCCAATGGCGCCTTGCAGTCATTACTGGGACACGGTGTGCTGCATGTCCATGTCGCGTCGAACGTAAGCTGGAGCTGGCCTTTATGTCCGCAGCGTGCGGTGGTGTTCACAGCCCGAAGTAAACGGTGTTTGGTGGATTGAATTTGGATAAATGGAGGTGTTTGCCAAATCCTGTCTTCACGGTTGTCGAACACTAACAGTGCATGGATACCTGGCTCAAGCAATCTATTTGTGGAGGCTCTGCAACGTTTCATTTTCAAATGGTGAGCATCGACCCATTTACACGTAACAGATTTATTGCCCTCGCCGAGAGATAAATGGTTGAAAATGGCGCTCCCCGTTAACGCTTTAATTATAATCAGCTGTTAGGAATGTGCTGACGTGTAATGTTACGGAACCTCGTTGAGCTGCTTGTGCAGCGTCACTGGTCCCGAAAAAAAAAAAATGTTGTCTTTCTGAAATTATAAAGTAGCAGTGGGAAGCCAAGTAAAACTTTATTTTTCAGTTATGAATTAAAAGCATAGTCTGGCTCATTTAATTCACAACTGTGTCTACTTGTAAACTGAGATCAGTGCGACTAACAGTTAGAGTAGCTATTTGAAATTTTAGATCTGAGCCATTAATTTTAAATATTGTTTTATAGATTTTTTAGTCTCGTGCTAGTCTGCTGGGTAATTTAAGTGATGTTAATTATCTGTCCATTTGTTAAAAGTCAAATAGAGTCCCAACTGGGTTTTCTTTTGAAGGGCGTTTTATATCAATTCAGTGGTTTACTGAAATGTTTCATGTGCGGTAATTGTTTCATTTTGTGTTTGTTTTAGAAATGCCTGTCGATACTGTTGTCAACTGTTGTGTAAAACTGATCTCAGGGGCTGGTGTTGGCGTCCAGTAAGGGACTGCAGCAGGCTGCTTCCGCATTGTGTTTAATCTGGTGTTTTCCTGGCTGTTCTTTTTTATTTACGGTTATATTAAAAGTTCTATGTGCTTATGTGACTTCTTTCTTGTTAACTTCCAGCAGTAGATTTCATTATGAAGCACACATCGACGTATTTCAGAGACATGGAAGAAGACAAAACTATCCAGAATCCAGGTTAAATACAGTTTACCTTTATTCTGAACTAGGTGTCGTTGATTTATGTCTCTGATAGAAATTAATCACAGATAGCAAATGTCTTTCATTGCGTGGTTTTATAGTCTTGGGCCTGGCAAACTTGAATGTCCTTTAGTTATATTTTAAAATTACTTTTGTGTAGCAAAAATTATGTTTTTTACAGAGATCAGAGATGCTAGGCTGATAGATAATACTGGTTGATTATTGAACAATACGCTATCACTAAGCGAAATGTTCGCTAAGTTAAAATTTCAGAAAAAAATCAAGCATTATCACTTCAATGCTGTTTGCTGTCCAAATTCTTTATCAGTTAATTTCAGTCTGTTTAACTATCTCTTCTTTATCAGTTAATTTCAGTCTGTTTAACTATCTCTGAAAATAAGGCTTTGAATTTCTTTAGCTGATTTATCAAGCTTTACAAAAACTCATGGTCTCTGGAATCAATGCCTACCACACGGCGAATTCACTTTCTGGAGTATATCGGATAAAACACAATTTTTAATAACACTGATATATTGTTTCAAGTTCCGTTTCACAATTGTACATCGTATCGACACGATTAGTGCTAACACACAACGTTTTTGCAGAACAGATCTGAACCCAGTGAAAGCGAGTCACTATTGTCTCTATTAGTTACGGATTAATACAAAAAAACTAATTGTATTCCAGAGTATTCTCGCTTCTTTATCTCTTATGACTATATTGTATTTCATTATTATAAATAATACTTAAACGTTTCAGTGGCTACAGCATCTAGAATAATTTGTTGAAGACGGTATTGTAATGATTTAATGTCATCAGTTTCTATTTGTAAGTAATTTTGGAAATGTTTCATATATTAAATTTTTGAATTCAAAGTTCGCTTCTTCTATTTAAGTATCCTACACTACCTAGTCTGAGCGTTTATTTCTGTGATCCTTTTCTAATTCTGTCTTTCTATTTATGTGTTTCCTTTTTGCATTAAGTAAATTTTTGTGCTTGTGTTTGTAGAACCTGTGACTGTGTACTGAACTGCATAAAACCCCAACCAGTCACTTTAAGAAAAAAAAAATTCATTTATTGAAAGAGTCGAAAACTGTTTAAAATGTTCATCTGCAGATGGGACACATGGAAGTTACATGTTTACATAACTTCGATGTGGACCCTGTCCGTCTCTAATTACTGCGCTATCGAAGGGATGTTAAATTCTGATCAACCTTCCCTTTCTCTTCGACGTGCTCCGATCTGAAGATGGGCCTGAGTATTTAAAACAAGTGACTGGTTGCAGTTTTCTGTATTTATATTCAATACACAGTCATTGGTTCTATATAGAACACCGTTAATGGATAAGCGTAATCTGAATTTACTGTGGCCGCTTAGTGACCAAACATGTCTGGCACAGGAAGTGATGTTACTAGCGAGTCGTTGATGCGTGAGCCCACAGACCTACAGTCGAGGTATGGACTGTACGAAGTGCTGTATTGGCTCAGGAGCGATACTGATAAGACTCGCAGTAAACAGTCAATCTCCCCGCATGACCCTGCTCAGAGTACGTGATGTCGGCTCGTCTCGCACTTACGGCCAACCCGTGTGGCGGCTTACGCGTGTGAAAATATTATCTCTGTGATAGTGAAGATTCACCCTAGACACTGTTGACGTGGGAAATCCGATCTTGTGTAACTCCGATAAGATCTGGCCACACTTCTTGCAGCTTATTCACGTTCAAAGTCCGTTAACACGCGACATGCCGCCATGATCGATGGACGATCGTGTGTAACAGACCGCTCAGATGTAGTGACAATACTCACGCTATACGTTACATCTAGTCACAACATTCGAGTGTCATACACGACACATCCTTAAGTAGGCCGAATCTTCCCGTGGGTTTTGGCCATTCAGTTGATAACGATGTTGCAGCAGTTTTGTTTTCATAGCTTAAGTCCTTTGCCTCTTTGAGCAACAAAATTTAATGCCACAGGCTAGAACTATGGTCCTGGGCTTTAATTAATGTCAGTTGAAGAGTTCAAAGGAAGAAACAAGAATTCTCATTTTTTGCACTTTTCCGTAGTTATACACCGATGTGGCGGAAGTCACGGGATAGCGATGTGCATATAGAGGATAGCGATAGAATCCCGTACACAAGGTATAAAAGGCCAGCGCATTGACGGAGGTGTTTTTATCTCAGGTGATCCGTATTAAAAGGTTTCAAACGTGATTATGGCCGCACTACGGGAATTAGGTCTTTCAACGCGAGATGATAGTTCGAGCTAGACGCATGGGACATTTAATTACGGTAATCGTTAGGGAATTCTGTATTCCGAGACCCACAGTGTCAAGAGTGTGCTGAGAATACCGAATTTAATGCATTAATTCTCATCGAGCGCAATGCAGTCGGCGACGGCCTTCACGTAATAACCGAGAGCAGCGTCGTCCTCTCGTCCTCTCGTCCTCTCGTCGATCCGTCCCTAGAGTTTGTACACGCTGGAAAAAAGATCGCCCGGTATGGAAATCAATTACTTTCTTGTGAACACGAGTGTGATGAAGACGGCGAGGCCCTATCGTGTCTTGTCAAGAGATGAGCTATCGGGTTTGGGTGCAGAAAGCGCCCCATCATGTCGGCCGCGTGTCCGGCCAAATAGCGAGCAAAAAAAAAAAAAAAAAAAAAATGGCTCTGAGCACTATGGGACTTAACATCTAAGGTCATCAGTCCCCTAGAACTTAGAACTACTTAAACCTAACTAACCTAAGGACATCACACACATCCATGTCCGAGGCAGGATTCGAACCTGCGACCGTAGCGGTCGCACGGTTCCAGACTGTAGCGCCTTTAACCGCGCGGCCACACCGGCCGGCAGATAGCGAGCAGACAGCAGGCAGCATTGTGGCCGGCCTTATCAGAGGCCTTCCGCCACGCGGCCGGGTTTCCCAGGCGAGGCTGATAGCGCGTCCTGCGACACATCGCCTGGCACGCTATCTCCGCGCACGGAGAAACCCCGCCGCCGACCCGCTTCACACGTTTCGTAAACAACGCAGTAGCCTCTACCGGTGTTACTCGACAAGGCTTTCATTTTTTTTCCGTGTAGCACGAAGCAGAGTATTGAGTAAACACACCAGTATCACGATGTTGTCTGTTTTTCTATCACGTCAGGAATGCACAGAGTAAAAACTGTAAGCGCAAATGGTGGCCACACTTCTAAATCCTTGCATTCGTGATTGTCATTAAAAAAACGTGAGGCAGAGTGATGTTGCTACATTTATCCAGTCCATTATTTCGTGCTACACGGAAAAAAAACATGCATTCAAAGTAACCAGGACACATTCAGGTTCGCAGGAGGGCTTCTGTAAAGTTTGGAAGGTGGGAGACGAGGTACTGGCAGAAGTAAAGCTGTGAGTACCGGGCGTGAGTCGTGCTTGGGTAGCTCAGTTGGTAGAGCACTTGCCCGCGAAAGGCAAAGGTCCCGAGTTCGAGTCTCGGTCCGGCACACAGTTTTAATCTGCCAGGAAGTTTCAGGACACATTCACACAGCCGGCTGGGGTGACCGAGCGGTTCTAGTCGCTGCAGTCTGGAGCCGCGCGACCGCTACGGTTGCAGGTTCGAATCCTGCCTCGGGCATGGATGTGTGTGTCGTCCTTAGGTTAGTTAGGTTTAAGTAGTTCTAAGTTCTAGGGGACTGATGACCTCAGAAGTTAAGTCCCATAGTGCTCAGAGCCATTTGAACCACTTGAACATTCACACACTATTCCAGTTTTAAAAAATGTCATAGTTCATCACTAACAGTTCATAATAAACGTTGGGTACTTTGAATTAATATTCGCTGTTTATTGGACAGAAAACACATGTAACTTTCAATAGAATGGTATAATTTACTGTAAGTAATGGACTTCGGAAGTTACAACTTTTTCCCGTTTCTCGGGTAACAAATGGATTACGCGATTTAAAAAAAAAAAAAATCGGCTTATTCTGAGGTGATCCTCTCACGGAGCCAGCTTTCGAGATCATTAAAAGATGTGGAAATGGAAATGTGCGTTTGGCGTCATTGGCCGGGAGGCCCCTTACGGGGCAGGTCCGGCCGCCTTGGTGCAGGTCTTATTACATTCGACACCACATTGGGCGACCTGCGCGCTGGATGGGGGTGATATGATGATGAACACAACACAACACCCCGGAGAAAATACCCGACCCACCCGGGAATCGAGCGCGGGCCCGTAGGATGGTCATCCGTCACGCTGACCATCAGCTACCAGGGCCGACGAAAGACGTGAAATGTTATGTAGAAGTACATTGGTGCACGGACCGAAACAAATGCTAATCGGAATGGACGATGACCAGTGAATCGAATTCCGTTCAAGTTTTCCTTTGCAAATTTTCTTTCATTCGGCTTGCAACAAGTGGTTGGACATTGTTGTCAACCAGAATGACTCTGTGATTCTCCAGTTTCTCCAGGCGTATTTTATGACAAAATAAATCTCGGGTGAACAGCGTGGTATGGGTGTGCATAGGACACAATATTTCGGCAATCGACCACGTTGCCATCATCAGGTGCACAATTATCGCTTACTAAAGATTTAGGGAAGAAAGGAGCGAATTAATTAATTAGATTTTTTTGCACAATATGTGAATGAAATCCATGATCCAAAAGATGAACATCAACAAAAGCAAAACGACGATAATGGAATGTAGTCAAATTAAATCAGGTGATGCTGAGGGAATTAGATTAGGAAATGAGACACTTAAAGTAGTAAAGGAGTTTTGCTATTTAGCGAGCAAAATAACTGATGATGGTCGAAGTAGAGAGGATATAAAATGTAGACTGGCAATGGGAAGGAAAGCGTTTCTGAAGAAGAGAAATTTGTTAACATCGAGTATAGATTTAAGCGTCAGGAAGTCGTTTCTGAAAGTATTTGTATGGAGTGTAGCTATGTATGGAAGTGAAACATGGACGATAACTAGTTTGGACAAGAAGAGAATAGAAGCTTTCGAAATGTGGTGTTACAGAAGAATGCTGAAGATAAGGTGGGTAGATCACATAACTAATGAGGAGGTATTGAATAGAATTGGGGAGAAGAGACGTTTGTGGCACAACTTGACTAGAAGAAGGGATCGGTTGGTAGGACATGTTTTGAGGCATCAAGGGATCACAAATTTAGCATTGGAGGGCACCGTGGAGGGTAAAAATCGTAGAGGGAGACCAAGAGATGAATACACTAAGCAGATTCAGAAGGATGTAGGTTGCAGTAGGTACTGGGAGATGAAGGAGCTTGCACAGGATAGAGTAGCATGGAGAGCTGCATCAAACCAGTCTCAGGACTGAAGACCACAACAACAACATCCAAAAGTAAGGGTTCTTGTAATATTCAATGATTCGTGCTCAGGACAGAATAAAAGCTATGCAATATTCGTATACCGTCACCATCTCGTGTATATCATTGAGAGAGTAGATAGTGTCAAAATAGTATTTCCAATAAGAGGACACTCTCGATAAGAAAGTTATTGGAGAGCTTGCCAAAAGACCGGGATTAACACTTCTGAAACTATTAGAGTGAATCCAAGGTCCTACAAAAACATTGCTGTCCAACAATAGAGCATACGAGGTTGAACGAACCTTTTAAAAGCATGTTACAAACCGAAGTGGTCCTTCAAGATACGGCTGCTCAGAGAAGCTCCGGCTGTGAAGGAAGATAAGCTGTTCAAATACAGGAACAGCAATGCGTTTGGAACGTTCTGTGTATCAACCGTATGGTCCCGACAAATTCTTACGACCTCAACGAGCGTATAATGGTAAGTGCTTTGTGTTATGAATGTTTTTGAAAGATAAAACACGATTGTTTCGCAAATAACTAATTCTGTGAGTCTATTTTCAGACGTTCAAGAACTTATACAGCTTTTTGGTCAAGGCGCAAGAAATATCTATTCAAGGCTACCACATTACGAACCAAAACTCATGACTAACAAAAAGTAACTTCCAGTGCTAAACAACACAATGAAGCGACGAAAGCTTACCAATCAGTGGTGGACTTACCACGTGCTTTTTGCGATAAAGATGTTCTTCTTTTGTGTTTACTGTCTTTTTTATCACACGATTTCAATTGTCTTTTTTTGTAATGTACATCCTCTACAACCATTAAATTTGGAATCATAATTATGTTACTTACAACCGATTGAAGTGTTTTATATACTTTTTTTCTAATCTTGAAAGTTTAAATCTCCTCTCCTGGGAAATGTACAAAATGTGACTTACCCGTTTTTTCCGTCGGCTCTTCAAATGTATGTAATGCGGTCCGAGTTGAGCTAGGGGTGTCTGGAAGAGTGTGTGATTATTGCAAAGAGGGATCGAAGGGCGTGTCAGACGCTTGGTAATGACGTGCGGTACTGCCTATACTTCCACATGCCAGACAGATGGGAAGAAGAGGACAAGGTGGACCATATCTCAACAGGTTTCCGGACATGTTCCTTAGTATTTTGACAAATATTAACATCTGTAGGAATATGTGACTTCTTTTTTTTAAAAAAATAAACCTGTTATGGAAGGGAGAATGACAGTGTTTGGTATATTTTATTACTGACGATGTAATACATTTAACTACTTGAAAACAGTGATTTGTGTTGGATTTCATGCTAGTTGACGCCATAAGTTTTATATCGCAATGTAATCTGTTTCAAATATTATGGCTGCCTGACGTGATCGTTCAGTGCAAGAGGCGATCTATAAATTTGTGGCCGGCCGGGGTGGCTGAGCGGTTCTAGGCGCTACAGTCTGGAACCGTGCGACCGCTACGGTCGCAGGTTCGAATCCTGCCTCGGGTATGGATGTGTGTGATGTCCTTAGGTTAGTTAGGTTCAAGTGGTTCTAAGTTCTAGGGGCCTGATGACCCCAGAAGTTAAGTCCCATAGTGCTCAGAGCTATTCTAGAGCTATAAATTTGTACTGTAGTCTTCTTGTGAAAACAAATTAATTTGCCCAAGATCACTATGTGAAAACAAATACTGGGTTTCTAGCTTCGGCAATATGTATTGCCCTCTTCAGATCCATGAAAGCTGGCACTGGTAGTTACATCACTCTCTCACGCTAGGAGTATATAATATGCGTAAGGAAGTCGAGGCATTACAATGACATCATGTTGTCTTAATGAATGTCATTCGTACTCAAAGCTGTACATACTTTATGTTAGCACACCCGGCATGTCATTTAATGCCGCGGCTCCCTTTTGCATATTATATAACCCCCACGTGACAGAATGCTTTAAGCATTGTGTAATGTGTTACTCTGCCTGGTTTATGGATATGAAGGTGGCAATTCATATTGTCGAAACAAGTAATCCAATATGAGATTTTCCGTCCGCAGGGGAGTGTACGCTGATATGAAGCTTCGTGGCAGATTAAAACTGTGTGCCGGAGCGAGACTCGAACTTCGGACCTTTGCCTTACGCGGGCAAGTGCTCTACCATCTCAGGTAGGAGACGAGATAGTGGTAGAATTGAAGCTGTGAGGACGGGTCGTGAGTCGTGCTTGGGTAGCTCAGATCGTAGAGCACTTCCCCGCGAAAGGTGAAGGTCCCGAGTTCGAGTCTCGGTCCGGCACACAGTTTTAATCCGCCAGGAAGTTCCATATCAGCGTACACTCCGCTGCAGAGTGAAAATCTCATTCTAGAAACATCGCCCAGGCTTTGGCTAGACCATTTCACCACAGTATCCTTTCTTCCAGGAGTGCTAGTTCTGCAAGTTTCGCAGGAGAGCTTCTGTAAAGTTTGGAAGGTAGGAGACGAGGTACTGGCAGAAGTGAAGCTGTGAGGAGAGGGCGTGAGTTGTGCTTGGGTAGCTCACATGGTAGAGCACTTGCCGGCGAAAGGGAAAGGTCCCGAGATCTACTCTCGGTCCGGCACACAGTTTTAATCTGCCACGAAGTTTCAAGTAATAAAGAGATCTTGGAAATACGATTACACTGTTTCAAATACCTATGATTACTAATGATCTGAAGAGTGAAAGTGGCCGTAATAAAGAAGAATTTATTGTCCGCTCTTGACGCTGAACTATGACGTTTTTTTTTAAGTGTTTAAATGCTGTGCGGTGCCACCTTCAGAAGTAATTGCAGCTTGAGTTTAGCCTCTATTTTCACTACCTTTCAGCAAATTTATAAATCTGACATATTTTCGCTTTGGGTGCCAAGGTATTCGAAGCATTCAGCAGCTATTAAAATGCAGTAAATGCAATGCAGCCATCTGACAATATAAAAAACGTATGGAACCTTCAATGGCAAGAAACAGTTAAATGTTTTAAAGAATAACGTCAAGTTAGTAGTTGGTAGCTGCTTTTATAACACATCTGGAAGATTGGCACTGTGCGTCCATGATAAGGCTTATTGGGGTCAACCATTATCGATTTGAGAGCAACCGAGAGTATATAAAAAGAACTTAATTTCGGATAAGACAGTGGGAGAAAGAGCAAAATGCCCAAAAGTCGCACACAATAATCTTTCAGTACTGAAGTTTCGTTCGCAATTAAATCAAAAGATTGGTGCTGTAGCAGTGAGTATGGAAAAGAGATTAAACCTAATAAATGTAGAAAATTACTCCTTTCAGCGCCAAGTAAATCCCTGGCATATATGCACCAAAATGAAACGGTCATAAACAGAATGAAGAAAGGAACGTCGTGATAGCAGAGCAAACAAAAGGCTGATAGAGCTGTAGTTTTTCTTTTTTATATCTTGTCTCCTTTCTTACATTTAAGTGGAGGTGTCGTCAGTACGAACGTAGTTCTGAACATCATCATCTTGACGCTTATGTAAGTGCTGGTGTGAATTCCCATTTCTAAAACACCTAAACTAGCGCACCCAGAATAGTTCTACATGTTTTTCCGCCCCAAGGGAGTAATGAAAAATGACACCCGCTCTTTTTTTACTGCCATCGGTCAACGGCACAACAATGCCGGTCTCCTTTTGTACTTTTAATGAATGATCGAACTAAAGTGGCCAGACATCCTCATTTTCTGGGAACTGTCTTCAATTCCTTTAAAACTGATTGAGAATAACAAATGTCCTCAATTTCTTATTTTTTGGTCCTCAATTTTTGAAATTTCCCAAAATGACAAATTGGAGGAATGTGCTGCACCTTTCGAACTAGAGCTCAACTGAATATACAAGTGCAACAAAATTTGGAACCAATTACTTATTTTATATAATTAAGAGAAAATAGACTGATAAGGGCATCGAACTGTTTTCTGCTGCGAACGAATTTTTGGTTAAATTTAGAAATCTATAGATGGGAGACATGCCGAAGCATCAAACTACGTTTGATTTGAAATTAATTTTATCCGTCCTTCACCACCTCTGAAATTTTGTCGCTCTGGGCGACCGCCTAGTCTTTCCTAATGGTAGAAACGGCTTTGAGCGCACCCAATGAGATACGTCCCGAAGAACCGTTGATCGTGGAATCCGAAACACTGCATCACTTGGTGTTTTTCGGCGAAGAAAATTGTTTCCTGAAGTAACAGTGGAACACATTCATTCTGGGACTAAGCTAACAACTTTTCTATAAGTTTAAAAATCCCCCAACATTCTTCTTACAAGATTCGAAGCAACGAATATTTTATTACTAAAAATATCGTTACTGTTGTGTCCATGCAGACCAAAAAATCCTAGTGAAATGTGGAACTTACTTAGTAATAGTTGGTATAGAGGTGATGCAGGCTGCCTCTTCTCGCATATCACTGTTGTGCGAAGATAGGTGAGATTTGAATATGTGAAACAATAAATAGCATTATGCGCCTCTACTTACAACTGTTTTCATGCAACATGTGTCAACGTGCATTACAAGAAGACTTATTAACCTGGCTGGAAAATCCCTGCGTAAATACGCACTTCTCAAACGTTTGCAGCTGTGCTGTTCTTCATCTAATGTTATACAGGAATAACTGAACAAAAAGTAAGCAACAAATTCTTTTAGAAAGTTATATGGGCGTTATACTCCCTTTTGTTACTGTATAAAGTGTTATTTGGACCAAACTCGTTTCGTTTTATCTAAAAGCATAATTAGTAATCGCTGTAACAATTGTGGTTTCATTTACAAATCGGTGTAATAATATTACAAACAGTTCTCCTTTTTAAAAACTATTAATTTTGTTACTCACGTTTCTTGGCCTCTTACACTGTTTCCCTGTGACCGATTTTTAATACGCTGCACTGCACTGATACAATTTTCTCCTTTATACATTTCGCCTTATATCTACCAAAGTTATTTGGAAATTAAGTTCCTATCGGTCGCGAGATGGGAACGATAGCAAAAATCCGATGAAGCCTTGCATACATCTGTTGGGCAGTGTCTCTAGTATGAACATAGATAGCGGCACTTCGCTCTTCTCAGTTCTGAGTACACAGTGAGTGCTTAAATACACCTAGAAAATAGTGCCTCTCGTCAAGTATGGCTGCCTACCGAGAGATTTCGCCGGATTTCATGCAACCGCTGTTAACGTAATTGTCAAGCAATTCCTTCTTCATGACAATATACGGCCGCAAAAAAAATGGTTCAAATGGCTCTGAGCACTATGGGACTCAACTGCTGAGGTCATTAGTCCCCCCAGAACTTAGAACTAGTTAAACCTAACTAACCTAAGGACATCACAAACATCCATGCCCGAGGCCGGATTCGAACCTGCGACCGTAGCGGTCTTGCGGTTCCAGACTACAGCGCCTTTAACCGCACGGCCACTTCGGCCGGCTATACGGCCGCACATTGCAGGGTTAATGAGATGCTCCTGAAACGTTTTCGATGCGAAATGTTTGAACAATCAACATACAGCCTAGACCTGACTCCCTCCGAGTTTCATCTTTGCTCAGATGAACCGCTGGGTATGAAGACAAGATTTTGGCACAGATGCAGTCCAGCGTAGAAAACTCGGAAGGCACAGGAGGCTGCATTCTGTGGCGACGATATTGGAAAGATGGTACAACGCTACGACCGATCGTCTTTTGTTTCGATTTTTCGGCTGCGGCTGCATGTCTATAGTTGTCGGGTCTGCTATTAAACTGTGTGTTTCCGTCTGTCAGACTTTTTCCGAGTGTGTGTGTGTGCGTATTTGTGTGTGTGTGTTTGCGAGCGTGTGTTTTTCATTTATTACTACTTTAAGCTGTTTATAATGGTGGTGTAGTGGGTGTTTGTCTGTGGGTACGTCTGTCTGGTTTAGGTGATAATATTTTTATAGAGGGTAGACG
Organism: Schistocerca piceifrons; assembly: GCF_021461385.2. Lineage (NCBI taxonomy): Eukaryota > Metazoa > Arthropoda > Insecta > Orthoptera > Acrididae > Schistocerca > Schistocerca piceifrons. Next base: position 26,023,820 of record NC_060143.1, read on the forward strand.
AGCGTTATTATTTATCCGCAAGATGTTTTACTAGTTTAGTTGGTTGCTGATGGTTGGAGACACAATGTCGTTGCTACAGGCAGTCTCCGAAAACCAGTTCATAGATGTTGCCCACTAATGAATCGTGCGTGCGATTGGAGTTAACCCCCACAGCGTCATTTAATGCCTGAAACTGGCAGCCGTATAGTAAATGATATCGTCATAATGGGTTTAGGTGTACCATTTCAGTACATATATGAACAGCCGAAGTCCCTCAAACGTCCAGTCAGAAGGATGAACATACAGAAAAGATTAAACAATGTTTTATTACTAATGCTTGTTTGCTGGATAATTGTGACCGCCTTTTGAATTTGGGAAAATTGGTTCAAATGGCTCTACGCACTATAGGACTTAACATCTGAGGTCATCAGTCCCCTAGACTCAGAACTACTTAAACCTAACTAACCTAAGGACATCACACACATCCATGACCGAGGCAGGATTCGAACCTGCGACCGCAGTAGCAGCGCGGTTCCAGACTGAAGCGCCTAGAACCGGTCGGCCGGCTTGAATTTGGAATTTCTCTCGACGTTGCTTTTAAATAAAGCGGAACTTGTTTGGTCCCTAAGTCGCAAAAGACGGCATAACCCTACATATTACTTGAAACCCTCGACTGTAAAAGAGAAGTTTCCAAAACTAAACACAACGTGTAATAGGTTTTTTAGTGACAAAAGTGGGACGATTAGAAACGTACACTACCCGATCAAAAGTATCCGGTCATCCTGTGTAATGCGGAATTGACCTTTTAGATGTCACTGCTGGCTGGCCCACCAGCAAAAAGAGCAGGCGAGGAGTATAGTGTTAATGCGTTGTCAGCAGAAACGCAAAAACAACAGAAGGGACCGATGAGGAGAGCTCATTGATTTTGAACGTTGACTAGTCACTGGACGTCTCAAATCCCTCACCTGCATTTCAACCCTTGTAAAACTGCCCAAGTTGACTGCTGGTGATGTGGCTGTGAAGTGGAATAGCGAAGGGACAGCCACAGCCAAACCAAAACCAGGCGGACCTTTCGTACTGACACAGGCCATCGAACATTTCCGGAGGATGGTTGTAAAAAGTCACATGTCATCGGAAGGAATCGCTTGTGAGTTTCAAAGTGCTACCAGTAGCCCAACTAGCACAACGAGTGTCGGGAATACAGCAGTTCCGCAGTCAGTGTTAAGCCACGCTTGAGTTGGTGTATGGAGAGGCGCCACTGGACAATGGGTGACTGGAAACGAATGATTTTGAGTGATGAATAACCCAATACCCCGTGGTAGTCTGACAGAAGGTTTCGGGTTTGGCGAATGGTTGGAGAACGTTGCCCGCCATCATGTGTAGTGCGAACAGTGAAGTGCGGAAGAGGTGGCATTCCGGTGTGTTGGTGTTTTTCATGGTTAAGTTGTGGTCCCCCTCTTGCGCCCAAGAAAACGCTAAAGGCACATTTTACAGCAGTGTGGACTGCGTACAACAGAGAAACTCTTCGGAAACGATTATCGTTTGTAGCAGCGTTACGTTTATGGGTTACCTGAAATTTGGTGAGATCTCGACGTGATGCTGAATGTACAGACTGGCCTCGGACACTGAAATATGTGGCGCTTGGCTTGGTTCTAGTACTACAGACTGGAGTGATCAACCCAGAGTTACGACCTGAACCCAGTGGAACACCTCTGGGATAAGTTGGGACCTCGACTTCGCTCCAGATCCTAACGTCCAACATCATTACCCTCTCCGGTTTCGGGTCTTGAGAAAGAATAAGGTGCCATTCCTCCACAGTCTTCTAGATACCTCATTGCAAGTGCCCCCGACAGAGTTGAAGCCGATATAAAGGCGAATGGTGCGCACATCCCATACTGACATTCACTAATAATGTCCAGATATTTTTGATCAGATAGAGTCTGTGTTGATATACGTAAGCCTGTTAAATATCAAACAGATTGATCGAGGAAGGGATGGTGATTTCCTGAAAACAATGCACGAGGAAAGGTTGCTAAAAAAAAGGCATAATGAAATGAAGAGAATGTATGGTTGGACACTAATAACGACGTGAACTGTTGTTGAAGGGGTAGTGACAGGTAAGAATCGAAAAATGGTTCAAATGGCTCTGACCACTATGGGACTCAACATCTGAAGTCATCAGTCCCCCAGAACTTAGAACTACTTAAACCTAACTAACCTAAGGACATCACACACATCAATGCCCGAAGCAGGATTCGAACCTGCGACCGTAGCGGTCGCGCGCTTCCAGACTGAAGTGCATAGAACCGCTCGGCCACAACGGCCGGCCTAAGAATCGCAGACACAGAGAAAGTGAAGAGATCGTTTGGTTGGTGATATATTGCGACGTGAAGTGTCGTTGGAGGGATATTGAGAGGTAAGAATCGCATACCGAGATGAGCCTATTCAAGGCAAACCATGGACGAACCATGTTGTAATTATACTGACATGAAGAAGTTGGTTGACAGGTGACAGGCATGGAAAGCTGTATCAAACTAATTTTACAGTTGATTAGCGAAATACCAACAGGTTTCGGGTGTCCAACCTTGTTCCATCGTCAAAACGGCGAGACATTTCAACGCATTACCAGGGAAATTCATATTACTTAGCTTGCTGACAGTCTACGCGATCAAAAGATTGCAAATAGCCGAAGCAATGCTGACATCACCGTCATGATGTTAAAGTAAATGGTGGTTTCTCGTCGCAGTTCTCCAGGCTGTAAATCAATGTGTAAGCTCCCAGTACTGACGGTGACGGTTTCGATAGTAATTACAGCCACTCCACAACTTTACCGGGCGAACAAATACGTATTTGCGAAGAACCAGCCACTGATGGCGGACACTCAAGGCCGCAAACGCGCAGCAGTTCCAGGAATTAAGCATTTACGTATGAGAATTCATTGCGTAAATAATCATTCTTATCATTGCTTTCTTTCTGGCAATTAAGTTAATTATCGGTAAAACCGGGCCAGTCACGTAAGATGCTATTTCCCGTGTTTTCTTTTATCTCTGTCTCTCTCTGTGCACGGAGATATCTGCAGTTACATTCGATTGTTTCAACATCTGCTATTAAAACGAGTCATCAGAATGATATTTTATCTGTTGTGTATCGCGAACAGGAGCGACGGTGCACATTTTTCCGCTTTTCTTCACCAGCGACGTAACCACCCCATACAACTGTATATTGACACTTGCTAAGGAATAACTACCAGTTGTTACGGAACATGTGACAATTGCTACAGAACAGCAAATCAGTGACAGTAAAAGGAAATGTAGAGGGCAGGACGTGTTAACTGTAGCGAAGGCTGCTCTCAGGATATCAGTTAAGAAAATCACTAGCTGGGTTATGCATGTTTCCAGAAATCATGATGGTTGGCATGGAGGAGTTCATTCTGTTCGAGGCACCTCATTACGTTTGAGTTCAGAAATTTTTCTACGAGGCTATAACAGATTGATAATGCTCCTTAGTTTTGTGGATCACTTCTGTGACCCTTTCTGTAGACAGAAGTGACGTGTGCTTTCGTTCAGTTACTGGGAAAAGTTTTTGTTCTAGAAACCTAGAGTATAGTGTGGGTCACAGATCAATGTGTCGGACGGTTCTCTTTCCATATGGACCATACACCACTGGACACTAGTAAATATTGTTAAACTGTGTTTCACTTTGGTCTCGTCATTTGTTAAAATTGCTGTACAAGTCCTCGTTAATTGTGTTCGAGTTACATCCAAATCCATAGCCATCAACAACATATTTTTTTATTTGTTGCCTTCTGTTACTTAATTGTCGGTATCACACCGCAGTTCTACGAAAAAGTTTGTGGAGTCATTTTGTTTTAAGCGTTAAACGTGTCTCAGAAAACCGGTCCTGTTTAGATAGTCTCGTTGGTTGAGTAGATATCTTCCTAAATTTACATTAAATTTTCTAGGGTCTTTGAAGTCTTATCATGAGTTCTTTTGGAAGTGAAATATACATAGAGGACATTATCGTTGGCCTCATATCGTTAAATGCTCTTATCACTTGTGGTAAGCCTTGACAACCTACAGCACGGAATGGGGTTTCATGACTCATGCTTCATAATCACAACACTTATTGCTCACTTCTACAATCACACAGGATGAGGCAAAAAGATATTAAAAAGATTTTACCATTAAACGAGTGTCCTCTTTCTTGTTTTGTTTTTCTTTGCAGATTAAACCTCGGCGGCCCGATATTCTGTTGAGGAACGGAGGAAGATAGCTGCCTGGACGGGGGTCTTTCAGTCCCCAAGCATCGTACAAGAAAAATTCAATGCCTGGACCGGACGGCAAGCACAACGCAGCTGACAAGTGATAAGATCGACGAGAAGTTTGTAAGTATGGGGTCCGTTCAATACGATACAATCATATGTTATTTCTCAAGTCAACACCCCTTTTTCTCAACACATAATAATCGTACAGGGATGAATGAGGTGTCGCTAGAGGCGCTTTTTAACAGGCTCTGGCACTACATATCGACTTTTGCGCTAAAACTTACTATTTGCGGAACATCTTAACGCAAAATGGATTTTAACAATCATAGGCAAAAATGCGTCATGGATGCCCAGCTTCATACTTATATTTTACGAAGCTACCTTATTAATCCCGAATAAGAGACTCCCTTTTCATATTATCTTATTATTAACGCCATTTTATTTGTTTCAAAGTACTTATTAACTGGATACTTTGTACAGTAGGGTGTCGTAGACAATAGCCGTGACCACTGCGGTAGTCCATTACGAGGGCTGTCCAGAAAGTAACTTACGATCGGTCGCGAAATGGAAACGACTACGAAAATCCGATAAAGCTTTGCAAAGATGTGTTGGGCAGTGTCTCTAGTATGACTCTAGGTAGAATTATGTCGCTCTTTTCATTCCTGAGCTCTTAGTGAGCGCGTAAAGATGTTATAGAAAATAGTGTCTCCCGCCAAGTACGATGGCCTGGTGAGAATTTTCCCCTGAAGCTATGCAACCAACATTACATAACTGTCGTGCGGTTTCTTCTGCAAGACAGTTCTCAGCCTCATTCTGCAGGGGCAATGAAGATGTTCCTGCATCGTTTCAATTGGAAATGTTTGGTTACCCACAATACAGCCCGTAATTGTCTCCCACTGAGTTTCATCTCTGCTCAAACGAACCGCTCGCTATGAAGACAACATTTTGGCACAGACAACGAGCTTTAGGCCAGCGTAGAGAATTGGCGGAAAGCACTGGCGGCTGCCTTCTATGATGAGGGTATTGGAAAGTTGGTACAACGCTACGACGAATGTCTGAGTCAGAACGGCGACTACGTAGAGAAGTAGCTGAAAGGTGTAACTAACTGTTACAAATGAAACATTTCTGATTTTCACTGTGATTTTCATTTCACGATCAATCGTAACTTACTTTCTGGACAGCCCTCGTATTTCTGCCCGTCGTACAAGCTGACCTTTCTAAACGAATGTACAGGGTGTATCAAAAGGAATCATCCAATTTTCAAAAAATATAACTATTCTGTTATACAGAGCAAACGCTCGAGTTTTACATGGTTCCTGCAAGAAAACAACAGTGTGCGCCCACTTCAGTCCTGGTAAAAACGGTGTCAGGACAATAGAAAGTGTTATGTGTTCTACGTTTTGCGCAGTGCGGGTCAGCAATAACTGTTCAACGTAATTTTCGTACTAGGTATGGTGTGGATCTTCCTAAAGCATGATGGCATGAAGAATTCCGAGAAACAATTTGTTTGTAAATCGCCGGGCCTTCCCCGAGTGTCTCACACAAATGTCGAACGCATCAGCCATAGTTTCACAAGGAGTCCGAAAAAGTCCGTTCGTTGTGCTGCTGGGCAGCTCAACATATTCGTCTGGCGTGTGTTGCGTCGATATTTACGCGTGAAACCACACAAAATTCAGCTGCTGCAAGCTCTTCGTGAAGGTGACAAACAACAGCGTGTCGAGTTCTGTAATTTCGTTCTTGGCAAGATGGTGGAAAACAGTTTTCTTCCACGCTTAGTGTTTAGTGACGAGGCAACATTCCATTTAAATGCAAATGTGAACCGTCATATTTGAGAATATGGGGTACGTAACAGCCACATAAAGTTGTACAACGTGAGAGATACTCTCCAAAATGTTATGTGTTTTGTGCAGTTTCACGAGGAAAGGTGTATGGTCCATATTTCTTTGCCGAGAAAACTCTTACAGGAAGCACATATCTCGATATGCTTGAGAACTTTCTTTTCCCACAGTTGGGGACTGATTCGAATGACATCATTAACCAACACGGGGCACCGCCACGCTGGCATCTAGAATTTCGGGGGTTTTTTAATCAAAGGATTACTGAACGATAGATCGGCGACACTGGACCAAATTATTCAGCCTTACATTACTGGCCTCCAAGGTCACCGGACCTGACTGTATGTGATTATTTCTTGTGGAGGCTTATAAAACACTCTGTTTATGAGCCTCCGTTACCAACAACAATGAATGAACAGATACACTGTATAATAGCAGCTGTGTAAGCTGTAACTCAAAAGGTGCTCGCTGCAGTTTGGGAACAATTTGCATATCGCATTGATATATGCCTTGCGTCTGAAGGGGGCCGTATAGAACATCTATTAAAAGTCACGAAAAAAAAAACTGTATGAGTT